>NC_059338.1:122622683-122935183 GCF_018350155.1 Leopardus geoffroyi | reverse complement strand
GATTGCTTTAGGTAGTATCAACATTGTAACAATACTTGTTCTTCCTATCCAGGAGCATGGAATCTTTTTCCATGTTTTTGTGTCTTCTTCAATTTCTTTCATAAGCTTTCTATAGTTTTCAGTGTATAGATTTTTCACCTCTTTGGTTACATTTATTCCTAGGTATTTTATGCTTTTTTGTGCAACTGTAAATGGGATTGATTCCTTGATTTCTCTTTCTGTTGTTTCATTGTTGGTGTATAGGAATGCAACCGATTTCTGTGTGTTGATTTTGTATCCTGCAACTTTGCTGAATTCATGAATCAGTTCTAGCAGTTTTTTGGTGGAATCTTTAAGGTTTTCCATATAGAGTATCATGTCATCTGCGAAGAGTGAAAGTTTGACCTCCTTGTGGCTGATTTGGATGCCTTTTATTTTTTGGTGTTATCTGATTGCAGAGGCTAAGACTTCCAATACTATGTTGAATAACAGTGGTGAGAGTGGACATCCCTGTCTCGTTCCTGACCTTAGGGGGAAAGCTTTCAGTTTTTCCCCATTGAGGATGATATTAGCATTGGGTTGTTCATATATGGCTTTTATGACTCAAGGTATGCTCCTTCTATCCCTACTTTCTTGATGGTTTTTATCAAGAAAGGATGCTGTATTTTGTCAAATGCTTTCTCTGCATCTATTGAGAGGATCATAGGGTTCTTGTCCTTTTTTTTTTATTGATGTGATGAATCACATTAATTGTTTTACAGGTATTGAACAAGCCCTGAATCTCAAGTATAAATCCCACTTGGTTGTGGTGAATAATTTTTTTAATGTCTTGTTGGAGCCTGTTGGCTAATATCTTGTTGAGGATTTTTACATCCATGTTCATCAGGGAAATTGGTCTATAGTTCTCTTTTTTAGTAGGGTCTCTGTCTGGTTTTGGAATCAAGGTATTCCTGGCTTCATAGAATGAGTTTGGAAGTTTTGCTTCCATTTCTATTTTTTTGGAACAGCTTCAAGAGAATAGGTGTTAACTCTTCCTTAAATGTTTGGTAGAATTCTCATGGAAAGCCATCTGGTCCAGGACTCTTGTTTTCTGGCAGATTTTTGATTACTAATTCGATTTCCTTACTGGTTATGGGTCTATTCAAATTTTCTATTTCTTCCTGTTTTAGTTTTAGTAGTGTATATGTTTCTAGGAATTTGTCTATTTCTTCCACATTGCCCTTTTTATTGGCATATAATTGCTCACAACATTCTCTTGCTGTTGTTATTATTTCTGCTGTGTTAGTTGTGATCTCTCCTCTTTCATTCTTGATTTTATATATTTGGGTCTTTTCCTTTTTCTTTTTGATAAAACTGGCTAGTGGTTTATCAATTTTGTTAATTCTTTCAAAGAACCAGCTTCTGGTTTCATTGATCTGTTCTACTGTTTTTTTGGTTTCAATAGCATTCATTTCTGCTCTAATCTTTATTATTTCCTGTCTTCTACTGGTTTGGGGTTTTATTTGCTGTTCTTTATCCAGCTCTTTAAGGCATAAGGTTAGGTTGTGTATCTAAGATCTTTCTTCTTTTGGAAGGCCTGGATTGCTCTATACTTTCCTCTTATGACTAGCTTTGCTGCATCCCAGAGGTTTTGGGTTGTGGTTTTATCATTTTCATTGGCTTCCATATACTTTTTAATTTCCTCTTTAACTTCTTGGTTAGCCCATTCATTCTTTAGTAGGATGCTCTTTAGTCTCCAAGTATTTGTTACTTTCCAAATTTTTTCTTGTGGTTGATTTCGAGTTTCATAGCATTGTGGTCTGAGAATACGCATAGTATGATCTTGATCTTTTTGTACATGCTGAGTGCTGTTTTGTGTTCCAGTATGTGGTCTATTCTGGAGAATGTTCCATGTGCACTGGAGAAGAATGTATATTCTGCTGCTTTAGGATGAAATGTTCTGAATATATCTGTTAAGTGCATCTGGTCCAGTGTGTCATTCAAAGCCATTGTTTCCTTGCTTATTTTTTGATTAGATGATCTGTCCATTGCTGTGAGTGGGGTGTTGAAGTCCCCTACTATGATGGCATTACTATCGAGGAATTTCTTTATGTTTGTGATTAATTGGTTTATATATTTGGGTGCTCCCACTTTTGGCACATAAATGTTTATAATTGTTAGGTCTTCTCGGTGGGTAGACCCCTTGATTATGATATAATGCCCTTTGAATCTCTTGATACAGTCTTTATTTTAAAGTGTAGATTGTCTGATATAAGTATGGCTATTCCATCTTTCTTTTGTTGACGATTAACATGATAGATGGTTCTACATCCCCTTATTTTCAACCTGAAGGTGTTTTAGGTCTAAAGTGTGTCTCTTGTAAACAACATCCATCTTATTTTCTTATCCATTCTGTTACCCTATGTCTTTTGATTGGAGCATTGAGTCCACTGATGTTTAGAGTGAGTACTGAAAGATATGAATTTATTGCCATTACGATGCTTGTAGAGTTGGAGTTTCTGGTGGTGTTCTCTGGTCCTTTCTATGTTTGTTGCTTTTGGTCTCTCTCTCTCTCTCTCTCTCTCTCTCTCTCTCTTTTTTTTTTTTTTTGTCTTTTATCCCCTCAGAGAGTCCCCCTTAAAATTTCTTGCAGGGCTTGTTTAGTGGTCATGAACTCTTTTAATTTTTGTTTGTCTCGGAAACTTTTAATATCTCCTTCTATTTTGAACGACAACCATGCTGGATACAGAATTCTTGGCTGCATATTTTTCTGATTCAGCACACTGAATATATCCTGCCACTCCTTTCTGGCCTGCCAAGTTTCTGTGGATAGGTCTGCTGCAAACCTGATCCATCTTCCCTTGTAGGTTAGGGACTTTTTTTCCCGTGCTACTTTCATGATTCTCTCCTTGCCTGAATTTTTTTTGTGAATTTGACTATGATATGCCTTATTGATGGTCGGTTTTTGTTGAATCTAATGGGGGTCTCTGTGCTTCCTGATTTTGATGTCTGTGTCTTTCCCCAGGTTAGCAAAATTTTCCGCTATAATTTGTTCACATAACCCTTCTAGCCCTATTTCTCTCTTCCACTTCTGGGACTCCTATGATTCTGATATTGTTCTTTTTTAATGAGTCACTGATTTCTCTAATTCTTAAATTGTGCTCTTTTGCCTTAATCTCTCTCTTATTTTCTGCTTCGTTATTCTCCATAAATTTGTCCTCTATATCGCTGATTCTTTGTTCTGCCTCATCCATCCTTGCTGCCGTGACATCCATTCGTGATTGCAGCTCAGTTATAGCATTTATTTCATTCTGACTAGTTTTTACTTCTTTTATCTCTGCAGAAAAGGATTCTAATCTATTTTCGATTCCAGCTAGTATTCTTATTATTGTGATTTTAAATTCTGGTTCAGACATCTTGCTTGTATCTGTGTTGGTTAAGTCCCTGGCTGTCGTTTCTTCCTGCTCTTTCTTTTGGGGTGAATTCCTTCCTTTCGTCATTTTGAAGGGAGAAAAGGAATTAATGAGGTATAAAAAATTAAAGTTAAAAAATATTAAAATTTAACAATATTAAAATTAAAAAATTAAACACACACACACACAAAAATTGAATAAATATGCTAGATCCTAGGTGTGTTTTTGTCTGGGTGTTGAAAGTGGCTTGATAGATTAGAGAAAAAAGGGGAAAGAAGAAAAAAAAATCACTTGAAAATTTGAAAAAATGAATACACTGAAGTAGACTAAAATGAAATGATGGAAGTAAACTAGAATTTGAAAAATATTTACACAAGAGTAAAAAATATTGTAGAAAAAAAGGAAAATATTTTTAATAAAAATTAAAAATGAATTTTTTCTCTTTCTGTATTCAAAAAAAGAAAAGAAACAAAAAAAAAGGAAATCTTTTGAAAATTTGAAAAAATGAATATACTGAAGTAGACTAAAATAAAATGATGGAAGTAAAATAGAATTTCAAAAAGTTTGCACAGAATAAAAAATGTGATAAGAAAGTTAAAGAAAAATATTTTTAATAAAAATGGAAAATAAAAATGAATTTTTTTCTCTTTCTGTATTCAAGAAAAAGAGAAAAAAAGAAAAAAGAAAAATAATAAAAATTGAATAGATGGACCTGGTAACAGACTGAAATACGACTGAAATTACTTCCTTTTTCCCCTAGAAGTCAGACTATGAAGTGCTTTATAGTCCATAAACTAAGCAGGCGGTGAGACTGCTGTTTTTGAAGAGAGAGGTTGGCCCAGTTGGGTGGGGCTTAGTGTAATGGCTCCATTCCCCACTAGATGGCGCTGCTAGCCTACTGGGGTGGATTGTTGTGTCACTTGTAGGTGTGTATGTGCATGCGTGGGAGTGGTAAAAATGGCATGACCCAGCTACCCAGTCCCTAGTGTCGAAACTCTGTTCTTGTGATTAGCAATCGCGCACCCATCCTTTGTCTTCAGCTTTCGTCCACTCCCTGTTCGTGATCGACAGTGACCAGGTAGTACCTCTCTGCTGAGTTTTGTCTAAGATGCGGCTGTTTTCCCTGGCCCCTTACTTCTGAAGGACTGCGGCTTTTACCCCTCCCTCCCCCCCCCCCCACTCTGCGGAGGGTCTCACCGAGCAATGGCGGAATGCTAGCTGCACCCAAGATTTCGTGGTACTGTGTTGCTGCCGATGCCCAGAGACTGCGGCTAGGTGCCAGCCCACCCCAGAAAAAGTTCCCGACATAGCGTAGCAGTGGCATTTCTGGGATTACGGAAAATCACAACACACATCTGGCACCAGTCTTCACCCTTAATGACCTTGTTCCAGTACCAGCGAATGTGGCCATTCTCTGGTGTCTGCTGGGCCCTGGTTGCCTCACAGTCTCTACCAAATGTCCTTCCAGCAGTGGAACCACTTCTCCCCATGTGGCCTGAGAACCTTCCAGACCCCACTCTGCTCCTGGGGATTCGCCCTTCCCACCAGAGCACCGCCAGGTATTGAGCTACAGAATTGCAGACCTTGTGCTCCCCCTGTTTACAGTCTTAATGGAATTTAAACTCTGTCCTTTCTCCTTTCTTCTTTCTCCCTTTTTAGTTCAGTCCCTGCAGCTGTTTCTAATTTTCCACTTTCTCTCCAGCTGCTTTTGAGGAGGGGTGCTCTTCCCGTATTCTCCCCACCATCTCCCTCCTCTCTCTACATGCAAAAGCACCTCCCTGCCCTCCGCAGCTTCTCTCTCCCCAAGTTCACCTCTCCTAGCCATGTACCTGCTGAATTCTGTGGTTCAGGTTTTGCAGATTGTGGTGTTAATCCTCAGATCAGTTTTCTAGGTGTGCAGCATCGTTTAGTTTTGGTCTGCCTGCATTTCATGGACTCAAGACACATAAAAAACTTCCATGCTGTTCTGCCATCTTGGCTCCCTCCTCTCTGTTCCTTTCTAGTTTTTGTCACTTTTGGTCTTTCTTTCCCACTCAAAGAATCCCCTTTAATATTTCTTGCAGGGTGGTTTAGTGGTTACAAATTCCTTTAGTTTTGTTTTGTGGGAAACTCTTTATTTCTCCTTCTATTCTGAATGATAGCCTTGCTGGATAGAGTATTCTCGGCTGCCAAATTTTTCCATTCAGCAAGTTGAATATATCATGCCACTCCTTTCTGGTTTGCCTTTTGTGGAGACATCTGCTGCTAACCTTATGGGTCTTTCCTTGTAAGTTAGGGGCTTCTTTTTTCTTGCTGCTTTTCATATTTTTTTCTTTATCACTGTATTTTTTAAAGTTAACTACAGTATATCTTGATGTTAGTCTGCTTTGTTGATTTTGATGAGAGTTCTCTTTGCCTGCTGGATCTGGATGTCTGTTTCCCTCCCTAGATTAGGAATGTTTTCAGCCATAATGTCCTTAAGTAAACCTTCTTTTCACTTTTCTCTCTTCTCTTCTGGTACCCCTATGACATGAATGTTATTATGCTTGATGGAGTGACTGAATTCACTAAGTCTACTTTCATGATGCAAGATTTTTCTTTCCTTCTTTCATTCAGCTTCATCATTTTCCATAATTCTATATTCCATAACTTATTAGTTCCTCTGCTTCTTCTATCCTTGTGATTATTACATCAGTTTGTTTCCATTCTTGTTTATTGCATTTTTCATTTTGGCCTGATTGATTTTTAACTCTTTTATCTCTGTGTTAAGAATTTCCAGATGTCTTCTATGCTTTTCTGAAGCCCAGCATGTACCCTTATGATTGTTGCTTTAAATTCTGGATCAAGTGTATTACTTATATCTATTTCAGTTAGATCCCTGGCCATGACCTTTTCTTGTTCTTTCTTTTGGGATGAACCTCTGTCTTGGTATTTTGTCTAGGTCGTTGTCTTCTGTGTGTTATGAAAGCCTGTTATGTTTCCTGCTCCTGAGTAATGGCTTTATGAAGAAGAGGTCATATAATTTCCAGGGCCTAGCACTTCAGGAAGTATCCTTGGTATGTGCTGCCTGCACTCTGCTGCTGTGTTGGTTGCTCTGTCTCTCAGATCAGTCCTCTGCAGAGTTTCTTCTTGCTTGCAGTGGGGAGTATTTGAAGGTTGGCCAGAGTGTGGATACTATTAACTAGGTGTTCTTTGGTCTGCTTGCTAAAAGAAACTTGATGGTATTTCCACTAGAGTTGAAACATTGCAGAACTCTGTGTCAGTAGACGTGGTACATGCAGGGGTTTGTGCCAATCTTCTGGGAGAGGTGCCTGCTGGTCTGGTCTTTAGGCACACTTGCCTGAGAAAAGCAGTACCTGTGGATACTGTGCAGATAGGTGGGACTTCACGTAAGCAGATAGGGCAGCCAGTGTTGGCACTGTGCTTTTTAATGAAATTGGTTTATTCTGAGGGCTGGGGAGGTAAAAAGCACCTGCTGGTTCTTTTGTTCCTAGAGAGGCAATGTTTCCTGTTACATACA
The DNA here is from genome assembly GCF_018350155.1 of Leopardus geoffroyi. NCBI lineage: Eukaryota > Metazoa > Chordata > Mammalia > Carnivora > Felidae > Leopardus > Leopardus geoffroyi. The sequence goes on along the minus strand of NC_059338.1, from coordinate 122,928,313 downwards.
TGCTCCAAAAAGTAAGAACAGTTGACCCCTCATGCCCCTAAGATGATACTCAAGTGGTGTAATCTGCCCCAGTGTTGTTTGCCTGCTTTCACTCCAGGAGTAGGGCAGTGTCCTTAGGTCTCTATCACAGCCAAGCTTGGGGACTTTTGAATCTCCAGTCTTTGAGCCTTGGTGGTTGCAAAAACTCACAAAATTCAGCCCCTGTCCTTTACTGAGCCAATGGCTTTGGGGAAGTATTTTCCTTATGTTTATTCCTGTTTGTTCCACTTTCTCTCACGTTTCTTTGCGACCAAGGCTCCCCCCTCCCCACGCTTCACAGCACCCATGATCTGTTTCTCCCCCAAACTACGTCTTGGCAATTTCTACCTTCCTCATGGTGGCCTCTTTCCCTCTAGTTTTCCAGTTTATTCTATCATTCCTCTGTTCAATTTCTTGAGTATTCTGAATGATTTGATAGTTATCAAGCTGTGTTCAAGGGACAAGGCAAGCCTATGTTTTACCTACTACACTGCTGTCTTCACCTGAGTAAAATTTTTAAATTTTAATTACTGTTATTGTACTATTCAACTTGAGAAATTCCATTTGGATCTTTTTTCATAATTTCTATCTCCATTGTTCACATACTTTCACTTAATTTTTAAAGTATGATTTCCCTTACTTCTTTGAATATAGTAGCTGTTTTGAAGTGTTCGTCTATTGTTTATTAAAACTATATATAAGAACATTTGGAAACTGATATTATGGGTAATCTTACACTTAAGATATGGATTACTTTTTCTTGTTTGTTTCAAAATTGAATATTTTAGATAGTGTGTGGTAGCAGTTTCCCCTATGGTATTTAGCTTTGTTATTTTGTGTTTCTTTTTCTATTTGTTTCTTTGTTTAATAACTTGTCAAACTAAATTTTTGAAATCAGTCTCAATTGAAGTGCATCACTGCAGATATCTTTAATTAAAAAAGTATTGTTTTTATTTTTCAATCTGACCATAGGTGTCATTAGTATATAGATTTGTAGATTAGTAGACATTTGTAGACCTTAGTAGACATTTGTAGATTTGTGGGCAGATAAATATTAGAAATTTGTGATTATCTACCTCAGTCTAGCAAGGCTTCTTCTGTCTAATGGCTCTGTTTGTGCATTAGGGGACACATTGAAAGCTCAGGCCAATTTTACATCTTTCTATCTTTTACTTTCATTAGGCTCCATTCCATCTCCTATTCACATGGGCATATCCTCAGGATTTACCAGGTGTGTGAAGCTTATTTGGGCTCTCTCCATTCTTTTTTTTAATTTTTTTTTTCAACGTTTATTTATTTTTGGGACAGAGAGAGACAGAGCATGAACGGGGGAGGGGCAGAGAGAGAGGGAGACACAGAATCGGAAACAGGCTCCAGGCTCTGAGCCATCAGCCCAGAGCCCGACGCGGGGCTCGAACTCACAGACCGCGAGATCGTGACCTGGCTGAAGTCGGACGCTTAACCGACTGCGCCACCCAGGCGCCCCCATTCTTTACACATGTACACAGGCCCAGGAAGGCATATGCTTGTTCCAACCATGCAACTTTAGGTAGTTAAAAGCTGTTGACACTCTCCACTTTCCTAGCCTCAAAGTTGTCACTTCCACCAATGATATCACTGACTGTCACTATTACCTACTGCTTCAGTAACTTTGTTTTTTTCCCAAATAGCAGCAAACCCACCACTTCTATGGCCTTTCCTGTCTGATAGAGCTTCCACATGGTAGGGATGAAAGAGAGACAGGAGCAGTTTTAAGCCATAGAATCAAATGTCCTTGCCTGAAGATCAGCAGTTTTTCAAGCATAAATACTCAAAATGTTATGCCTTTGGTCAGTTACCAAAGAAGTAAATGATTGCTTTCATTTGTATTTAGCTTCATATTTACATTTTTGAGGAAAAGCTTTGCCAATGTCCTCACTGCACCATAGCTAGATATTGCTTTATTTTTTCTTGTATGTGTTACAACATACATTTATATTTTAAAAATTGTTTTGGGGAATTATGTGAGGTCTAGAATGATGTTATATTTCTCTAGATATTATTCGGTTTTCTTTTCTCAGTTGCCCAGCTATAGTAGCACTATGGATTAAAATGACTGGAGAAGGAGCTGAGGATGCTTTGATATCTTCCTTGAAGCCCAAGTGCACTCCTAGATTGCATTGCTTTATATCTATTTTCTCCTATCCTCACCCATTTGTTAGACTCAGACACCAATCTTACTGTCTTAAACCTTGATATAATCAAGAATGTTCATTCTCAAGGTCTCTTTCCTTCCATTTCTGGAAGTCCCTAAGGGTAAAAAATGACTCCCAACTCTGCACTGAAATTCCAGGCCTTTAATGAGACAGTGGTCTCAATTACCCAACTAATCATTAAGAGAATCCTACCTTATTATCTCATCATTAAATTTATTATTTAGTTTTAGCCAGCTTTATTTTAAGCAACACGTTTCTATTTTTTATTTCAACTTTTCTCTTTTTACACTTATTAAGATTGTATTTTATGTAATTTGAATGGTAGACATCTTATTTATAATTCTACTAATACTCATATGTATAATAGTTAAATTTAATTTGTTTTTATCCAATAATGATATCTAAGGAAAAATTGCTAAATGTCTGCCAGAATGATTTTATCTTCTCTTAAATTCTATCTCTTTCCTACTGTCTGCACTATTTTAATCTAGAATTGTAGAAAATATTATTATAATGATATTATCAAAAATCATTGTAGGATTTTTCCTTTAAGCTTGTTCTCTTATCTACAACACTATATTTTGCTCTGTATATATGTTTTATTTATCTCCAGTTCACTAGTTGTCTTTCATATACTTACTTTTGTTTCAAATATAAAACCATGTGACTAAAATATTATATAGTTGACCTTTCAATAACACAGGTTCGACTAGCATGGGTCCACTTATATGTCAACTTTTTTTTAATATTTATTTGTTTTTGAGAGAGAGAGAGAGACAGAGAGAGAGTGTGAGTGGGAGAGGTGCAGAGAGACAGGGAGACACAGGATCTGAGGCAGGCTCCAGGTTCTGAGCTCTCAGTACAGAGTCTGATGTGGGGCTTGAACTCAAGAACGTGAGAGATCATGACCTGAGCTGAAGTCACTTAATTGAGTGAGTCACCCAAGTGCTGCTAGGCCGACTTTTTTTGATAATACAGTATACAAATAAAGTTTGTACTAAATTAAAATTTTCTTTGGTCTAGCTTCTTTCATTATAAGAATACAGTATATAATATATTAAGTGTTTAAAATATGTGTTAATCAGCTGTTTGTTATTGGTAAGGCTTCTGTCAACATTGGTCTTTTTGGGAGTCAAAAGTTATATGCCAGGGTTGCCTGGGTGGCTTAGTCCGTAAGTGATCTCAGCTCAGCTCAGGGTTGTGAGTTCAAGCTCTGCATTGGGTACCATGCTGGGTGTGAGCCTACTTAAAAAAAAATTATATGTGAATTTTTGGCTGTGCAGGGGGGTTGGCACCATGAACTGCTGTGTTGTTCAGGGTTGCTGTATATACAACAGTTTTATTCATGAATGAAAGCAATAGTGGAATATTCTCACCTATAGTGGTATGGAGAAGAAATCATTCACTTGCTTCCTAAAAAACAAATGTAGCTGTTACCATGCTTAGCCAAACATATTGTATGTATGTGCATCCATTCATACTGATTTAGAATTTTTTTCCAACTCAGCTATGAGTTGGAAATATTTACACATGTAATTAAACATTCTTCCAAATTACACTTTATGACTGTGTAGAATTAAGGTACATAGATGTATTATCATTTATTTAACCATTAATTTATAAGCAAGACAACAGAGTAGTTAAGGATGTTGGCTCTGGGCTTTAATTACTTGAGGATGAATCCTAGCTCTGAAAATTAGTGATAATGTGAATTCCTAGTTAAGTAACTGAAAGTTTCTGTTCTTCTTAGAGGGACACTGAGTGAAGCTGGGAGAATTAAACAAGTTAATGCATCTACAGTTTATAGAACAGTGCCTGGTACCTTACAAGTAATAATGCTAATACTTTTCATGTTTTTGTCATTAAGCATATTGTCACCTAAAAGTTATTGACTAAGACCAGATTTCACTCAATTGATCTCATTCTTATAGTATCTAGGAGAAATTTCTTGAAGTATATGGAATTGAATGGCATTCTTCCCTAGTTTATAGTACTTGTACTCATTTCTTTTTTGTTTTATATATTAATTTGGCCAATACAATGAGAAACATTGAATGTGTGTGTTAGTGTCACCTTTTCATTTGAACGACTGCCTTAACCTTGCTTGCATTCAAATAGCTCAGCATAAAAAAAAAAAAGGCTTTATTCATTTTCCATCACTAGTTTTTTTTGTCAGTAAGATTTTTAGCTTTTAAAACAGTTATGAGTGTCTCGTCTATTAATAGATATGTGCTTATTTGGGGTTTTGACACAAATTGTGACTTTTTGTGCAAATTTTCACTATAGTTCTTTAAAAAATCTTTAGTCTTAGGTAGAATGTAGTGCATTCTGGAGAGATTTATTTACCCAGATGCTATTTGAATGCAATTTCAGGTGAAATATTAACTGCAAGATCCTCAGTTCCTGTTAAAATTAAATTGCCTTTTTTTAAAAGAGGAAAATGAGGTTAATAATATAGAGTATACATTAGTAAAATAGAGAAATGAAAGCATTAACAACTAGAAATATCACACTCAGTGATGAATTATCATCCTTGACTATTTAGATCTGTTTTTATTCTCATATTATATCATATCATTTTATTAATTCATTCTTTTGATAATTGTTTACAATTGTTTTCTGAGCATTTATATAAGCAAAACACTCTTCTAGGTACGTGGGATACAAAGTGAACAAAATAATACCACTGGGTGCATAAAGTTTACATTCTAATTGTGGCTTCCTTTTGGATTTTTATAAAGGGATTTTGCTTTCTTCTCATTCTTTCCCAGGCTATGAATCTGGCTGACTAACTGACTTACTCTTTTTGATCTGCTAGTGTTCTTTTGCAGCCATGTCTGTTTCCTCAGAGGCAAATCTCTTTATGATAAGAAAAGTTACATAATTAGAGTATTCCATTAGACTTTCTGGACTAAAGTATCAATATCTGTCTTTGGCGGGGATTGAACCAAAGGATCTGTGAAATTCTTCTGTATGATGAAAGTTGGTTACTTGCTTTTCAGTGGTATTGGATAAAATTGATCTGCAAATGTTCCGTGTAAAAACTATAGTGAGAATACCTTGATAAACCTGAAGTGAGGACTTCTCTGTAACTTAGTACAGAGATAACATGTAAGATTTTGTTTGAATATAGATACTTAGGATTTTATGGGACACTGCAGTCATTCATAACAAGAGAGGGAAATATTTAATGTCAAGGATTCTTTTGCAATAGTATCTTCTTAACATATATAAAACCCAGTATCCAGAAGGTTCAAGGATAAAATGGGATGCCAAGTTAGGGGTCAGGCTTTAACTTGGGATGTATCCACAATCTGGTGTATAATAAATCACAAAATTCAGAAACTCTTTAGGGATGAACTGTTTACTCAAGAGAAATTACTACATAATATGCCTTTTGCCAGTCCTGCCAAATTCTCTCTCAGAATTGTGGGAATAATTTCCTGATTGGGGGTAAAGAACATGTATCTTAAGATATTATATGTCAAACCTGAGGCTTTCTAAAATAAAGGCAACAGAGTTTGTACAATCATAATAATTGTAAGTTGCTGTGATATCTTGGAAAGAAGCCGAAGAGAGATGGAAAATAAGGAAGGCAAGCCAGATTCTTTTCCCAAGTCTACCAAAACTAGATATACAAGTTTGACAAAGTCATTTAACATCACAAGGCTTCATGGTTTATCTATTAAATGAGAATTGTGACTAGACATTCTTTATGGCCACTCTTGTCACTATAATCTAAATATAGTTTTGACATGTTTCTTCCAGTTCTCTTTCAGCAGACACAATATGAGTATTTTAGATTTAACTTTAAAAATTATCCAAATATTAGGTCCCTAATGAATGAATATAATGTAGAAAATAACGTTTAATAGAAAGGATTTTAATAGAACGCTTACATTTGCCAATTTTAGCGATCCATCGTCTGAATTTCAAATTCTACATACCTGACAAATAATTGTGATTGAATATGATCAGAGGAACACAAAATAATTATGTTAGTTGAAGCATTCATTAAATGATAGTGGTAAGATATTCATTAAATACGATATCATATCCAAAGATACACTCTGCCATGTTTCTTCCAGTGCGAACTCAATTATTTAAACACTTGTAGGCTGCACTGGAAAACTGACAACTTATCAAATGCCCACTATGCTCAGTAATTGTTCTAGGCTTGTGGAGGAGGTGTATTTGTAATTGAAGCTTATTTCTACCTTCAGTGGACTGGTACTATATGTTGGGAAATCTCAGCAGTAGACTTACAGCAGCAGCATTGCATTATTCCACTTCTAAGGTATGCAAAGAGCAACACAGAAACAAAGAAAATGCAGAAACGCTGGGACTTATAATATATATTTACTGTATTTATTCATTTAAAAGTCATTTCCAGTCACTTGTAAATAAGCAGTTTGACAGATGCTAATAAATGCTCAACTACCGTTGTTATAGCTATAGCTAAAGAGAATAAGTCTAGAGATTCTTTTTTCCAAATAATTATGTCTAAATAATTAATTGTTACTAATTTTAAGAACTACTTGTATTGTGATGGCCTCTCTACCAATTGTGATTGTTGGATTGTCTTTAAAGACATACTTTTCTTTGCCTTTTTGTTTGTTTGTTTGCATTAATATGAAATTTATTGTCATATTTATTTCCATACAACACCCAGGGCTCATCCCAACAGGTGCCCTCCTCAATGCCCATCACCCACTTCCCCCCCCCTCCCATCAACCCTCAGTTTAGTCTTAGTTTTTAAGAGTATCTTATGGTTTGCCTCCTTCCCTCTCTGTAACTTTTTTTTCCCCTTACCCTCCTCCACAGTCTTCTGTTAATTTTCTCAGGATCCACATAAGAGTGAAAACATATGGTATGTCTTTCTCTGTATGACTTATTTCACTTAGCATAACACTCTCCAGTTCCATCCACATTGCTACAAAAGGCCATATTTCATTCTTTCTCATTGCCAAGTAGTATTCCATTGTGTATATAAACTACAACTTCTTTATCCATTCATCAGTTGATGGACATTTAGGCTCTTTCCATAATTTAGCTATTGTTAAAAGTGCTGCTATAAACATTGGGGTACAAGTGCCCCTATGCATCAGCACTCCTGTATCCCTTGAGTAAATTCCTAGCAGTGCTATTGCTGGGTCATAGGGTAGATCTATTTTTAATTTTTTGAGGAACCTCCACACTGTTTTCCAGAGTGGCCGCACCAGTTTGCATTCCCACCAACAGTGCAAGAGGGTTCCCGTTTCTCCATATCCTCTCCAGCATATATGGTCTCCTGATTTGTTCATTTTAGTCATTCTGACTGGTGTGAGGTGATATCTCAGTGTGGTTTTGATTTGTATTTCCCTGATGAGGAGTGACGTTGAGCATCTTTTCATGTGCCTTTTGGCCATCTGGATGTCTTCTTTAGAGAAGTGTCTGTTCATGTCTTCTGCCCATTTATTCACTGGATTATTTGTTTTTCGGGTGTGGAGTTTGGTGAATCTTTATATATTTTGGATATTAACCCTTTGTCCAATAAAGATATACTTTTCTTTGAACTTTAGTCTTAATCTGCCCAATAAATTTATGTTTTAAAAGACATCATAATTCTTCATATATGAATAGCTACTTTTTAAAAGCTGTTGAGTGGTTAATAACATTAATCTGAAAATGAGTTTTCCTTATTGGGCTGGGCAGAAAGAACGCTGGTATATACTCAGTGGAACAGAACTTTTAAGTCTACTTCTAGCATTAAAATCCTGCTTCACATTGGAGCAATAATACGTCAATCTTTTTTGAGTCTTATTTTCTATTATTATTATTATTATTATTATTATTATTACTACCAATGACTGACTCAGTCACTGCAGTGAAAATTTAGAACTAATTTTTGAGACTTCTTTCCTCGTTCCCTATATTCAGCACATTGATTTTTTTTTCCTGCTTTGTTACCTGTCTGGAATCTTTTTAATATCTTTAGTGTTAAAGATATTAACTTTTTTAATATATTCAGTGTTAAATTCCAAGTCAAAGAAAGCGATACTTCTCACTGAGGCTACTACAATCATCTTCTAACTGGCCTCCTTTCTTTTCTTTTCTCACTTCATCCAAATGCCAACATCAATTTCAGCCAGTCTCACACTGTTCTTTCTGTCCTTGAACATGCCAAACCTACTTCCATATCAGGGCTTTTCCCACTTGCTCTTACTTCTAAACTGTAACATGCTTCTCATCCCTCTTCCACCCAGAAGACGGTCTCAATCATATTATTTTAATTTACTTCCTACCACACTCAGAAATTAACACTAGAATAGGAGGAAATGCTGTGTTAGTGTTTGGTTTCTTACCCTAGAATGTAAGCTTCTTAAGAGCCCTGGAATTTGTGTTGATTAAGTCCACTCTGCCTTGTTTTTCACTCTATTTTTATTGCCTAGAAAAACATATAATAAATACATAATCTATAAGCACATAATTCATGCTCAATAAATATTTGTTATTTAGCTGAATGGGTAATTCATATGAAATATCAGACAACATTTCTGAGAAGAAGTAATACTAAGCTAAGTCTCCAGAAATTAGTAGGAGTCAACCAAAGATGAGAGGGGCTCTGAAGCAGAGGGATCAGAATTTTCAAAGTCATAGTAAAAAACAGCACTATTAGCACAACTGAATAAAAAATTGGTATTCTTTGCTTTTTCCCCCGAAATACTAAATATAGGTAATGGAAAAATTTAAACATTGCATTAGAGTATATCTGCTGGATAAGCATGTGAAATGCAGTTTTACATGACCAATTCATTTGGGAAGTATAAAGGCCTAAAATTGTTGTGTTTTAATGAAAATAAGTATACTATGGATGCTGTTCTTACTGGCTTGAATTCAAACTTGTGTATTTAGTCAATAATATATTCACTGTCAACTTTAGTATTCATCAATTCAACCTCATTTTGACAACAAAAAGTACCACCTGCTCTGCTGCCAGGAAACTGACTCAATCTCATTTATATCTTGTTTTCTTTTTAATTAGCTTTTTTCTCTCTAGATAGATGCCTGTGACCTAGGTAGGTAATTACCCTAAGCCTAATCCTTCAGGCCACATTTTGGTAACTTATTTCTTTAGCTCAGTGTATCCCAGTACAACAACGCTTATTGCTTAAGCAGACATACACATATGTGCTTATTCATGTGGCCCTATGTGTAGAATCAGATTTCATGACTTCTAAGAAAAACTCATCAAGGCTTAGAATCCCATCACACTTAGAACAGTATTCTTTCCTTGGCTCATAAAATCCAATATAATCTAGCTACTAAGTATATCTGACTTTTTGCCAAAGTTCTGGCTTTATTTCAGTTCTTCACATAGCTTACAACACAGGAGCTTTTCACTTTTTTACTCCCTTGCCTGAATGTTTTTTTTTCTCAGATATTCATAGTACTCATTCCTTCACTTCATTTAAACCTCTACTCCATGGTCATCACTTCAGAGACATGTTCACTAGCCACTCTATCTGAAATAGATCCCCTTCCTAGTCTCTTTCCAGCCTTATTTACTGTTCTATTTTTCTTCTATGAACTTGTCACAATCTGATATGATATTTAATTCTTTAATTGTTTATTGCCTCTCTACCCCACTGAGATGTAACCTCCATGAAGGAAGACATTCTACAGTATTGTAGCCCCTATTTTTAAAATGATACCTTCCACACTTAATCATATGAAAAAAATCCAACCTCACTCATTAAGAGAAAAATGCAAGTTAAATTTCTTTAAGATAGCATTTCCCCCCTATTTGATTGGCAAGCATCCAAAAAATTGACAGTACACCTTATTGATGTGGCTGTGGGGAAGAGGCACATTGCTGGAGTGGAGAAGGGACCATTTGATAATACATTATGACAAATATACACAAAACGTTTGACTCAACAATTCCACTTCTGGGAATTTGTCTATAGAGATGCTTGCTGGTATAAAATGAAATAGGTGCAGGCTATTCATTGCAGCATTGTTTACAGTAGTAAAATATTAGAAACAACCCTAGTGTCCATCAATAGGTGACTGATTGTCTGGTTCATCCATACAATAAATTACTCTATAACTCAAAACAGAAATGAGCAACTTTCTATAAACTGAAATGGAAATACCATCAAGGTAAATTGTTAAACGAACAAGGCAAAGTTTGGAACTGTTTTTACAGGCTGAATTGTGTTCCCCCATCCTTAATTCATATGTGGTAGCCCTCCCCAGTACTTTAGAATCTGTATTTGCAGATAGGGCCTTTAAAGAAATACTCAAGTTAAAATGAGGTCAGTGGGGTGGACCCTAATCCAATCTGACTGATGTCTTTATAAGAAGAGGAGATTAGAATACAGACAACAAAGATGTATGGACAGCCATGTGAGGATACAGTGTGAAGGAGATCATCTACAAGCCAAGGAGAGAGTCCTCAGGAGAATCTAACCCTGCTAGCACCATGATCTTGGATTTCCAGCCTCCAGACCTGGGAGAACATAAATTTTTGTCGTTTAAACTGTTTTGTGTGTGGTATTTGTTATGGCAGCCCTAATCAACCAATATAACTGTGTTAAAGAGCATCATGTAAAAAGGGGAAATGAAACTATGTGTTTACTTGTGTATGAATATAGAAATAATTTCTAAAATCCAAGAAACGAACAGCACTGATTACCTGTAATGAGGCTAGGGACAGAGTGGTCCCTGAGCAAATGGAGGACAAGGATGAGATGAATAATTTTCAGGATTTGTTTTTCTTTTGAAATATATGAATGCATTACATATTCTAAAATTAAATCATAAATAAGTAAAATCTCATATATTTAAAAAAATGATGTCTTCCACAAAATAGGAATTGGATAAGTATTTGTGAATGAATGGATGAATTTGATGATCATTGACAGAAAAGAATATTCTGAGCAAGGTAGCCTAGCAATTAAGGAAGTTTTGCTAAAGAGAATTGAGGGTTAGGGATAACTGGGGAAGGATACTAACTTTTGTAGTACTTGGTAACATTTTTTTGACCTTCATCCTTTCTGAAAACAGCACCCCTTAAAGCTCAGGAGCATCATCAGTCAGGCTGACTACAAATATTTAGTTTACCATCCCCTGAATAAGCTCATCTTCTTTGTTCAGTTCATTCCCATGCCCAATGATCTTACATTTTTATTCCATTCTTTCCTTTTTTTTGGTTTCGATTTATATTTGGACTTCCATTTTGGTTTGTAGACCAATATTCATTTCCCTTTATATGTGCCATGATTAATGTTATAGTTTTTCATTTACAAACTGAAAAATATTTTTTTTCAGGAAAAAAAGAACCATATATGTGTGTGTATGTGTGTGTGTATAAGTATATACTTATTTATATGTATATATATATTTATATATATATTTATATACATATATGTATATAAATATATATATTTATATATATATTTATATACATATATATGTACATATATACATATATATATGTATATGTATATGTATATATGTATATATATACATATGTACATATATACATATATATATACATTTTTAGTCCTTTGCCTGAATGCTCTTTTCTCAGATATTCATAGTGCTCATTCCTTCACTTCATTCAAACCTCTACTCCATGGTCAGAGACATGTTCACTAGCCACTATCTGAAATATACCCCCTTCCCAGTCTCTTTCCAGCCTTATTTACTGCTCTGTTTTTATTCTATGAACTTGTACTATGTATGTATATAAATACTATGTATGCTTATATATACTTTTTATATATTTTATATAATGCATACTATGTATGTGTATATATATATATATATTTAGATGTTTTATTTTTATTTTTATGACATGGTGTCTTATCTCTGATGATATTTATACTCTTTCAAAAATCAATATTTGTTTTTCTGCAATTAGATTATAGTGATGTTTGCATAACTCTTCATGAAAATTATCAAAGTGAACACTTAAAAAAGAGTGGGTTTTATGATATGCGATACCTTGATAAATCTTATTTAAAAAATCAATATTCATACTTGATATTAGGTCATTACATCAGAGTGCTGAGGCATTTTTTCCCCCTGAATCTTTCCACAGTTAGATTGTTTACATACACACAGAATATATCTTTAATTTCTCAAAAAAGTGTTGGTCAAAAATACTTTTTCATTATTCACTAAATAGTATGATGTGTACCAGAAATTGGGAGGTTACTTTTGTCAAGTTTCCATTTAGATAGTCATGACTCTACTCAGTGGATTGTGTTCTAGGTAAGGTGATCTGATTTCAAAGAAAACTATTGAAAGCTCAACTGAAGTCCTATTTCTATTGATAGTCTCTCCAAACTGCCTCTCTTCTTACACACCAATGAACTATGTGCCCTGAACTAGCATTTCCAGCCATCAGCTAATTAGTATTTTGTTTCTCAGTTCTCTCAATATAAAGAATTTCTTTGATTTCTGGTTAAAGAAGGGGGAGAAAACATAAGCACAGCAGTTTCTCCCTCTAGGTCCAATCAGTCTGTTTGGTTTGTGGCTTCATTTGGTCATCTAAGCAACACCTTCAATGAAGAAGAGTTATCATGGTTGGTAGATATTTCAAGTGTGTCTATCCAAATATGAATAAACTATATCAAATTTTTAAAAAATAATTTTTCTCAAGCATAGTATGGTAGTTTGTCCTCGGTCAACATGGACTAAGTTGGAAGGGAGTTTTAAAAATGATCTGCTTTATTAAACCAAAAATGAGTTTTGAAACTTCCTGGTTGTGTAGCCCTTATGCTCTATAGCACTTACATTGTTATACTTTAATTTCAATATTTATCTAATCCATCAGTATCGTTTCCAAATCCATTATCTGCTCTTTTGTAAGACTGATTAAATCCTTTTTAAGTTTATTTATTTATTTTTTTTGAGAAAAGGAGAGAATATGACAGAATAGGTGGGAGAGAGGCAGAAAGCAAGAAGGAGAGAGAGAATCCCAAGTAGGCTCTATGCCGTCAGCACAGAGCCCAGTGTGGGACTCAAACTCACAAACCATGAGACCATGACTTGAGCCGAAATCGAGTTGGACACTTAAGCAACTGAGCCATCCAGGCACCCCAAGACTGATTACATCTTAACACATATTTTTTTTTCTAGAATGGTTTGTTGTTATGAATACCTGCTAATTAGCATACTCACCATGAGATGTGGATTGTAATCATTTCCCTCCTTTTATCTGCTTTACAACTACATTCTCACTACTTCCCTTCACACTGTGGTGTGGTCTTTTCCAGGAAACAGAGTTTCTCTAATTCTGGTTTGAATTTTCTTATACTGGCATTTCTATGTGACTTTAATGATATTCATAAACAATAGTGAGATTTATAGGATTTATCATTGCCAAAAATTAAGCAAACTGCATTGTCCCCTGGATCATTTAAGAATGATTTCTGATATATCACTGTGATTAAAGTTGACAGCAAAAAATGCCAAGGGAAGAAATCATTACCTCAGGAAAAGAGTGCTTAGTTAGACAATAATCAGTATAACAAAGACAGAAAGTTCAAGAATAAAATAGTTATGGCATTTTATTCTTGAGACTCTCAAAATTAGGAAAGGAAAGTGATGGTAGGTAAACTTTGTGAAAATGTATGACATTGCATAGACCTTTGGATTAAAATCTGTGAGAAATAGCCTTGAAAATTCTGTTCCTAAGATATGAATATTTTTTTTAATTTTTTTTCAACCTTTATTTATTTTGGGGACAGAGAGAGACAGAGCATGAACGGGGGAGGGGCAGAGAGAGAGGGAGACACAGAATCGGAAACTGGCTCCAGGCTCTGAGCCATCAGCCCAGAGCCCGGCGCGGGGCTCGAACTCACGGACCACGAGATCGTGACCTGGCTGAAGTCGGACGCTTAACCGACTGCGCCACCCAGGCGCCCCAAGATATGAATATTTTTAACAATAGCTTTACATTTACTTTTATGTCTAGATTTATTCCTCAGCTGCAACTGATTTTCTTCTCCTTCCTCTTTACTCTCCTAACCTATATGTATATTTTTTGATATAGCTGTGAAAGAAGTAAACATTTGGAAGGTTAAATAACCTAACCCTCCCCCAAACCGTGAAAAATAATACTGAAATGGATCTTATGGGAAAGAGCAAAAGTATTTTCAGTTGTGCTATTCCATCTTTCTGAGTAAGCACTCACAGATGCAAACATTAGATGAAAATCCATTCAAAACATGTAAACTTACTTTGGAGTGCATACAATAGTGGTTGATAGCTGAGTACCCTCAGGACAGGCCTTTGCTGGAATACTTGCTGTGCACTATGACTTTACCCCAGTTACTAATTCTTTCAAGCCTGTGTTTTCTCAGTTGAAGGAAGGAGATAATAACACCAACTTCAGAAGTTAATTGGAGAACTAAACAAAGTAATGCATGTGTGAAAGATTGATTGCAAAAATGGCTGTTTATCCTCTAAAGTATGATTCTGAGACTCTTCTCGTTAGGTAGCGTTACCTCTTCCCCTCTCCTTGTTTTGGTCAATACAAGGTGGTAAAAGTAACTGGCTGCTAGTTTTGAGCTTTTCCTTAAGGAAGCCTTGTGTACTTCTTTCTTTTGAAATCTGCCCAGCTATCTTAAGCCTAAGTGCAGGCTAGCCCACTAGATAATGAGACAAGTTCCCCAGTTATTCCTATCACTCCAGCTGACCCCCAGCCAATAAGAAGACATGTTAATGAGGCCATCCTAAACTTGCCAGTTCCCAGATGAGTCACCAAGTAACTGTAGACAGATGAGTGAACCCACCCAGAATGTCAGATACCAAAAGAACCATTCATCTGAACCCACCTTAGATTGCCAATTTACAATATCACAGGCTACTTAAATTATTGTTGCTTAAAGGCACAAAAATTAGGGTGGTTTGGTATGCAGCAATAACTAATTGCTAAAGTAGTCAAAGTAATCAGAACACAGTAAGTGTGCAAGTAATCTAGTCAAAGTTATCATAGTTAAAATGTGTGTTTCTTGGGGCGCCTGGGTGGCTCAGTTGGTTATGCATCCAACTTCGGCTTGGGTCATGATCTCATGGCTTGTGGGTTCGAGCCCCACATCCGGCTTTGGGCTGACAGCTCAGAGCCGGGAGCCTGCTTCAGATGGTATGTCTCCCTCTCTCTCTGCTCCTCCCCTGCTCGTGCTTCTGTGTCTCTCTTTCAAGAACATAAATAAACATAAAAAAATTTTTCTTTAAAACTATGTGTTTCAGGTGGTCTCCTAATGAGTAATGGATGCAAACTTTCAAACTTGGCCTTTGCTATAAAATTTAAGGTCTAAAAATTGAGATTCCTTAAAATTAATGCCATACTTTTTTAGAAGTCTTTGTATCTTTCTATGCATTAGTGAACTAATTTTTACACTAAAAACTACATTATTAGTAAAAGGGCTCTTTTTGACTTTTAAATTTTCACTTCAAAAACTGCATCTACTTAATTGAAGTTAATTTTCACATAAGGATTAATACTTTGACTTCTTGGCTGCTGCTTTAGTATTCTTGAATCTCAGACACTAGTTTAACACATTACCTTAACAGCCACATATGGTAAACAATTTGTGTTTAGTCCTTTCTATTATCTAAGAAATATTTAGTTTTTAACTGTTTCATAGATAAGCAGAAATCCTGGGAGGCCAATCACCAGATTAAAAAAAGGTTCTGGAATAAAAACCAAATTTTCAAAGTTCACCTCAAATAGTCATCTAATAGAAAGCTCCAAATGATTCCAAAACACTGTATAAAATCTGAGGGAAAGTAAAATCTAAGATTTAAAAATCTGACATTTAAATAAAGTCAAAAGTGGCCAAAAAAATCCAAGTCTCACAATTTGCCTTATTGTCATTGATACACCTGAGGACTTCAAGGTGAGGATTAAAAAAATATATAATAAATGACAATAAGGATAGAATGGAGAAAAAGAGGGCAAAAGAAACCTTAGAACTTAATTTTAGCTGAAGTCCTGTAACTTAGTATTTTCTGTCCCCTGGACATTTCTATTTATAAAAATAAATGGGACATCATGACATTTGTTTTGAATGACTACAAAAGCAGAATGACTTTTTAATCATAATGAAATGAATTCAGGTATGCAATTATAGAAAATAGAGCAAGATTTAGTGATTATCCAGAGCGATGGATTTAACTCTTTGTGCCACCTCTCTGGGACTCAAACTTCATAAGACAATGGAAGAGATGTGAAATGATATTTACACAGAAGTGGGTGGTATATTCCTTGACTTCAGGAATCCAAATCTTTTATAATAGGCAGTGACTTGCTTATAATAGGCAGTGACTTGTATAACAAATTATCACACATTTAACAGCTTAAAACAACATAAATTATCACTTCAATTTCTGTACATAACAGGATAGTTGGCTTCTGTGTACTGGGTCTCACCAGGTTGAACTCACAGTGTCACTGTGGCTGTGGGTAGTTGAACCCAAGGTAACATCTAGGTTCAGAAACCTGTTACAAGCTTACTGGTTGTTGAAGAATTCATTTCCTTACAGATGTAGGATTGAGTTCCCCATATTCCTGTTAGTGATTTGTGAGGCTAACTCAGCTCTTAGACACCACTCACAGTTTTTTTACCATGTGATCTACATACCCAGTTCACAAAATGAATGTGGGGATTATCTCAGGTGAGCTGATTTATTTCTCTGCTGTTCTTTCTTGTGATCTCTGCTTCTGAAGGACTAATTCAGGCTAATCTGATTAAGTCAGGCCTGCCCAGGATAAGCTCCCTTTTGCCTTAAAATGTAACATAGTCATAGGAGTGATACCATATATGTGGGTTCCACCTACATTCAAAGGGAAGGGGACTATAAAAAAGAATCTGTCATCTAAGATGATTGGAGATCATCTTAGAATTCTGCCTATAATAGAAGGAATGGGATAGAGTATAGGTAACTTCTGACATGGTAAATAAACACATCCTTTGCCTCCAGTAGAGATCTCTCTATATCTTCCAAAGTGGCATTTGTTCACCTCATGGAAATATGAGGAATAGCAATTGAGTTTGAGAAGAAATCTACAAGTGTTGTAAGGTGTTTACTTGAGAGGTGTAGGTTTTAGGGCTCTCTGCTGCTGATTCAAACCTATGAGAAAGGTTTAAAGTAATAATCAAATCATGATCAGAGTACTCTGGCATGGGATACTAACATAGAAGTCAATTAAATTTAAAGCAGTTGAAACAATTTGAGAAAGATGCACCAGGTAATTTTCCTTCATGAGTAATGCTCTAAGGCAGTTAGCAATTCTGAATGATAAATATCATAAATGTCCTTCTCTCCCTCATAACCGAGGTGTTCCTTTATCAAGTGTTGAAATTTGTGTTCTCCCTTGACTCCAAAGGTCAGTGTATTCCATTCCAGTAGCAATAAATTTGTCACTCTTGCCAATCACCTCCTACATACACTCACACATTTTGTACAGAAATGTCTGGTGGAAGAAGGTGAAGGGAATTTTTTATGAAACTTATAAATATCAGTGTGGGCCAGTGTAGAGGGATATAACAGTGTAGTCAAATATGTGATTATTATCCTTATGATTCAAGACCATGCCAATCTAACATGGGAATCCAGGTAGCTAAGCAAGAATTCATTTAAAATCCTCTAGGCTTCTCTCTGGCTAGGCTGCCACTCAGAGGGTTTATCAACCAGCCTAACTAAGGTATTATTTTTTTTTTCAACGTTTATTTATTTTTGGGACAGAGAGAGACAGAGCATGAACGGGGGAGGTGCAGAGAGAGAGGGAGACACAGAATCGGAAACAGGCTCCAGGCTCTGAGCCATCAGCCCAGAGCCCGACGCGGGGCTCGAACTCATGGACTGCGAGATCGTGACCTGGCTGAAGTCGGACGCTAACCGACTGCGCCACCCAGGCGCCCCACTAAGGTATTATTATTAGGGGTAAGAAAGATTTATCATGCCCAAAAAATGCCCAGAGCAGGATCTCAAATTTATAAAATGGATCTTTGTAAACTCCCATCCCTTTTGTTTTGATTTTTATTCAGAAATCAGTCAAAAGGGATTGTACCATTTTGAAAACATACACTCTGAATGTCGATGACTAACCTACCATACTAAGGTTTAAGGACCAGAAGGAAAAGAAAAGAGGTAGAATCAGAAATTGTTTTGAGTCAGTCTTTGAGAAAGCCATGCCAATACTCCAGAATGTAGATGGCTGTGGATGGTAGGAATCATGAGAAGTCCGTTAGACACCTTGACTATCAGCTTATTATTGTGTGATTTTTGCAATAAATGGTCATACTACAAAAAGTCTTTAAAGCCAAAAACATGGCAAAAAGAAGTTTCCAGGGCCATAATGATGTAGTCAGAGTCAACTAACACGCTAATTTACCTTCATAAGTGCTGGTAGAAGACATGAGACTCCTGAGTCAGAGAACAATAGCAGGAGCCAGAAATCAGCATTTTTGTTCTATTTCCTGAGGCCCTATTTTCAGTTATGTGAAGAAAGCCAGTTGATATTGCACACATGGTAGGCTGCATTACAGGAAAGGAACTCTGATCTTAGAGAACTCAAATCTTTTTAAGTGGACAGTGCATTTGCCTTTGGGATGCATTATCTGTATAATTTTGGATGGTAACGCCTGGTTTTGCTCTGGAAAGAGCAGTAATCCTTACAAAACTGCAACGAAATCTGTCTTTTTTGGAAGAGACACTGTTTCTCAATTTCAAGGCTTCTCACTAAAAATAGCTTTGAAAATATTGTCTAAAATAAACGGGACCAAACGTCTTCCTCACAACACCTGCATGTGAGGGGTGAAAGGGACAAAAATAAGAGACCCATTGACATTTGTCTTCCAACCCTATTTTTAAATGACAAGAATTAAAGTAATCTTGGCTTACCTGCTTGAGATCTTAATCAATGTTGGGTTAGGGGAAAACCTTTAGATGTTTTAATTCAGAAATTTTACCATCTTTAATTTTATATTTTGCAATTTATATTTTTCACTCAGCTTTTGCAGTTTGCTGGAATCTGTCCTTATTTATCATGAAAACATCTGTGGATGGACAGAACTATTTAGTGTGGCTCACAACTGGCAATGCCAGTCTGGATCACTGCACATCCATTCAACTGTACAAACTGATGGGTCTCTTCAATGGGCTTCTTTGATCTATACCAGTTGAGTTACTTACTTGAGGCTGAATACTTCATTTTTTATATGTGACCTTAGAATTGAGAGGCTCATTTTTGGTTTTCCTATATTTTTTTCTTTCCATCAAAATGGAGAATTCCATAGGCAAAAAAATTAAATTTGATACATTCATCGAATTAGGTCAGTTTTCATTATATTGGCCCCAAAGTTCACTTACAGGGCAGGTATTATGTGTAAAATACAATATTTTATCCCATTGAATGAAACTTTTTAAATGAGTTTTTAAAGAAGAATGTCTTAAATTATAATTAGTGATAGAAGAAGCAGAGGATACGTCATCATTCACTTGCACACTCCTAATGGGAAAATTTGTTTACTTATTTTTATTGGTAGTATCAGAAAAGCATAAAATCTATACATGGTATGCAGACAGATCTTGGTATAGGTGAAATTCTTTGGTATGAAAAAAAAAAGTAAGAGATTCTGGGTGGGAGGAGAAAGGGAAAGAATTGCATCCTGTTAGCCTGCAGTGTCTTTGGGGGGTTTGTGGCTAATCTTTGCGAGGTATATTTTAGTGAGTGTTCTTCTGAAGTAGAATGAAGCATTCAGCACTTCAAAAGACACTGAAAGATTAAAGAAAAGTGGAATATGACAACTTAGAGTGAAGAGAAAGAAAAATCACTGTGGCAACTCTTTCATTATTTAACATATTCTTTGACTGTTTGAAGTCAAGAGGTCTTTTGGCACATAATGCAAATCAGTAACAGTGGGAGAATCTGAACTTTCAAAAAATCAAACCTACAATCGTTATTGTTTCAAGTGGGGTGATTTTCAAAAGTAGAGAGTCATCCTAAGAATACAACATAATAACCTAGAGTCATTTAATGAATTATGTGTGACCCAACTGTTGATTTACGATCAGCAAGTCAGACTCAGTAGTATTATACCATATTTAACATGTAGAGTATTAAGACGATTCCCATTAAGATTATTCCCAGTTAATGATGGAAAGTTATGGATCTATACATGTAAAATATAATATTCTAGTACAGTGATATAGTTTAGTTTTTTCAGTTAAGGGGAAATGACATATGAGAGCAATAATGCATTCATGGAGGGAAAGGATAGAATGGGACAATTGCGGCACTGATGAAAACAGAATTTTTTTTTTAAGTTTATTTAATTTTGAGAGAGAGAGAGTGCAAGTGGGGGAGGAGCAGAGAGAGAGAGAGAATCCCAAGCAGGCTCCGCACCATCAGTGCAGACAGAGCCTGATACCAGGCTCAAACCCATAAACCATGAAATCATGACCTGAGCCAAAACCAAGAGTTGGATGCTTAACTGACTGAACCACCCAGGTGCCCCAACAGAAAAAAGTTTTAAAATGAGATACAAAAACAGAGATTCTATTTGTCGAAGCCAAATATGGAAGGTGACTTATGGAACACTCAAGAAAAAAAGGGAAGGGAACAAACATTTCTTCATACAATTCTACAACACTAATATTAGTTTACTTCTTTCATGCCCATTCTACTCACTAATAATGTCTAGGAGGAGGAAGAAAATTCTTTAGAAGTATAGAGGGCTTCTTTTAATGTGTTTACTATTTTTATACTGAAGAATATATAGAATGACCTAGTCTCTTTAATAGAACATATCCTGATATGTATGTTCACTTTGGGTACAATAGAAGGTATATTTGAGAGTATCATTAACTATAAAAAAACTTACAAAGGGTAGAACACAAGTTCATAGTCTGTACCAGTTATTAACCACATGAGACTTCGTACAGGTTACTAAATCTCTCTGGCCCGAATCGCCTTCAATGTAGAAATTACACACTTGTGAAGATCAAATGAGATAATATATGAAAAGTGTTTAGAAAAGTTCCCACAAGTTACTAAACATTAGCTTTGTTCATTACCATCATTTATCTTCTGTATAGCCCTTTGAGGGCATAAATTGCTTTGGGATATGAGCTGTGTTATATTTACATTTTACTTAATAAAAGATTTTACCTTACTGAAGTCTGATATAGAAAAGATGTTTAGCAAATTGTCATGAAATGAATACTTGCATAAAGCCACACCCCAACCATAGAAATAAAGTACTAACAGCATTTAGAAGCCTTCATTGATTTCTTACTAATTGTCACTATCCTAAATCTAATCATTATTCTGATTCCCATTGGTATATAGTAATTTATCTTATGTTTACACTTTACGTAAATGAAACTACAGAGTATATGTTCTCTTGTGTCTGACAATATTCCCCTGAAAATATTTATGAGATTTATTCAAGTTATGTACAAAGAAATATGTGTTAAATGTGTTAAGTGAATTTTTCTATATAATATTCTACTTTTTGAATATACAACAATTTATCTTATTTTTGGTTGAGTAATTTAATTACTTTCATTTTATAGATATTGAAAATAATGTGCCTGTGATTATTTGAATATATCATATATATGTAAAATATGTATGCTATATATAATCATATGTATAATCCCATATTTTATCATAGATGTGAACAATTTATATGAAAATATATGTGTTATATATAATAATATATATTAAAAGGAGGGTTCCAGGGAAGTGGAATTGCTGTCAGAAGTATGTTCATGTCCAGCTTAGCTGATAAGCACAACAGTATTCTGAAGTGCTTTTAACAAGTTATACTGCAAAAAACAAGTTTTATTTGCTTCTGTTCCTTAAAATATTTTGCAATTTTCATGTTGTTGTTGTTTAATTTTAGTCTTCTGGTGGATGTGGAGTGGTATGGTTCTAATTTACATTTCCCTGATGACTTATAGGCTATGCTGGATACATTTTCATATGTGCATCGTCTATCAGATCTTCTCTGAAGTAGTTATTATGAAGCTTACTATTTTTCTTGTGTTGACCTGTTAGTTTAAAATTCTCTACTTATTCAGTATATGAATCTGGTCATATATACCAGATATATATTTCTGCTCTTTGGTTGGATTTGTTAATTTCTGAAATTTTTATTTTGATAAACCCAAACTTTTGATTTTAATGTAGCCCTAATTCAATGTAATTTTTAAATGAGTGTTTTATGTTTCCTACTTAAGAAATACTTTCTGTCACAAGATTATGAAGATACACATCTGTTTTATCCATTATATTTTTTGTTGTTTTATCTTTCAAGATTAGATTCACATTTCAATTGAAACAGGAGTCAAAATTATAAGCTTTATATAGATAAACAGTTGCCTATGACAGTTTTTTGAAAAGAGTGCCATTTCCCCCTTTGCTGCATTTTCAACATTGTCATGTAGCAGGTGTACATACATGAGTGATTGTGTTTCTGGACTCTATTTTTCCATTGGCCTCTTCCTTAATATTTGTGTTCAGACAACATCATTGTAATTGCTGTAGTTTATTTTATAATAAGCCTTTACTATGCAGGTCCTCTAATTTTCTTCTTCAAGATAGTGTTGGTTAATTTTGGCTGTTAGATTTGCACATAAATTTTAGGATTATCATGTCAGTTTCTACAAAACACCATGCTGTGTTGCTGAATGGAAATTGATTGAATTTAGGTGGGGGGTGACCATATAACCATGCTTGCCTGGTACACTTAAAATGTATTCTATTATCTTAGCATAATTATTAATAGCCACACATTTCAATTTTAAAAAGTCAAAAAGAAGATAGTAATTATAGAATTATTTAATCTGTAGCCTATCTTAATGGTAATTCACATCTTTACAACACAGGTGTTCTAATATGTAACATATGTTAATATGTTAATTTAGGTATTATTTAATTTCCTTCTCAATTATGGTTTGGAGTGTTTATGGTGGGATCTTGTGTATTTACTGTTTGATTTGTTCCAACATATATGCTATATGCAATGTTGAATGACATATAAGGTATACACATAGGATATAATAAAAATGACAATACTATGTTATATCATTCCCCAATTCACAAATAAATAAAATGGAATCATAAGAATGCTTAGTTAATACAAAATAAATTGGAAAATATTAAAAAAAAACAGATAGGAAATACAAACAGATATTAAGATGGTAGATATATATACAACCTCATCTTAATATCCTAATTAAGAACCAGAGAATTTCAGGGGCGCCTGGGTGGCGCAGTCGGTTAAGCGTCCAACTTCAGCCAGGTCACGATCTCGCGGTCCGTGAGTTTGAGCCCCGCATCAGGCTCTGGCCTGATGGCTCGGAGCCTGGAGCCTGTTTCCGATTCTGTGTCTCCCTCTCTCTCTGCCCCTCCACGGTTCATGCTCTGTCTCTCTCTGTCCCAAAAATGAATAAACGTTGAAAAAAAAAAAGTTTAAAAAAAAAAAAAAAAAAGAACCAGAGAATTTCAGAAGCACCTGGGTGGCTCACTCAGGTAAGTGCTGGACTTTGGCTCAGGTCATGATCTCATGATCAGCTTCCAATTAATACCATATGATGTCATATATGAACCTCATCAATATTTTTCATATTATCCTTCTTTACATGTTTGTTAAAATGTTTTAAATAGCATCATTTCTTCTCACTGCCTAAAATTCTTTCAGATGAGCCCAAATCTGGATATTTTCAGGAAACACGACCTATAAAGAAACATGATGAATGAAATTATTTCATTAATATAAGAATAATACAGACTTTAGGAAATTCTATAGGACAAAATACCCAATTTCTTCAATATTTAAAAAGTAGTATCTACAGAATAAAAGAGACTTAAAGCGTATATGAACAAAATGCAATATAGAACTATACTGAAAATCATTTTATAGATCAAGTAATTTAGAGATCAAATAAATAGAAAATGAGTAAAGATAAAATAGCACAAATAATGCTATCATTCAACCTGTTGACATATTTGGAAATACATCTATGTGTTGATTATGTTGGGATTACATGAGTGAATATATTTGTCAAAATTCATCAAAAATCTCTAATCAGAATGAATGCATTTTATTGCATAGAATTCAGAGTTGAATACATATCTCTAAAATTTAGAAAAGGATACTTAAGGGATACATCATTTATAACACATAAAACATCTGAAAATAGATTTAAATAAACTAATTAAAGGAATAAACATTATTTTTTAACAAGATGATGAATTTGTGCTGATGTTTTTAATATAGACTATTTTTTATACAGAAATGCTAAAATATTTTTGGTAAGATTTCATAGTATTTGGAATTTGTTTCAAAATCATTTGAGTATGAAAAGAATGGGTGCATATAGATGAAAAATGTATTGTCATGGTTTGATCACAGTTGAAGTTGACAGATTGTAACATAAAGCTCCTAAACGACTTTATATGCTATCATTACACATTGAGATTTTTCATAATAAAAATTGTTTAAGTGTGAGCTATTTTATAGGTAGATTATGAATTGTGTAATTCCAGACATTTTTATGTTGCAGTCTAGAAAGAAGATACTGCATTGTTTGATTAGAAACTTTCTCAAAATTATTCCTTATTAACATTTTGATAGTCTATTTATAAAAAGGGAAAAGAAATTGATTAATATTTGCTGATGGCCAAGTAAGAACAAAGTACTGTTCTAAGGTATATAATTGTTTTTAGTTTATTCGGTGTTTTTTTTTTTTTTTTTGAGAGAGAGATCAAGAGAGTGAGCAGGGGAGGGGCAGAGAGAGAGAGGGAGAGAGAAAATCCCAAGCAGGCTCTGCACTGTCTGGGCAGAGCCTGACACAGGCTTGAACCCATGAACCATGAAATCATTACCTGAGCCGAAATCAAGACTCAGAGGCTTAACAGACTGAGGCACCCAGGAGTCCTAGGTACATAATTATTTTAATCTTTCTATGGACTTTAAAAGCAGTTTCTCAGTTTTAGAATAAAAATACAGGTTCAGTGATATCACCAAATAACAGGTACCAGAGACATTACTCTAACACAAAATAAACATAATACCATGAAAACACAATTTTTCAGCCTTGGTAAAAAGTTAAGCCTTAATTATGATATATGAAAACATATAATTAATAGGAGATATACTTTACATTATTGCTGGAACTCGAAAAATTGTATTAAAATATATAGGACATGGGCGCCTGGGTGGCTCAGTCGATTGAGCGGCCGGCTTCGGCTCAGGTCATGATCTCACGGTCCGTGAGTTCGAGCCCCGCGATGGGCTCTGTGCTGACAGCTCAGAGCCTGGAGCCTGTTTCAGATTCTGTGTCTCCCTCTCTCTGACCCTTCCCCGTTCATGCTCTGTCTCTCTCTGTCTCAAAAATAAATAAACGTTAAAAAAATTTTTTAAAAAGTATATAGGACGCTTTTGGGAACAAAAATAGAGCATTTTCTATAGGAAAAATATCCTGTGCATGAGTTGAGTTATCTTGACTAAGTGATACTCATATTCCACCATATGGCCATAAACCAGACCTATATTCTGTGTCTCCACAAATCCTTTGATCCTACCCTGGAAAGACAAAATGGATTATGCCAAGGAGAAATCAGCACTTTTTTCCATTTTTTTAAAGATTTAATGCTTTATTTAACCCTTTCTTATTCAAGATTTCTATAAAACCCTGCTTAACTCATGGTAGATTTGTTTTGTTTCCCCCATCCCCCCACTCCCCAATTAAGGAAACTGCTTTTGAATTTGATATGCTGTTAAAACATGGATTGATACTATTTTTCACTCTTTACTACAAAATAACTTTGGCAACACTCAAAATCCTGGTGGTTTATTTTGCTTAGCTGATGCTTGTGTACTTGCTATTGATTAGTTCTTAAGACTGGTTTTCCTCTTGTGTAAATCTTTTCTCAATCATTAAGAATAACTTACCTGATTGTTTTGGAATGGATTTAATTCTGTTTTTCACATTTACCAAGTCTCTCAATCTCACCCATTAAAATGAAATTGGTTTTCTCTTCTTTAGTGAAATATTTTATTGTTTAGCTTTAAGTGTTGGGAAGGGAGTTAATAGCTCTTTATACCTCTGAGAAATGAATTCAAGACCTCCATAAAATCCTGATCATTTTCTCTCATTTATTTAACAAATAGATATTTAGCACCTGCTTTTCCTCATGCACTGTTCTAAGAACTAAGGATACAACAAAGCCCATACTGTCCATATAAAATATTGTATATGTGTGTGTACTCTGTAATTATCTATGTTATTTTTTATCCGGCAAAGTATTCCTAAAACCTACCATATTCAGGGTACTGTCTTAGCGCTGTTGATGTAAAGAGGAGTAAGATATGGGTCATGTCCAGTTGGGGAAAATACTAAGAGATCTACTTGGGAAGCTAGATATAACCTGGGTATTATGGTGTTATGTTACCAAATATTATGTTCTATAATGAAATTTCCCAAATGCAACATGAGATTTTAGAAAGGGTCAATTTGTGTGTGTGTGTGTGTGTGTGTGTGCGCGCGTAAGGATTGGGTAGGCTGGGGTGAGGGAAATTTAAGTGAAAGCAGTTTGAGATGGTAAAATTTCTTCCAGCAAGATTTCTAAGTAGAGGTACTGGTATGTTTTCCAACACCAGGAAACTGTGTTTGGCAAAGGTGAGTACCTCTCCTTCTTTCCCTATGGTTCCATCTTTGGCAACCTTGAAGTATTAAGTTATACTATGAGAAGCAAGAGCTCACCTTATTTCTGTAATTTCATGTTATCTCCTCTATTTCACAGAAACATCATTGCTCTGAACTTTCTCAGTTCTCTTTCTCTGTCATCTTCCATTTACAGGGAAATCCATAGTCACGTTTACTTGTGCATCTGACCAAGGTTAACATCTCTACTTTGACTTCTTGATTTGTGTGTGTGTGTGCGTGTGTGTGTGTGTGTGTGTGTGTGTGTGTGTGCGTGTGTGTGATCTTGCTTCCTTTACTTCCCCTGGAGACTTACTTTGTTAGCCATGACAGAACTTTTCAGGATCCTAACCTCTTTTCTCCCTGGATTATTCTTTCACTTTATTACTTTCAGTTCATTTCTGTTTACAAAACTGAATTATGTTTCCAACTTGAATCTCTCCCTTGTGAGTGTACTCTTTCTTGCTTTGCACAGCTAAGCTTCATGAAAGGATGGTCCCAATTCATTGCTTGTATTTCATGCCTGTCATTAATAATTACATGAGTTCTAAAAAGACAAATTGAGTACCTGTGCTGCACTAGTCACTGTTCTAGGTGTCAAGGGCACACATATAAAAGACAGTCAGGTTCCCTTAGAGAAACAGAAAAATAGATCAATAACTTAAAAAATGCCTGTTCATGCTATTAAGATAAAGAGAAGGGACTTTTAAACCAGAATGGATTATTTAGATTGGCTAACTAGTGAAGGTAACATTTGAGTTGAGACTTGAAGAATGAAGACATGTGAGTAGGAAGCAGGAGTGTTAAGGATGAAAATGTCCAAGAAGGATAAACATTGAGGAGTGTGGTATTTCTGTAATTAAAAGTGTGTGATTTAAGCAACAAAATAAATAGCCTTAGAATTGGATTACTACCCAAATAATAAAATAAATAGACATTAACCCATCCTGCTATAAATTAGTGATTAAATGAATAAATAAATGGAAGTATCCATCCCTACAGAAGAATTTCAAATAATAAATATAGAAAGGATGAAGGAAATAGAAAATTATTCTTAGAACACCACAGTAACAGTTGCCTCAGGCAAGGTCCCCTGATGAATGCTAAAGCAAGCTAGTGGGTGGAACTTTAAAGAAAGACAGGATACATCCATAGTTTCCAAGGCTTTTCCCTGAAGTGCTTATAACTTAACTGTGGGGTTGTAACATATGTCCACAGACTTTTCGATACTCTTTTCTTTAGAAGGTAGAGCTTATTTCTCTCCCCTTATGTTGTATCTACAGGTATTAGTTACCTCTATAAATAAAGTATGAAAAGGGAAAAATAGAGGAACCTGGCAGACACATACATAATCAAATGATTGTAATTAAAATGACCAGTAGTAACTTATTTTGATATATACCCTTCTTCTGGTATAATGAGGAGGGCACTTTACCTCTCTTACATTTTTCCCCAAAATTTATAATCCCAGCTGATAGTAGTAATAATCCCAGTTGATAGTAGTAATACAGGTGTTAACTAACTCTTGATCTCAATAAATGTATCATGGTTATGGAAGATATTATTTATTAAGGGAAGCTGGGTAAAGGACATACAGAGGAAATCTTTTGTATTATATTTACAACCTTTCTGAAAATCTAAAATCATTTCAAAATGTAAAAAGACATAAAAAGTGATTATATATAGCATAATGAGCATATGTTAAATGGGAACATAAAAGCAGTAGCCTTAACAATCATGATCCATGAGACACAAAAATAAAATAAGTTGGACTTCATTAAAATTTTTTAAAAACCCACAAAAACTAAATTTATATGAAAAACAGTCTTAAGAGAATAAAAAGACAAGCCACAGTATTGGAGAAAATAATTGCAAAACACGTATCTGATAAAACACTGGTATTCAAAATATACTGTCCTTTTAAATATCAACAGTAAGAACACAAACAACCCAATTAAACAATAAGCCAAAGGTCTGAACAGACACCTCACCAAAGAAGATATACAGATGGTAAATAAGCATGTGAAAAGATACTCAACATCATATGTTGTAGGGAATTGTATATTAAAACACACCTATTAGAACAGACAAAATCCAAACCACTGATGACACTGAATGTTGTTGAATATGTGGAACAACAGAAACTCTTATTCATTGATATTGGGAATGCAAAATGGTACAGCTATTTTAAATTTTTTTTTTCAACGTTTATTTATTTTTGGGACAGAGAGAGACAGAGCATGAACAGGGGAGGGGCAGAGAGAGAGGGAGACACAGAATCGGAAACAGGCTCCAGGCTCTGAGCCATCAGCCCAGGGCCCGACGCGGGGCTCGAACTCACGGACCGCGAGATCGTGACCTGGCTGAAGTCGGATGCTTAACCGACTGCGCCACCCAGGCGCCCCTGGTATAGCTATTTTAAAAGATAGTTTTTAACAGTCATTACAAAGTTAAATATAGGTTTACTATATTATCCAGTAATTATACTCCTTGGTATTTTTTGGAACGAGTTGAAAACTTATTTCCAAACAAAAGTATACACATGAAGTTTCATAGCTGCTTTATTTACATTTGCCAAAAATTGGAAGCACCCAAGATGTCCTTCCATAGATGAATGGGTAAATAACTGTGGTATATCCATCCAAGGCAGTATTATTCAATGATAAAATGAAATGAGCCTTTAAAGCCATGAAAAGACATGGAGGAACCTTAAAAGCATATGTCTAAATGAAAGAAACCAGTTCATAGATCTACATATTGTATTATTCCAACCATATAACAGTCTGGAAATGGCAAAACTATGAAGACAGTTAAAAGATCGATGATTTCCAGGAGTTTTGAGGAGGGAAGGAGCAATGAATAGGTGGAACATGGAGGATTTTAAGGGCAGTGACATTATGAATTTGTCAAAACTCATTGAATTATACAACATAGAAACTGAGCCCTAATATAAACCATGTACTTTAGTTAATAATAATACAGTCATATTTCATCAGTTTTCATAAGTGTACAACCCTAATATAAAATGTTAATGATAGAGGAAACTGAGGGTGGGGCTTGGAGACATATATGGGAACTCTGTGTAATTTCATTTTTAAACATTTTTTAAAAATTTTTTTTGAGAGAGAGAGCACGTATGTGTGCCAGCAAGCAGAAGAGGGGTACAGGGAAAGAGAGGGAGAGAATCTTAAGCAGGCTCTACAGCCAGGGCAGAGCTCAGTGCAGGGCTCAATCTCACCACCATGAGATCATGACCTGAGCCAAAGTCAAGACAGATGCTTACCTGACTGAGCCACCCAGGCACCCCAGTTTCTGATACAGTTTATGTAGACCTAAAACTTCTCTAAAAATAAGGCTAAAAAAACGAATAGCCTGTAAATAGGAAATGGAAATGGAGTAAATAAAATGATTATTTCCCCTTGCTTTTCTCATGGAACATGGAGAGTGAGAGATTAAATAAGGAAAAGATCACATTCTTGGTAGCACTGGGAATGAAATGTGAGTTTGGTGTAGTGTATTGTGGAAAGGAGCATATAAGACAAGACAAATGACTGATAAAGTTATAATTTTATTGGAAACTAAAATGCCAGGAATAGTGTTGCCTTTGGTGATGCTATTTTCTTATGTGTTAAAAACTCTAATTAAAAATTATGAACAAAAATGAGTATAGTGTTCCCTTATTTAATTTCCATTTGAAAATTCAGCAAACATTAAAGAATGGTACAGAACAGACCTACAAAACAAAAAATTATCATTGTCCTATTGGATATTCATGTAACTGAAAAAATAATCTTCACATTGTTCTCACCAAGAATCTACCAGATCATCCATATTAATCCAGTCTTTGCATGGTTTGATTGAGGTAAAGCTTTTGTACTCTACAAAGAAGCATTGTTGTACGAGTCAGTCTGAAACATCTAGAATTATAAGAAAACACATTTCCTCTTCAGGGGAAAGGTCGACTCAAGGCCCATTTTTATAATGTGTTCTGTTTTCACTGGTTGTGTAGAATCATGGTAATGATATTGAGTTGGTACTGTACATATGGTGTATGTATTTACACAAGAAATTGACAAATATTACAAATTATAGCATTACTATTAGTATTTTGGATAACGAATCTTTAAATATTTACTAGAATAACAATGCTTAAGGATAACACTAAAATCCAATTAAGTAACTCTTGGCCATTTTTACCCAATTCCTTTAAATGTTGCAAATCTTGTAGCAAGGCAAAGTGAGCCCACAAACAAAGAAATGAAAATAAAAAGGCAATAATTATTATACACTCTTCTAATAATGATCATCCCCCTAGTGGCTTGAGTGTATTATCTCCTTGGATTTAATGCATCCACACCTGCACATCCTTTTAGTGGATGAAGTAAGTGGGGCAGGCAACCAGACAATGGCAAGCTCTAGCTAGAAGTCAAATCCTTCCATATTTGACACCTGAGGTGACTGCCCAATGATTTATAAATATAATGTTAATGTGTTTTAAAGAAATTTCATCTGTGTTTTACACAGTTGTCTTTAGAGTTGAGACTATACAGACTAGAAAAGAAATAATGTACATACAGAATTTTTTTTTTTTGCTTGTCAGCTCTACTATCATTTTCTTGGCCCCATCTGTACTTTTTCCAAAGAGTCATGTATCCCCTAAGACACCAGTTTTCTCTCATTGTCATAGCAATTATTTCAAGTAGTTCATGAAATGTAATAGTGGCACCTTACTTTAACAAGGAACATTTCTTTTCCTTCCAAATTAGTAATAAATGTATATATCTTAAATGTACTAAAATGTTTTTGGAGCTTTGTTTTCAGGGATTCTCATTCTGTATCTGGATGTGTGGTTTGTGAACAATGATTTCTCTAAGCTGCTCTACTGGCTATATGTCTTAGAAATGCAGCAAGCTTCCTGGTAAATCAATTTGTGTTAGCTGTGCGGTACAGATTTGCAGCAGCATAATTCAGACTGACTTCTCCAAATAATACTTCTTCTGACAACACTTTTAAAGTGGCAAGATAGCTTGGAAAAGTACAGAATTGTCTTGAGATATCACATCCCCCAGCAGAATTCAAAATACTGCTGCAAAACTGACAAAATAGAACCTAAATTGTAATGTGATATAAGAAAGCAGCTGATAGATTGCACTCTGCACCAAAAATTGCTAACTCAATGCCCAACAGAAGAACCACAGAACTGTAGTAACAGTAAAAAAAAAAAAATCTTAAATCTAGGGGCCAAAAAATAGCCAAATGAATATGGTGTAAGTATATAGTATTTTCCAACCTGGTTACATACACAATGGACCTCTTTTTAAAATTACGCAGGTGGCACAGAACTTTGGAGATGGTGTATGGGTTACCCATTGAAACTCTGGAAATGCTTTTTAAATTATTTGCCATTTGTTTAATATGTTCTGTAGTGCTGAATGAAGGAAAAAGTGGTCTTAGTGTGTGAATATTTAAATGTTATGTTTACTGATAGTTGAAGCCTACAGAGAATTTACACTATGATTAAAAATCTCATGCTTCATTTTATAAATAACATTTTTTTTCAAGTTAAGAAATCTCGAGATAGAAGATGCTAATGTATGAGAGTCTTTTAAAAGACAATTTTAGGTGCACCTGGGTGAGTCAGTCGGTTGAGCATCTGACTTTGGCTCAGGTCATGATCTCACCGTTCGTGAGTTCAAGCCCCGATCGGGCTCTGGGCTGACAGCTTAGAGCCTGGAGCCTGCTTCAAATTCTGTGTCTCCCTCTCTCTCTGCTCCTCCCTCTCTCATGCTCTGTTTCTCTTTCCTTCAAAAGTAAATTTAAAAAAAAACATTAAAAAATAAAAGACAATTTTAGACTTTTCCTATATGTAGGATTAGAGAATGATTGCAGTTTTGGATACTTTGGGGAAAAATAATCCCATGAGATGGCACATCATAAATAAGTGTTTTTGTCCTTCAGCTCACTTTATATTTACTGTGATCTGACATTCTACATATAAAGGCTTAATCTGAATTTCACTCAATAATGCTATTTATTTAGCTATTATTGACAAATATTGTATTGCCATGCAACTGAAAATGCTTTGGCTGCTGATGTAGACATACTGTAAGATGGATGTGTCAATAGTTGCTAAAAATAATGCTAGACACATAGTAGATCTTTAATATTGTTGATTGAGCCATTGATTGGTTTCTTAAATCAAGACATGAAGAATTAAAGTGAATTGTGAATCCCCAGAGGCTTGTCTTATTTTGTAGAAGAGACTAGTGACCTTTACAGCTTCAGTTCTCATCTGTATTTCTTCTACTTTTGAAATGGATATTGACCACTGCCCTTAAATTCCATCTTACATAGGGATAGTCACAGGGATGATCAAAGGGATGAAAACTCTAGTTCTATAAAAGGCTATTGACAATAACTCTTCTGCTTCCATCTTAAAAATCTGGTTATCACTACATAGCTAAATGATTTTTTTTACATTACTTTTTATTTGAAGCACAGGTTCTCATACTTTGAACAGTTAATGGTGAGGACAAGAGTGACTTTAGCATTAAGAGGAAAAAAACTTAAGTTCAAGAAGAAAATTATGTTTTTGCTAACAAAGAATTAAGTATTCTTATTTCTGTACCTTTAGCTTTCAGAAGAGAGAACTTTTCATATATTCCAGGGTACACATATATTAGTCTTATATTGCAAAAGGAAAAAAAATTGTAAGAGGAGTATCGTTAATAAGATAAATAAAAATTTCTAGGTTAACAAGGGAAATAGTCAAAACAAAGGAATACCCATATTGTCAAGGTAAAATAATTGCTGAGTTGTGGTGTTTTGTTAACTATTAGTAAGGTATGCTTCCTCCCCACAACTGGAGACATAGAAGGGATTAAGATTCTCAGGTGTCCACTGAGGTGGTTAAACAGTAGGTAAAACTAAGTTTAGTGCTGTCCTGAAAACTGGAAATTACCTTCTCTTGCCTTAGATTTAAATTTGTACTAAGAATAGACAGCATAGTAATATTTTCTTAATGTGTTCCTAATATAAATAAAAACAGCAAAGAGTAACTATACTGAATTTAAGTCTCCCTGAGAAAACTCCCTATGGCCTTTTGCAAACAAAGTTTAGCAATACATATCTGCAGGCTTGCTCTTTGCGGGTGATTGTTTCTTTCCTTTTTATTCTCCCTATTTTTTTGTCTTAATGTCCATCATTCCCTCCAAAATATATTCATGTAGATAGAGACTCTGCAGTATTATGAACATTTGCTTAAATCTGTGGAAAAGATCTGGGGCACCTGGTGGCTCAGTTGGTTAAGCAACAGACTCTTGATTTCCACTCAGGTCA
This sequence comes from Leopardus geoffroyi, assembly GCF_018350155.1. Classification (NCBI taxonomy): domain Eukaryota; kingdom Metazoa; phylum Chordata; class Mammalia; order Carnivora; family Felidae; genus Leopardus; species Leopardus geoffroyi. The sequence continues at coordinate 122,894,042 of NC_059338.1, read as the reverse complement.
TGATCTTGTGGTTGGCAGGATCTAGTCCTGTGTCCAGTTTCGCACTGACAGCAGAGAACCTGTTTGGGATTCTCTCTCTCCCTCTCTCTCTACCCCTCTCCCACTTGTGCACACAGCTCTGTCTCTCAAAATAAATAAACTTAAAAAACTAAATATGTGGAATAAAGCTTATGAAAGGAAAAAAATATCAAATATTTGTAAAATTATGTTATGGTTAAACCTTACAAATACCAGTGTCTTCCTAAAGTAGTCAGATTTTCTAAGGTATTGCACTGGAAAACTGGAGAGATAGTTATTTGACCTTTTCCCCAGATAACCACTTTATTATAAACTGTGTAAAACTTCATAGACTTACTTGCTGCATGGACACATAAGTCAATACATATTGAATTTTACCTGAGGCACACCATTTATTAAAAGATGTTGAATAGCATGGGTTAATTTCAGCTGGTCTGGATAGATAGCATGCTTATCTTCAGATATGCCTGAAGCATGATGGTGACCCTCAGCCAAGGCTATAGAATATACCAACTGGAAGTAAATGATGTACTGTAATCATGATTCTGATTTATTTTGAAGGCAGCATGCATTCAAGTGCATGCATTGTTTGTTAATAACAACAGGATTTGTAACTGGTTTTGGTGGAACTATTGTTAAAGCTGGTAATAAGGTAGCTGTGTGACAGTTTACTATAAGAGACTTTGGGTGTGCTGATAAAGAAGTGTTTCAAGACCTAGAAATAAAATGTGTCCTGTGTAACTCAGTGGTGGAAGAGAAAGAAGTCCATAGTTGACATCTCCAGACCATTTTCAATGTGTGTCCTCTTTTTTCTGCTGTTGATATTCATTTAATTTGCTTCTGATTTAGCTCTTTTGTGAGTAAAAACTAAGTCCTGTGAGTCTTAGTTAGTTAGAATTGAACACTAAATGGCAATTAATGCATAATTAATGCAGATGTAAAGAAGGAACCCCAGTAAATAGCAAATAAAAAAAAGCAGCAGAGTATTAAAGTGGACCAATGATATGATTAAAAAAACCAGATAATACGGACTGGTTTAGGTGCACTTAAAAGCATATGGATATTAACTGAGGTGTATAAATCAAGGAGAGGAAATTAATTAGTATAAGAAAAAGAAGTGTTATTTGTAGCATTATGCTAGAAACCTGGAGAGGAAAAACTTGGTTGGATATTTTGGCAATGTGGTATAAATGCAATTTACTGAATAGTTTCATTTCTGCAATGAAACTAAGAGAGATTCTGTTTAAGAGTGGGTTTTCTAGAACAGTTTAAAACAAATTTGAGTATGAATTTCCCTTACAATCCAAATTGTTGTTTTAGCCATAAAAGGAATTATATTTTATCAAATATTTATTTTGACTATTAAGATGACATTTCTTTTTGCTTTTAGCCCATTAATATAAATTATATTGACAGTTTCCATTATATTGACAGTTTCCATAATATATCTATCTTTACATTTCTGTAATAAATTCTTCTTGATTTTTCCTAATTTATAATTATGTAAATTGACTATAATTATATAATGGATTGCTAGTATAATTAACATGTTTTAGCTAAGTGTACATACCTGTTTATTTTATTTTCATGTATGAGTTGGGCCTTTAACATATTTCATTTCATATATTCTCAAATGTGATTTTGAAACCAAGGTTTTAGTAGGTGCTAAAAATGAAATGGAGATACTTTCCTCTTTTCCTATTTTATTGTAAGATATTATAAGATAGAGATTTCATGGGTTTAGATAATATGAACAGATCGATTACTAAATCTGCTTAGTATGGGGATTTTTAAAGAAATTTTAATATGTAAACATCACTATTGTTGTCATCAGTATTTTATTTATTACACTATTTTGACATGTAATATTTTTCCTAGAAATGTATTTTATCCCAGTTTTATAACTTATTGGTGTATAGTGATTTACAAAATAATTGTCTAATATATTTTGTATATACGTTCTTGGTGTTTTCCCATTCTCTCTCTCTATTTTGTTTGTCTTCACAATCTCTTTTTTAATCTTGTCATAAAATATTCTTTTATTCATACATTCAAAGATAATCTTTTGTTTAATACTGTCCCCACCTTTTATTCACTTATTTTAGATTTCATTGATTTCTGATCTTATTTTTTTATTGTTTCTTGGGTTTTATGCCATTTAATTAAAACCCCTTTATCTAAATTGATGAGTGAAGTATTTTTACCTTTTTTCCCACAAGATGTAGAACAAAAAGCAGCCTCTCACCTAGGAGAGATATCCTGTCTTTGTCTACGATATCATCATCAGCATTACCACAATACCCACCATGTTTGTAAAGGTATGTTTTTATATGAAATCAGAAGCTACCTATTGTTAGCTCTGAAGTAAACACATTTCTTGAAATATAAATAGTTGGTTAGGGGACAAAATAATCAGGGACATGGATTCTGAATCAATGGCTAGAGATCAGACATATATTAAAATAAAATTTAAAAGTAATTTCTGCTTACATATGGCCAATAATTCTCCGATCCATGATGGCTTATAATTCCCCGCCTATGAATCTGGGTTATATGTTTGACTCACTTGCAACCAATAGAATGCTGTATTTACGACACTAGATGACTCCAAAGTTTCTGTGAGAAAAAAGACAGGAACTTGTCATCTAGCACTCTTTAAATTCTCACTCTAGTGAAATTCAATAAACTTCAATTTTCCTAAAAGCAATAAGTTTAGGGGCCACATATTGAAGTTTCAGTTGTGGTTCCTAGCTGATTCCAGCCTTCCAGTCATCCTTTTCAAACAATGAACATGTGAGTGATGACATCTTAAACCCTTCAGACCAATGCATCAGAACCTAGTACTAGTTAACTACATGAAGAAAAAAAATAAGCACTTAGCTGAGCTCTGTTCATATCCCTGACTCAGAGAATCCATGAGTTAAGATAAAATGGTTGTTTTAAACCACAAAGTTGGGATTGTTTATTATGCAGCAAAGATACACTGAACATAATTTGTTACTGGGAGTGGGCCACACAAAAAAACATGAATATGTGACACTGGTTTGATACTGAACAGTGAGTAGAGTAGAGACTAAAAGGTCATGGAGGAGAATTTTAGAAGAAACCTGCTTGTTTTCAAGGAACTCTTGGTGAAAGAAAGCTTAAAGCAAGTGAAAAAAAATCAATGAACTGCAAGCTGAAGGGAAAGAAACAGTGCTAGGTTGTGGCAGAAAATTCAACATTTTACCCTGAGATAATATGAAAAATAGAAAAATAGAAAATAAACTTAATGTACATGTAGATCTGACTGAGGATATTTCCTGGCATGTTGCAGAAAACATCAGTATTTTTTAGGTTAGATAGAGATAGAGATGTGCTAAAGGAAGCTATCCATTTACCCAGAATGTAATCTAACTATAGCACAGATTTCACATATTTCTATATGCTTTATTTTTTATTTTCATTGAGTCAAAATATTCTCAAATATCTTTCGTGATTTTTGACCTATTTTACATTCATATCTTTTAAATTTCAAATATTTGAGGATTTTGTCAGTTAATCTGTATGTAATGGATACCGAGTTTAATTTCATTTTCTCAGGGTGTATGCTCTGTGTGATTTCAAGTATTTCCTGTTTATTAAGAATCACTTTAAGATCCAGAAGGCGTACTGTCTTGTAGAATATTCCTTGCACAGTGAAAACAAATGTATATTCCAGTGTTTTGGGGTGAAGTTATCAATAATTATCAATTGGGGCAGGTTGCTTGACGGTTTTATTCAAGAGTTGTGTATCCTTACTGAATTTCTCAGTCATTTTAATCAATTATTGAGTGAGAAGTGTTGAAATTTCTGATTATAAACAGCATTGGTCTATTTCTTCTTTTAATTCTCTCTCTTTCTCTCTCTCTCTCTCTCTCTCTCTCTCTCTCTTTTTCTTTAGATAACCTAAAGCTCTATTATTTTTATTAGGTACAAACACAATTAGCTCTATTTTATTGGGATTAAGTTATTTCAATAAAGTTAACCAAGTTTGAATCCCCCTTGTGCCTAACTTTTTTTCTGACAATAGAGTTAGCTATTTTCAAATGAAAGAAGAAGATAAAAATTGGCCTTTTCGTATTATGAAAAATACTGTTATATCCCTTGTTTTTAAATCTAATCTGTCTAAGATTAATATAGCCCCTCCAATTTCAGTGTACTTAATGTTTGCATTGTATATCTTTTCCATTCTTTGCATTTAACACACAAATGTCTTTATATTTCAGTTGATTTCTTATAGACAACACATAGTTGACTCTTGTTTTTGTTTTTTTTCCTTTTAACATCTGCCTTTTAATTGAATTATTTGGAAAATTTACATTGCCCAACAGGGGCAAGTTTAAAATAACATTTTTGCTGGTTGCTTTCTATTTGTCTTATCCATACTTGGTACTTTTTTGTTTATGCTTTCTTTTTTTTTTCTTTAATATTTATTTTTGTTTACACTTGGCTTATTAGCTAAACTGCATTGTTTTGCTTTCTATTTTTGTGGGTTTTTTGGGTTTCATGTGTATGTGTGTGTTAACTTACCACTATTTATTTTCAAATTATACCATTTCAATTACAATGTATGACCATATAAAAGTATACTTCTTTTTTCTGCTCCCATGGCTCATGCTAATTGTTGTCATACACGTTGTTGTCATACATACTTTTAAAAATTTTGAAAACCACATAATAGTTGATTATAATTTCTACTTTAAAAAGATTATAAGTGGGATTTAATATATCTTTCACATTTTCTTTCAAATTTGCCATTTCCAGTGCTCATCATTTCTTTCTGTAGGTCCAAATTTTCTCTTGGTATTATTTTATTACTTCCTAAAATATATTTTTTTAATATTTCTCATAATGTAGGGGCAGCTCAATGGATTGGGCGACCCACTTCAGCTCAGGTCATGATCTCACACTCTGTGAGTTCCAGCTCCACATCCGGCTCTGTAATGACAGCGCGGAGCATGGAGCCTGCTTATGGTTCTATGTCTCCCTCTCTTTCTCTGCCCTTCCCCCCACTAACACTCTCTCAAAAATGAATAAATATTAAAAAAAATGTAAAGATTTCTCATAATGTAGCCTCATAAATACCAGGACTTAACTTGATAAGAGTTTAGACTTTGAGCTGAACTGATGCTGTCGTTGGATGAAACTTTTGAGAATCGGTAGAGGAAATGATTGTATTTTGTATCTGGAATGAATGTGAATCATTGAGAGCCAGAAAGTGATTTGTGGTAGGCAGGTTGTAAAAATGGCTCTGAAAGGTACCCACCTTCTGATATTTATATCCTGATGTCACACCCTCCCCTTGAGTATAGTTTTGCCTTAGTAGATCACTTGTTTTATTTTTTTAATAATTTATTTATTTTGAGAGAGAGAGAAAGAGCAGGGGAGGGGCAGAGAGAGAGAGAGAATGAGAATCCCAAACAGGTAGCATGAAGCCTTACCTCACAAAATGTGAGATCGTGACCTGAGCCCAAATCAGAAGTCAGATACTTAACCAACTGAGCCACCCAGGCACCCTGTGAGTCACTTTTTTTTTTTTTTAAATAGAATATAGCAAATGTAATGGGACATGTTTCTGAGATTGAGCTAATAAAAAACTGTGATCTCACTCTTTCTGTCTCATTCTCTTTCTCTCTCTCTCACAAAGCTCTTGTTCTAGTGGAAACAAGATACCATGTTGTGAGTAGTTCTGGCCAACATTCAGTTTGGGCCTGAAGTCCTTTAAGCAGCTCTATGAGTGGGTTTGGAAGTGGATCTTCTGAAGCCTGCCAATAGTCATGTGAGGAATCATAGAAGTGGATTTTTTAGACCTTTCAACAGCCCTAAGTGTGCCCCACAGAACCTTGACATAACCAGCTTCGAATGATATTTTGATTATAGTCTCATTAGATGCCCCTAATCAGTAGCACCCAGCTAAGCTATGTACAGATGACTGACCCACGGAATCTGTAAGGTTAAAAACTAAGCTTGTTTTCTTAAACCACTAAATCTGGGATAATTTGTTAGACAACAATAGATAGCAAATTACATAAATTATCTCCCTTATATTTTGCGATGGAATTTAATCAAGATGATTCAGAACTTGACTGAACACTGTAGGACTAAAGACAAAAAGAATGATGTACATATATTGTATTCTAATTAGTAAATTTGCTTATTAGAAAAGTATCAGTTAAAAATTTGGAAACTGCTTTTGGAGAAATAGATTATAAATAAGGAAAGTGGTTGCGCTAGAATGAAACCTGTGGTGCTGGACTGGAGTCATTGGTATCAGTATAGACTTATTGTTTTAAAATATAAATACAGAGGCACCTGGGTGGCTCAGTTGGTTAAGGGTCTGACTTCAGTTAACGTCATGATCTTGCAGTTCGTGAGTTCAAACCCACCTCAGGCTCTGTGCTGACAGCTCGGAGCCTGGAGCCTGCTTCGGATTCTGCGTCTCCCTCTCTCTCTGTTCCTCCCCTGTCGCATGCTGTCTCTCTGTCTCTCTCTCAAAAATAAAGATTAAAAATGTTTACTATAAATACAGAAAAATAGAATCATAAATACACATAGGTACGTGTGTGAGCATGAGGCGTTGTACACATCCATGTTCTCTAGGTGAAAGCAGTGCCATCTCAGGAGTATAAGGCACACTTAGCACCCAAGAACATAACTCCTAAATGCAACTCACCAATAAAGGGAATTGGGTTACCTTAGAGAATTGATTGATTCTAGACCTGGGCAGGGAAAATACAAAATGAATTCAAGCAATTTGTGATGCCAGAAAAAAAGGAATTGGGTATATGAAAAAACATGGACATATCAAAAATGCACTAGAGCTGACCTTAGAGTTCCCAAGGGCCAAAACTGGAGTAAGCTAAGTTAAAAATAAATAGGATTACTGTTGGATTTAAACCCCCATTTAAGATAAACATCTGTGAGTCTGTACTGAGATAGATAACTGAATAAAGAACTAAATAGGGAAGAAGTAACAGTTCTTCCTTATGAAAAATTTCATGTAAGAAATGTAGATTTTAATAAAGGAAATAGAAAAATCACTATTACCATACTACACTCAAAATGGCTGCAGGAAGTATCTTCCAATGGATACTAAAATGAGTAGGTGAATGTCTAAATTGAAACAGAAAAAGAGCACCTGGGTGGCTCAGTTGGTTAAGCGTCTGACTTCAGCTCAGGTAATGATTTCACGGTTCGTGAGTTCGAGCCCCACATTGGGCTCTGTGCTGACAGCCCAGAGCCTGGAGCCTCCTTCAGATTCTGGGTCTCCCTCTCTCTCTGCCCCTCCCCTGCTCATGCTCTGTCTCTCTCTGTCTCAAAAATAAATGAAAACATTAAAACAGTTTTTTAAAAATTAAAAAAATAATAAAAAAATAAATTGAAACAACATTTGCATAGTCTCAAAATAATTCTTTCAAAATACATAGTAATTATATTGTTAGGAATAGTAAGATCAAATTGATAATTCTGACAGATGCCATTAATAGCCAAATGATCAAGGTTAATATCATCAACAATATAAATAGACATCATGCATTCTCTGATACAATATGCCGAGCAGAGCATATAACTGCTCTACTCTTCTTTCCAGAAATGCATTACCACGATCTAATTTTGAGAAAAACATTAGAAAAACCAAAATGGGAGATACTTCTGAAGAAATAACTGACCAGTACTGTTCAAGAGTATAAAGGGCAAGAAAGATAAGGAAAGACTATAAAGTGTTGTTGATTAGAGAATACTTAGGACATATGACAGCTAAGAGCAATGTGGAATCCTGGGTTGGATCATAGAACAGAAAAAAAAATACATTAATGGGAAAATCACTGAAATTTGATTTAGTTTGTGCTTTAGTAAGTAGCATGAGGCAGTGTTAATTCCTTGTATTCTATAAATATTTTGCTGCTGTATAAGATATTAGTCTAGGCAGAAAATAGGAGAAAAGCCTATATATACCATGTGTACTATTTTTGCACCTTTTCTATAAATTCAAATGCATCTCAAACATAAAAAGAAATAGCTAAATTCAGCAATAACTAAGGGAAAACAATGGTTTAGAACAATAGGGCCTCACTAATTATCTCTCTCAAAAAAACATTAAAAACTACAAAACTTTTCTAAAACTGCCCTTTATTTTGCCCAAACTTTTCTAATAAAAATGGAAAAAATTTTAAATGAAATTATCTGACCCTTTTGGGAATCTAAGTTAAAATGAAGAGATTTCTAAACATTATTTATTGGTGGTTATAATAGCCAGTTACAAAACAATTAACTAGAATATTGCAGGTCATTAATAAGGAAGGTGGCAAAGAGACTCAAGGACTTTTTCAGGTATAATATGATAGATACACGGAAGAATTACTGTATCGATTGAAATTACTGTAGTGTGGGTATGCAGAACAGATTCTAACAATTCTTTCATAAGGGTATTTGGCAGATGGACTCATAGTGCATGTGTGTTAGTGCAGGAGAGATTCTGTTAATAGACCAATAGTTCCAACAGCCGACACGTTCCGGAGACATAATGGTCCATCATATCAATGATCAGTGACCTTAAAGGCTATAAATACACTGTAACTGTCTTTTGTGTCAAGAATGTGCAAGCTAAAGGGTGCCCAAGAACCATAACCTGCAATGGTACAGTCCCTAAATATGACTCTACGTGATGGACTGTGACTGCTGAGAATGAGCCGTCATCGTCTACTGGATCAGTAATCGGCATTGTTAATATTCATAGGAATTGCACAGCAAAATCCTTCATATATGCCAGTAGAGGAAAAATACACTCTTTGTCCTTCATTTGTCCAGATTAATTTAAAGAAATGTCAACCACCGTGTCTTGAAATACTGTTATGAAAGTTTATCAGTAATGTCTGCATTAAAGGAGAAAAAAATGAATTTTAGAAACTCCTTAACAGACTAGGGAAAGAATTTATCTTGAGGAAATACTTCTTGCTTACTTGGATTATTCCCACAATATTTCATCATCCTATACTTGGCAATCTCCAGGGTAGCTTTTTCCATTTCCTGTCAAAATTGTGAGCACTTTATCCTTTCATTTACACGTTTAGTAATAAAAAAGAGTTATAGTAACCTTGTTGAACAGGAGCATCAACTTTTGTCTCAATTATTTGCTTATGTTTTTCAATACCTAGAAAAATCACCTCAGTCTTCTTTTTTTATTTATTCATTGTTTTATCTTTCCTTGATTTAAATTTTTTTTTAATATTTATGTATTTATTTTGAGAGAGAGAGAGAGAGAGAGAGAGCACAAGCAGGGGAGGGGCAAAGAGAGAGGGAGACAGAGAATCCCAAGCAGGCTCTGTGCTGTCAACACAGAGCCCGATGTGAGACTTGATCCCACGAACTGCAAGATCATGAACTGAGCCAAAATTAACAGTTGGCCACCTTAATGACTGAGCCAGGGCCCCTTGTCCTTGTTTAAACAGGAAAGAACTAACTGGATGTGAACTTGGTACTAAAAAATAGTTCATGCCATTGTTTTGAACCTTAACAGACCCACATATGCATACACATACACATGCTTATTATGGTAATAATCCTGGAAACAAATGACCTACTTTCAGAAATACTGAGATTAGTTATCAAAGTGACCCTAAGAATGATGCATTGTAAAGTACCTGGATCTCAACTGGATACATTTAAAAGAAATTGTCTTTTCCTTCTAGTGAGTTCTTTAACTTGAATTACCCAAAAATTACTATAACTAGTTGACACCATAAAAACTGTGAATTAGTGGCACCCACAAAAACATGTGCAAAATAATAGATAAAATAACAGAATAGGCAATAACTTAATAATAACAATGTATAGAACAGAATCTTTAGGAGATATGAAAATAACTGCAAAGCAAAAATAAGATAATTTATTTTTTAATGCAGTATTGCATTAAATAATTAATTTTTATGGAACGAAAATTGCTTTTATCAGCTTACCCTTCTAAATGATTAAATGTAACATCATGTTATAAGCCTGCTTTTAGTAATATGGTAAAAGCCATTTTGACCACTGCACCCTGATAAATAATTTAATGATACTTACCTAAAAATATGTGTTGTGAATGCTGAATTAGATGTTAATACTTCAAGACATTTGTGGAGTCAATAGTACACTAACTGCATCTTCTACTCTGAATAATATATAGGAAAACAGCAAACATTTGTCAAGATGACAAATATAAATGTCCTTTAAATCATTGGAAAATACTAAGGAGAATTTATAAATATGAATTATCCTGTACAATACAGTATCTTTAATGATTTGAGCTACTTTAGTTTGGTGTGTAAAAAAGAACTCTGGATGCAGAATTGAAAGATCTGGGTTTGAATGGCAGTTCTAGTAATTACTGACTATATAATGTAGAGAATATTAAGTTGTTCTTTTAATAACTGTGTCCATGTCTAGGATAAAGTTCAATAGTGTTTGAACACACATCCACACTCCTTAGACACACATCCATACTCACTAGACACACTTGCTGCTTGTTTTGGCAAGTACGTAGAGTCATGTATGCACCACTACAGTCCCATCAATTCAAATATTCTCTTGGTTTTTTTCCCTTTGTAGTCACTCTTTGGACCTAGTTCCAGTACCTGCTAACCATTGACTTGTTTTCATTTTTTGTTTGCCTTTTCCAGATATCATATCAATGGAATCAAACAATATTAGTAAATTGAGTCTGGCTTCTTCCACTTAGCAAAATGCATTTGAGATCCAGCCATGGTTTTTGTTTTTTTGTTCTTTTGTGTTTTTTTTTTCATGAATCAATAGTATATTCTTTGTTATTACTCAGTAGTATTCCAAGTCTTCCACAGAATGTATATACGAATTCATTTATCCATTCACCAGTTGAAAAACATCTAGGTTGTTTCCAGTTTGGGGTGATTGTAAGTAAAGATGCCATAAACATTAACATATAGTTTTGGGTGAACGTGAGTTTTCATTTCTATGGGCTAAATATCTAGGATTGTGGTAGTTTTATTAAGTATGTTTAATTTATGAGAAACTGCTGAACTTCTGTTTTCCAAAATGGCTCCACCAGTTTGCATTCCCAACAGCAGTGTATGAGTGTTGCTCTGTATCCACTCCAACACTTGGTATTGTTTGGTATTTTGCAAGGGGTGGAGGTGGAGGATGAAGGTGAGGGAAAGAATGACATTTAATAGGTGAGCAGTGGTATTGTATTGTGGTTTTAATTTGCATTTCCCTAAAAGTTAATGGTGCTATCTTTTCATATGCTTACTTACGATCTAGATATCTTGTTTGTTGAAGTTTCTATTTAAATCATTTGCCTATATATTTATTGGGTTGTATGTTTCATTCCTATTGAGTTTTGAGAGTTACCATATATTCTGGATATAAGACCTTTTTCAAAAATATGACTGGAAAATATTATTTGTCCTCTCAATGGTATTTTTTTTTGTTTTTTTTTTTTGCATTAAAAATGTTTTTAATTTTGATGAAGTCTAATTTTTCCTTTTATAGTTACTGCTTTCATCCCCTTGACTTATTCCTTCATAACTGATAGCCTGTGCCTCCCACTCCTCTTCACCCATTTCGCCCATCTCTCTGTATCTCTCCCTTCTCCCCATTCCAATCTCTGCCTTTATGGGTCTGTTTCTGCTTTTGCTTGTTTTGTTTTTTTTAGATTCTACATGGGAGTGAAGTCATGGTATTTGTCTCTCTCCATCTGACTTATTTCATGTAGCATAATATTTTCTAGGTCCATCCATGTCATTGGAAATAGTGAGACCTCATTCTCTTTTATGGCTGAGTAATATTCATACACACACACACACACACACACACACACACACACACACTACATCTTCTTTATTTGTTTAACAGTGGACACTTAACATTGCTCCCATATCTTGGCTATTATAAGCAATGTTGCAATAAACATAGGGTGCATGTCTTTTTCAATTAATGTTTTTATTTTCTTTGGGTAAATACTGAGTAGAATTACTGGATTGTATGGTATTCCTGTTTTTAATTTTTTGAGGAATCTCCATACTGTTTTCCACGATGACTGCACCACTTTATGTTTTCACCTCGGTTGCATTAGGGTTCTTTATTCTCCACATCCTGGCCACCCCTTGTTATTTCTTAACTTTTTTATACTAGCCATTCTGACTGGTGTGACAATGATATCTCATTGTGGTTCTGATTTGCATTTTTTCTTATGATTAATGGTGTTGAGCATTTTTTTTCATGTGTTTGTTGGCTATCTGTACATCTTCTTTGGGAAAATGTCTATTCAGGTTCTCTTCCCATTTCAATTGTGTTATTTGGTTTTTTTTTGTTTTGTTTCTTTGTTTTGTTTTTGTTTTTGACTTTGGTTTTTTTTTTTTTTTTTTTGGTATTGACTTCTGTAAGTTCTGTATATATTTTGGATATTAACTACTTGTTAGATGTATCATTTGAAAATTTTTCTACCATACAAAAGGTTACCTTTTAGTTTTGTTGGTTTCCTTCACTGTGTAGAAGTTTTTTATTCTGATGTAGTCCCAACAGATTATTGTTACTTTTGTTTCTGTTACCTAAAGAGACCTATTTAGAAAAGTGTTGGTAAAGCCAATGTTGAAGACATTACTGTCTATGTTTTCTTCTGAGTTCTACAGCTTAAGGTTTCACACTTAGGTCTTTAATTCATTTTGAGTTTATTTTTGTATATCATATAAGAAAGTGATCAATTTCATTATTGTGCATTTAGCTGTGCAGATTACCCAGCACCACTTATTGAAAAGACTATCGTTTCCTCATGTATGTTCTTCCTCCTTTGTTAGAAGTTAATTGACCATATATGTATGGGTTTGTTTCTAGGCTTATTATTCTGTTACATTGATCCATGTGTCTATTTCTGTGTCAGTACCATACTGTTTTGTTTACTACAGCTTTATAATATATCTTGAAATCTGAAATTGTGATACTTCTAGACTTGGTCTTCTTTCTCAAGATTGATTTGGCTATTCAGGGTCTCTCATGGTTCCATACAAGTTTTAGGACTATTTTTTTCTAGTTCTGTGAAAAATGCTATTGGTATTTTTACAAGGATTACATTGAATCTGTAGATTTCCTTGGCTAGGTAGTATGGACATTTTAACAATGCTGATTCTTCCAATCGATGACCATAGTATATATTTCCATTTGTTTATGGCCATCTTCAGTTTCTTTCATCAGTGTTTTCTGATCTTACCATTATCCTTTCCTTTGTCTTTCTTATTTTGAGTTTATTGATTTACTCTTATTTTTCTAATTTTTTGGAATTTTTGTTTGGTCTTTTGAGAACTTCCTATTTTTTTAAAAAATTCTTTCATGCTATAAATTTCCCTCTAAGTATTACTTTAGCTGCATCATTCATTTTTATATGTATTTTTGTTTTCATACACTTCAAATAATAATTAATTTTCCATAAGACTTTCTGAGTTATTTAAGTTATGTATTTTATTTTCAAAATATTTGAGATTTTCAAGATACCTTTCTGATTATATGCCTGGTTTTAATTCTATAGTGTTTCTTTAGTTTACATGAGTTCTTTTTAAATTTGTTAACTTGTGCTTTATGGCTCAGAATATGATATATTTTGGTGACTGTATCAGGTTCAGTCTGAGAAAAAAAATACATTTATTTCTTCTTGGTTGCAGTGTTCTATAATGTCAGTTAGGTTGATACTGTTCTTCAGATTATCTATATCCTTACTGATTTTCTGACTACTTGTTTTATTTATTATTGAGAGAAGAGTGTTGAAGACTCAAATTACATGTGAATTTGCCTTGTCCTCTTTTTAGTTCTATTAACCTTTACTTCATGTATTTTGAAGCTCTGTTTTTAGGTGCACAGATCTTTAGAATAATCTATCTTTCTTAAGAATTAATAACCATTTGTTGTTATATAATATCTCTTTATTCCTGATAATACTCATTGTGTGGAAGTCTACTCTGGCTAATATTAATATGTTTACTCCAGGCTATTTTTTACTAGTCTTTGAAATACATGTATTCCATTATTTTACTGTTACCTGTGTCCCTAATATACTCTGCATTAATTTCTTGATAAGTAAAAAAAAGGAAAAAAAAAACACCAAGACACACACACAAAAAAGACACAGTATTATTGATTTGACATATTATTTGTGAAAGTCAAATAAGGTAATCCATGTAAGTACATTGGGTGCCTGACAAATAGATATTACTTATTTAATATTTCTAATATTACAATATTATCACACCTTAATATTTGAAATTGTAACTTGTATATCAGTTGATGTTTATTACCTTAAAATTATTTATTCTGAAGAATCCTGGAGAGCTTTTTTCTTAAAGGCAACTGTAGCTCCAAAATTTCTAAAATTTTTCTTCTGTCCTTTATTTGTATCTAGTATCATTCCAAATCTTAGACTTAGTCTCTCTTAGCTGCTGTTTAATTGTCTATTCATCATACCCTCGCCAATCCTCACAGGAGACTTAAATAGAAATGGATAACATGTAGTAAAATTTTGCTAAATATTTGTGTGCTGTGGAAGAGAAGTTTCATATCTGTGCTGTATAGCATGGCTGTAGTTCCTCATTAAATATTTGGCTTGTTGAAATCTCTGAACATTCTGTCTTCAGGAATTTCTCACAGACCAAGCTGCTTCAAAGTACCATATTCGTCTTCTAACAAATTTGCTAGTTCCCTCTCATTTCTCACTTATAATTATTTTTTGTTATTATAAATGTAGTTTATAGTGTATAATTATAAATTATTTTTCACTACTTTATTTTTAGATTCCTTATGAACTCCAATTTCTCCACCTATACTGCAGAGTTAATTCTCTGACATCTACCCACAAGTCAGTTAAGCCACTTATTCCATATGTGTAATCATTCTTGATGCATTAAGAAAATTTACTCTCTTAGTACAAACTGTTAATAGCCACATTAAGTTTACAGAAAGAAGCTATGACTTGGCTACACTCTATTTTAAATCATTTTAATATGTTGGTTTGTCATTGATGATTTTATATATCAGCTTTAGAATTTAGTTTTAGAGGTCAAATGGAGGCAGACTCACTCCTAAATGAAAATTATCCTCATTGCTTATTCAGATTAAACACATTTAGATAACTCTTCATTTGGAATTTTTTTTCTTCTGATTGGCTTTAAACTAATAATGATTAGTTCTTATGGAGTTTGGAAAAAAAAAGTTCTATTACTTCTATGAGTTAATGCAATAAGTTATTTTTGGTCTTATCCATAAGTTTAATAAGTAATATTTCTGAAATTTAACCACTTGTCTCTGCCATTGTGTGATTGTTAGTGGGTGTTTGCAAATTGAATTCTCTCACATCTATATGTATTCACAATGGACTTTACATGTTGGTTGTATTTCTTTCAATTACCCATCTGTGGATTAGAAAGTTAACTGGAAAATTAAAGACTGCCTCTCATGGTAAAATTTGAAAATATAAATTAATGCTAAATCATTATTAAGTCCTAACATCCTGAATGTGCTTTTCCACATAATACTTCATTAGGGTAATAGTTGAGATGTCCATTGCCTACCATTTTATCTTTACTTTCAAGTTTAATTTTCTTTCTCATGTCTGAAACCATTAAAGACAAATAGGATTAAATATGCCAGCTTCTATAATCTTGGGTTTATCAGAGTTGTGTCTCCAGTGAACTGCAGGTATAGAAATGAATAATTGAATTTTCAGGGGAAGTATGAGGAAGGTTATGCCAAAAGATGCAATTCCCTAGTAATTGCCATGTTACTCACAGTGAGAAAACAGTTACATTAACTATGTGCTTATAGTTTGCTTCCTTCCCAAAATAACATTATATCCTTACTCTTATTAGCTTTTCTTATTTATTTCTCTTGAATCAAATGGATTTCAGTTGTGTTGTTGTGTGAATGGAACATAATGCAGCAATTCTTTTTCATTAAACTCAACTTAGAGGATGGCTTATGGAGCCAGCAAAAAGGAATAAAGAAAGAATTAACCAGAAGCTTTTCTGTCACTGAATTTTGAGAGCCAAGTGTTTATCACAGTTCATTTTGGAGAAAACCAATATTTCATTCCTTCCAATCAGAACCACTTGGTGCTTAAAATATACTTGAAAGGCATGCTATAAAAAGAAGAACAAATATCTAAGACAATATATATTGTTGAAGTAATATCATTTCAAATAAATAATTCAGTGTGCAACTCTAACTCCCAAAAATGTCTAAGAAAAACATGTTTTTTTTTAGTGTACAAACAACGTGGATGGCTGACATTTTAGTGTTGATATTGTACTCTTGATAATCATGCAGTCATTTCCTTCCCTGTAATATTCAAGTCAAAAAATTTTGACAAAATAAAAGCAAATCATGATTGTGGTTTTGGAACTCAAAAATTTAACTATTTTTTTTTTAGTTTTCTTGTTTTCTTACTGGTCTCCTGCTTCTAGTCTTGCTCTATTGTAGTTTATTATCAAAATAGCCCCCATAGTGATTTTTGAAGTCAAAATCAGATCATTACCCCTCAGCTTAAAGAGACCTCAAATGCCTCCCTTCATCTGCCTGTGATTGAACCGGAACCTAGTTTTTAATGTTTACTTGATTATTTAAATTTGTTAAAACTAAGTAACTTGAAATGACAAAACTGGAAGGAAAATATATAATATAAATTTGTAGGAAAAATTATTCTACTATTAAGCCTGATATTCATTTAAAAAATAAATTCTATTTATTAAGATGCTATTTAAAATAGTGCTATTTCAGAGGGTGGAAAAGAAAAATGTTTTGGACTTTTACATTACAAATGGTTTTCTTCTCTATCTAAGGAATTCTGAATACACAGGGAATCCCTTATATTTAGGTTTTTTAAATACGTTTTTTAAAAAGGCTGAATTACTCAGAACTTTTAAAACCACACCACAATGGTAATTTTGTCGTTAAAATATTTACCCTGAATAAGCACTTGAAGTAAAATGTTGCTTAAAAGTTTTTTGTTTCACTTATAATCAGGGGTAGTAAAAACGTGTTATCAAAGTTCTTTTATATTGTTTAAATAGATGTATTTATATATCATTAATTATAGTATATTGCAAATCTTATGCATAAGGAATCATTAATTGTATAAACCAAATATAATCTAAATAAGAAAGTCAGTAAATGTGCATTTTCACTGCTGGAAAACCATGTTCCCACAGTGCAGGGCAATCTACCTCAGAAGGGAAGTAGATGTTGGTAGTTGTGCCTTCAACTTGCCTAGAGCACTTTCCATAAATTATGTCTTCTGTTCCATTGTTTGGCTTTTCACTACAAATTTGCCTAAAGCAAGGGTTGAGTTCCAGAGCTGTTATTATTCCTAATTCTCTATATTTTCCAATTACTAAGAAAACAATTATTAAATCAGTGTGCAAATACTTTATCAGTTATTGTTCTGGAATTATTGGAAAATGCAAACTGGCAATAATATTTGAATCTTTAGTTTTTCTTTTATTTTTAAAGTTTATTTATGTATTTTGAGAGAGAGAGAGCGCGCGAGCGCATGGGGGAGGAGCATAGGGAGAGAGAGAATCCCAAGCAGGCCCTGCACTGTCAGTGCAGAGCCCAATGCAGGGCTCGATTCTACAAACCGTGAGATTATTACCTGAGCTGAAATCAAGAGTCCGATGCTTAATGGACTGAGCCGCTCAGGTGCCCCAGTTTTTCTTTTCAATGAAGAAAAATTCTTGTCCTCCAAGGAAAATTGCATAACTGCATGTACTGACAGGAAAAAAAAAATCCCTATTTATGAATTTCTCTGCACATACCTATGTCTCTATTGTGTCATTAAGTTAGATAAAGGGTGGTACAGACTTGAGTTTTAGATTAGGTAGGGGATTGAATGCTGAAATACAATAAGCTTTAGCAGAGATTTCATTTCTAAATTGCAAGAACATAGAACTTTAACAAATATACAGTAAATATATCTCTTGTGGTCATTATCCACAGAAATATCATAATGGAAAGGGGGTGGTTTTAAATTTTTTTTTTTCAACGTTTATTTATTTTTGGAACAGAGAGAGACAGAGCATGAACGGGGGAGGGGCAGAGAGAGAGGGAGACACAGAATCGGAAACAGGCTCCAGGCTCTGAGCCATCAGCCCAGAGCCCGACGCGGGGCTCGAACTCACGGACCAGAGATCGTGACCTGGCTGAAGTCGGACGCTTAACCGACTGCGCCACCCAGGCGCCCCGAAGGGGGTGGTTTTAATGGGACAGGACTCAGCATGTATAGATTCCTAGGGCAAGTACCATAAAAATATCTGGAAAATATCATGCTTAGGACCTGGACCCTCCCTTGGACCAAGCTGTAGCTTGTGAAAAAGGAACACAGACTCCACCAGGTCTCTGAATGTCTGGAACTGAATACATCAAAAGTTAGGGCATCTTTTGCACTTTAATATTTCAGACTTTAAGATGGGAAGTCATGCCTGTTTGGGTACTGTGGTAGGCAATATCAATTAGCATAATTTAAAATGGAAAAAAGAATCAACAGTGAATCTTAGATAACAATGGAATTATTTTTGCAAATGTGTTTCATACAAGCGAGTTTCACATACTTCTTATGAATGTATTTGTTTCATATGAACGAGTTTCACATACTTTAGGACAATATCAACAAAAGTTGTCTCTTTCAATTGTCTACCTTAAACATTTTTTAAATAGATAAATTGACCTGAAAACTGTTTTCTAATCTCCAAAAGAAATAAATCCAACCCCAATCTAATGGCCCATCTGTATACATATCTACAAGCCATAGTAACAAAATTTAATCGTAAGATCTTTTTTGACATCTGTTTAGTTTATAAATTTATAGGTACACTGCCCTGAAACCTTTTTCCTTATCATATGTGGGAAGAATGGCTGTAAGTATTTAACTTATAACTTTTTGTACTGTTTGCATAGAAGGAATACTTGTTTGTAAAATCATAGGGAAAATAGAAAAACATAATGGAAAAGAATGAAAAGCCCACATATGTTTTGGACATTCAGTTTAAATAATTATATTTTTCCCTACTTCAACAAAATTATGGTATATAATATATCCTGCTTTTTTCTTTGAATATTATCCTGTTATAATTATTTCTTATATTAATATTATTTGAACACATGATGTTAATGACTATTATATACAATATACAAGATACAATAATGTAATTTTATAATTTCTAAGGTCTGGGATATTTTGCTAGTTTTTAATTTTTTCAAATTATAAATAATACCTTAGAAAACAGCCTTGTGTAGGAATTTTGCTGTTTCTTTAATATTAAGGTCCTTCATTTATTATATTTTCCTTAATAGAAGCATATGATCTGGTGCTTGTAAATTTCTAGTGGTTTTGGTTTATTTTTATTTATAGCTTATGATAACATATAGTTGAATCTTGTTTTTATTCAGTCAGAAAATTTTGTGTTTTTTATCACAGAATATCATTTATTAACATATAATGTAATGAATGGTATGGCTGGAAGCCTGCCATCTTGGCATTTGTTTTCAATTTATGTCATCTGTTCTTTTTAGTTACTGGGGTTGCTGTATTATATTCTTCCTTTCTACTTCCTCTTGATGAATCAATGTTTTTAACATTTGATTTTAACTACTGTATGAAATTTGAGATATACTCCCTTGAACCATTTTAGCAGTTTCTCAGTTTAAAATACAAATCTTTTAACATATCACATTATACCTTGATAATACTATATTACACACACACACAAAATTAAAACCTTGTAATAGTGAAACTTTACCCTCCATGTCAGCTCAGATTAGTAAACCTACATGTCCAGTTATTAGCCACCCTACATGACCCCTGCATGAAAGAACATATAAATTGTATACTTACCCCAATACTAGCTGAGATATAGTTTGTCCCCTTTTTTTCACTGTAACATATATTTAGCAACATCTAAAATGATGCATAACTACATCTGTGCTGAAGATAGCAACAGTTATAAATATAAAGAGGGAAGAAGGTTGCCAGAGAAAATTAGATGTGATTTTCCATTCATGTAATTCAGCTTGATGTGGTCTGGTTCATCTTTTCATCTCTGAACCAAATGTCATCGTCAGAGGGATTCAGAAATATGATTCCTAAAGCCTGTGTCATTGGTTGACCCTCACTGCAGAGATAACTACTGTTGGTCCTGCCTGAATTCCATGGAACAGATTTCCCTTGAGAGACAGAGTAGCCTTCTGTTGTTGAAAGAACAAGGGGAAGTGATGGACAGGTGAATTTCCCAGATAAGTTTTATACTTGATAAGCATAAAATTGGCTAAGGGAGGTAATAATTTTGAAGGCTATTTCTAACTTCCTAGAGGCAGAATGAGGAATTTAATCTTTTTCTTTACTTTTCTCACTCTGTTGAAGTCATTTAATTTATCTCCTTAGTTTCAAATGAACACTAATACCTCACCCACAGTTTGGGGCCACCACCATGTACCTCTTTTCTGGTCTCTGGATAGATACATGTGTCTACTAAAATTTTTCACTGAAAATGTTCTATAGGCATATCGAACCCAGAATGTTTAAAGGAAAATTTATTATTAACCTCTACAAATGTTATCACAACATTTAGTCAGTTTCTACATCCAGCAGCTTCCAATGCTATAATTAATGATTAACGAAGCTGTCTCCTTCACACCCACATCATGCATCAGTTTATACCTATATTAATGTAATAAGCATCTAATATATACTATATCTCACCTCTAATATACTGCTGTTAGAATACTTTTTCAACGTTTATATATTTTTTGGGGGACAGAGAGAGACAGAGCATGAATGGGGAAGGGGCAGAGATAGAGGGAGACACAGAATCGGAAACAGGCTCCAGGCTCTGAGCCATCAGCCCAGAGCCCGACGCGGGGCTCGAACTCCCGGACCGCGAGATCGTGACCTGGCTGAAGTCGGACGCTTAACCGACTGCACCACCCAGGTGCCCCTAGAATACTTTTTCTAAGATACAAGAGAAAATATTTTCTGATGTCTTGGAAAGTACAAAGATATAGGAACCTTTTAAGTTCTGATTGTTTCCTATTCCCCTAGACTTACCTGTGCCTCTTCCCAGCCACATGTGTTCTTACCACATCTATCTCCTTGCTGTTTCCCATCAAAATAACCTCTTACACATTTATTCTCCTCCAAGCTTGCTATTGTTTCTTTGCCTAAAAGCTCTTTCTCCAAATTTGTTGATGAATCAACTCCATTTTCTCATTTACAGTATCAACTATGAATAGAATTTTCACCAGAATGACTTTCTTCACCTTCAAATCCAGTGTTATCCAAAATCTGGGACATCAGATGATTATAAATGTTATGTGAATAAAACAAATAAGAGTCATGCATTTATATCTACATATATTAGAAAAAAATATTACAGACAACTAATCTGTCATCATGGTTATTATATTAATGGGAAGGGCTTTTTAAAATTTGATTTGAAGTTAATTAATGTAATTATTCTCCAAAGATTTACAGATTCCCTAATGCAGACACAATATCTCATTTGTTGTTTGCATCCATAATTCCTGCTATGTCAATAGTATTTGTTGAATAAATGAATGAACATGGATGCATTAATGAACTTGGATCAAAAGTAGGGGCACCTGGGTGGCTCAGTTGGTTAAGTGTCTGACTTCGGCTCAGGTCATGATTTCACAGTTCACGTGTTCAAGCCCCATGTCGGGCTCTGTGCTAACAGCTCAGAGACTGGAGCCAGCCTCAGATCTGTGTCTGTCTCTGATTCTGTGTCTCCCTCTCTCTCTGCCCCTCTCTTGCTCGTGCTCTGTCTCTCTCTGTGTCAAAAATAAATAAAAACATTAAAAATTTTAAAATAAAGAGAGGCGCCTAGGTGGCTCAGTTGGTTGAGCTTCTGACTTTGTCTCAGGTCATGATCTCACAGTTCCTGGGTTTGAGCGCCACATCAGGCTCTGTGCTGAATGTTTGCCCAGAGCCAGGAGCCTGCTTCAGATTCTGTGTCTTCTCTCTCTGCCCCTCCCCTGCTTATGCTCTGTTTCACTCTTTCTCTCAAAAATAAATAAATGTAAAAAAAAAAAAATTAAGCCTACTCAGTGCCATTGCCACTCTAATCTCTCTGTAGATTATATTATTTAAGATGAACTTTCTCAATTTTATTGTTGTTGTTAAACACTATAAATCCCATCTTGCTTTTGATCGCCAGAGGGCTTTCAATATTGGGTAGATTGGTATAAGAACACTACATAAGTGTGTTTGAATATGAAAGGATAGTGTGTTTTGGGTAAAGAAATGATAAAATATCAAAAGAATGTCTTAGACTAAAACTTATTCATTAGAAATGTTGGATGTTTTTTATTTGTTTGTTTTCATTTCTTTCACTACCTCTGTGCTTGGTCAAGTTTATAGTTTTGGCAATAAAGTCAGTACCTTTATTTTTAACTTAGTTAAATTCCTGAGCTGTCATTTCACATGGGTTATTTTTGTTTAACTGACCCTACTGCTGTCAGATTACTTTAACACACCAAAGCTTTTCCCTTCCTGGAATTAAGTGTCTCTTATAATTCTCCTCCCTATCTTTGGAAAGTGGTGTTATATTTTAAGTACGGATAATGATATCTGACAGGTTCCCAAACGCCTGCAGGAAATCTGCCTCCATCCATGTTTATTAAACAGACATTGTCTATGTCAGTATATAGATTTGGTCTTCAACACTGTATTCATCAATATAAATACAGTATTTCCCTTACTAAGGTAACTATAACCCGTTCCCCTCCCACTACATAGTCTTTATTACATTTTATAATATGTAATTGCAATCCTAAAGTTTGAACCAAGAAGATATGTGCCAAGTAATCCTCTCACCTTGTTACCACTTCCTCACTCCTCTCCCTATAGTGAAGACTTAACATAAATATAAATTACAGGTTGAAAATGCTTTTTCTTTTTAGTTTATTTGTATCAAATGCATGAAAATTGTATCATCACAAGTCCATTCTTTGAAGAAAAAATACTAAATACCTTCAGTGGTTTAGTGGTTCATCTAGCTGTTGGTTCCTTGCCCTTTTTCTCTTTTTTTTAGTAAAATGGAAAATTGCATTACTTATGTGTAACTGTACTATCTTTTTCAACCTATTAAATATTCATTATTTTTAGTATTATAAATATAAGGCAAAATCTAATAGATTTTATGGTAATTAGTAGATATCTAGTAAAAAATCTAGTTAATTTAAATTATAAAATTATAAATATTACTTTAATTAGAGATATAAATGTATTTTAAGTATACCTATATAGCTTTTATATTAATGTGTATATATCTATATGCAATTTTATATTAAATACATAAGATCATAAGGTGTTTAGTAATTATTAGATATCATATTGGAATAGAAGAAAAATAAAATTTGAGTAAGTCTTATGTACTCACAGCCCTAATGAGCTTGTCTTCTCACTGTTTTGGTTGTGCAGTATCTAACACCCTTCCTATATTTATGGATATTTCCTGTAGTTGTTGCAGAGGGGAGTCCACCTGCTAAATATAGATGATGAAATTGCCAGACATTTACATCCCCATCCTTTCTTGCACCCAGAGCATAGACACACAACCTGGTCTGAGTCTACAAATACAACCATTATATTCGTTACTGGTGATTCAAAGAATATAGGAATATCTGCTCTGCAAGAAGGTGGTAGCAGTTACACAAGAACATCTGGATTGTAGACAACAGAAGCAGCAGAAACAGTTTCCAGTACTCTGTGCTTGCAGTGTTGGCAGCCATGACTTGCCCAGAGCTCAGCAGAGACCACATCAATGATTTCAAGGATAGATTCTGTGGTGTCATTTTGACCGAGGCTCTCGCTGTCCTTCACCTGACCTTGGTTCTTCAATTATGACACATTTAAATTCCTTTTCCATTTCATTAGCAAGAATTTCCTTCTTTGAGTTGCAATTAGGAACGGCAAATCTGTATAGTAAATGTTTCCTTAATTAGGATTGCATATTTTCGCTGGACCAAGTGTTTGATTTCACACTAATTTGGAGACTCTACATCATATCCTTTTGGTGTACAGTTGATACAGAGCCTGCTTCAAATATTTACACCTCTCAGTTAAGGTCTGTTGTGGTGGTGGTTGTTGTTTTCCCTTAAAGCTCTTTCGTGGGGCATCTGGGTGGCTCAGTCGGTAGGTGTCTGACTTTGGCCCAGGTCATGATCTCATGGTCCATGAGTTCAAGCCCCCACATCAGGCTCTGTGCTGACAGCTTGGAGTCTGGAACCTGTTTCAGATTCTGTGTCTCCCTCTCTCTCTGCCCCTCCCCTGCTCACACTCTGTCTCTGTCTCTCAAAAATAATAAACATTAAAAAAAATAAAAAAAAGAAATCTTTCTTTATGGCAGAGTCACATCAAATGCTTTCATATTACATTGTAATAACATACATATATATAAAGGTATATACACATTGTGTATATATGCATTGTGTCTTGTCTTTTAACCACATGTCATCAAATTTCAATAAATAATGAACAAAAAAGGAAAATCAGTGACATCTTTTAAATTATAGATTCTACTCGAAACATTTGATACAGTTTACTTTGGAGCAATTTATATGTCTTTCGGTCTGAAGAGATAATGTATCTTGTCAATGGCAAGTTAGAATATGAAATGAAAAAGGCAATTATCAAACCAACTATCATTGATTCAAAGAAATAGAAAGTAGTTTTAAAAGTAAGAATACTTAGGGTACCTGAGTGGCTCATTTGGTTAAGCATCCGACCTCAGCTCGGGTCATGATCTCACGGTTTATTAGTTCAAGCCCTGCGTAGGGCTCTGTGCTGACGGCTCAGAGCCTGGATCCTGCTTCTGATTCTGTGTCTCCTTCTCTCTCTGCTCCTTCTCTGCTCATGTGCTCTCTCTCTCTCTCTCAAAAAATCTACTCTTACATACATTAGATTGTTAGAAGTTGTTTCCTTGGCCCAATTAATTTTTTATTCATCTGCAGAAATCATCACAGGTTGAACAAAGTTTCTGCAAGTGAATCTTTTAGATATCTTTTGTAACTGACACTGACTAACTGAAGCAGGAAAACAGAATTTATGAGAATGGTCCTGGATAGCTCACCAGTCACCATGGGAAATGAAAAATAAGCCTTCAGAAGAAAAGGAACCAGGGATTGTCCAGAGATCTAAGAAGCAGCAACTTGAACACATTTTTTCAAGGGCATTGGCATTAAAACAATCCCCTGATGGAGCTGACGCAAGCTTCAATTACTTTCCATGCCAAAGTGGATCAGCTCCTAAGAACAGTTTCAGTGGACTTTGCTTTGGTGGAAGGAGTCTGTACTTTCCAGGGGTGATAATTTCACCACAATTATAAGAATAAGAAGGGACAATTTTCTAAGAGAAGGGATGCTGGGATGGTAAAACCAAAGGTGTTCACAAAAATGAATCTATTAATTCGAGAGGAAAATGCCTTTTTAACATTTTACAGGAAAATCTTTACACTTTGTCATGTTTCAATTTTCCTATAAATAATTGACTTGTCTTTAAATTTTTTTAACATTGATTCATTTTTTGAGGAAAGAAACAGAACATAAGCAGAGAAGGGGCAGAAAGAGAGGGAGACACAGAATCGGAAGCAGGATTCTCCAGGGTATGAGCTGTCAGCACAGAGTCCAATGCAAGGCTCAAACCCACGAACTGTAAGATCATGACCTGCACCGAAGTCGGATGCTTAACTGACTGAACCACTCACGTGCCCCAAAACTGACTTGTTTTTAAAAGATACTTCCCATAATTAGAACAGTCATATCTTTATTAGTATCATGATTGATTCTCTTATCATACTGTAGGATATGCCAATATTGGATTTTATGGTGGTTTAAAATAGATGAAACATAGATAGTAAAAATATTTCTTTCTTGATAGATCTTTCAAAATAATGATATACTGATCTTGTTATAAATTTTGGATTCTCAGAAATTTTATCAAATTTATTGAAGACATCATAAAATAGAAGACACATTAGTGGAGACCTCATGTAAATTTCCTAAAGCTTATGACAATAATTTGATCAATTACCTGCACTAGTCACCTCAAAAACTTTACATGCGTTAAGAAATAAAAATTAATTGTGATAACAATCTTATGAGGAAATTGGTATTAATATCTTCTTTTACATATGAGGAAGCTTATGTACAGCTTGTAATACATCCCTCAGGATCCTACAGATAATGCATCAGATTCCTGAGCCTGCATTTTTAGCTACCACCACCTGTATTGCCTTTCTCTTGGAAAAAAGATTTCCACAATAAGTATCTAAAGACTAAATATTGATAATTTTAAGCTGAAACTTTGGCAAACAGGAAAAATATTACTATTTATTCATTACTGTTATTCATATAATATCCATATTTTATTTGATAATATTTATAATTATCGGTCGTAATGATTTTGATAGCAGTTGTGAGGTTATTGTATATATACTAAGACTAATTGTGATAGCGGTAGTAGCAATATAATTAATGGTACTGGTGTTAGTATTAGTAACAGTGAAAATTTATAAACGGGGATCAAGCTGATATTGCGTTGAGTACTTTCTGTCCATTAAGATGTAGGAACTCCTCTGCTGGGAATTCACCATAGATTGAAGAAGTAATCAATATGCTCTAGCCTTTTTGTGAACACTATTATTTTCTATTTGTCTAGGTGTATTGTGTATTCAATATTGCTGAACTCTCTCTTTAACTATAGTTATTGAAATATCTAAAGATTATTTTCTAGAATTTTTGTCATTTCCAAATACTCTAAATGGATATAGTGTCATTTACATTTGATATGAGCAATTTAGTAGATATGCTCTTGTAGGATAAGAATTCCAGAAGAACATGTATATTTGTAATTCCCATATTTTAGTTTGTTTTAGTTGTTTTCTATATTAAGGTTTTTTATCTGTATCTGGACCACGTTGTAAATGTTCTCTTCTTTGCAGCCAGTTTGTAATATTATCATACAACTATATTGTTTCTTTCCCTCTCATCTTTCTTCACTAGTGTATCTCATACAGAGATTTCATTCTCAGGATAATAGAATTCCAGACATGTTTATTATATCTTCTCAATGTAAAAGGAAAATTCACTTTACCTAATAGTATGTGATTTTGAACAAAATCACTCTTCCCCATAAGGAAGGTGGGTGTGAAAATGATACTGCCACATTTTAGGATTCTTATCGTGTTAAAATATCAGAGTAACTTTATTTTCCATTTTTATATTTGGTGCTGAATCACTGAATAGCCCCTACTGTCTTTCGTTTTTTGGGTTAATAGAAAACTTCTTTTTAAATCTAATTTCTATAATAGAGGAGATGGTTTCCATAATATCAACTTTTGCATTTTTATTTGGATATTTTTTTGGAACCAATTTTACATGGGTTCTTCTAAGTTCAGTTTAGTCCTCTTTGGTCAGGCCAACAAGTCTTTTGACAAAAATTGTCTTTTCTCTTTGTGTGATGAATTTAATCCGTAACTAGCATTTAATACATAGATATAAAATATGCTTTTGATCATATCAGTACAATCAGTTTTTTATATTTGTCTATCTTTTCTGAAATCAAATCTCTCAGCTGGGGGGAAAAATGGAGTTCCGGTTTGACCTCAACTCCTAGGATGATTTTAGTCAGGTGTTTTCTATGACCATCTATCTATTCATTCATATGTCCATGTATTCATGCCATGTATTAATTCCTTAATGCATTAATTTAATCAATTTTTAAAAATATGTAGATAAAAAATTCTTGCCATATGAAAGGCTCCATAGTTTATTCTTGCTTCCTAGGATTTTTTTTACAGAAATTTTTATCCACATATTTATCAGCAAGTTTATAATGCCATTGTAACTGTAATTTAAAAATTACAAATATTTCATAACTTAAGAAAATTTCTATAGTGATTTTGTCTCTCCACTCATAGATGACCAATTATTTTTCTTCATGTTTGTAATTTTAAAATAATTGGTGATGTTTGAAGAACTAGAGTCTAGAAATAGTTTAGAATACATAATATGGGATCATAAGGTTGAATTCACTGGCTAAGAGTTCTGTATACAATAGTAAAAGTGTACAAATGAAACATTCTCTTTAGTATACACATACATACATCCCCCCTAGACACAGTTATGTAGGAATACATATCAAAAAAGAACAAAAGAGGCAGGTTCTTGGGGAATATGCAGCAATTAGCATTCACTAGTGTTAAGCATATGAAAGAAACAGTAGTTTGTTAATGGCCAGGAAGATTATTATTATTTTTTTTTTCAACGTTTATTTGATTTTTGGGACAGAGAGAGACAGAGCATGAACGGGGGAGGGGCAGAGAGAGAGGGAGACACAGAATCGGAAACAGGCTCCAGGCTCTGAGCCATCAGCCCAGAGCCTGACGCGGGGCTCGAACTCACGGACCACGAGATCGTGACCTGGCTGAAGTCGGACGCTTAACCGACTGCGCCACCCAGGCGCCCCGGCCAGGAAGATTATTTATGTAATATGAAGTAATTATGGGGATATTATAAACATATTTTTAAATACAAAATATAAAATGTAATACATAGAAATGCTAATGAAAACATTTTGCTTTACAATAATTTAGGAATTAGTTAACAATGGACACATATGATACAACCATAGGATTGATGAACTTTTTATTAGAATAGGTATGCATTGACAAAGATAAAAAGGAAAAAATTGAAACAACATGTGTTCTTATAAAAAATGTATGATCTGTTTTTAAGCCACTAAGTCACAATAAATTTTGTTTTCTTCCATGTTATCTTGTTTAACCTGAGAGCAATAATTGGTTTTTATGTCATTTCTTCCATTTTCTTTCTTGTAGCTATGGGTTTCAGCAGTTTTCCAATATCTTTATTGATTTTGAAGTTTTGCCAGTGCTCTTGGCTTTGTTATTATGCAAAGAAGTACATGTTAACCTTTCAGATTATTGATCTTTTGGAGAAAGAAAGAGAGAAAGATGTTTTTATTTAGTGTTAATATAAAAATTATCATAACATTTTTTGACATTTGTTCATATTTTAGAGATGATATCAAAGTTTCAGGCAAAATCATCAAAAACATACACATCTTAGGTTCCCATAAATATATTTTCCTCCATATCTCAGTTACTGATGCATTTACCAGATGTATTCATTTTCTAGCAAATTCGATAGTGAATGAACTCTGCGAGTTTTTCCGATATTCATATTATAAATGCCATCCAATTCAATCAGACCAATCTTTTATTTAGCACAATTGTGTGCCAGGCATTATGCTTAGAGATGCTAAGGCAATTCTACCCAAATATAGGTTTGTCTTTACAAACCTTAGCAATAATCCATTACTGTATATCTGTATGTTTGTGCCTTTGTGCTTAAAAAGAAAAGAAAAATCTTTTATAAAAACATTGTCCCAAGCACGTAAATGCAAGATAAACTAATTAGGCAAATGAGAGGAAAAGATGTTAAGATTAGAAAAATATTAGAAATTACATCAATTAAAATGCTGGTTGTAAATAATAGAAAACTGTTGCAAATTTGCTTCTGGAAAATGGGAAAACTGGGTTAACAAATGGAAAACCAGAGCAGTAATAGCTGATTCTTGCTGGGACCATAAACTATAAAGTATAAGCCATCGACAATCGTGTCAGATATCATTTTCATCACATGATCTCTTGTAGCTACATTTTTTTCTGCATGTCTGCTTCATTTTCCTTAAGTATGACTTTTCCCCTCCTTATAGCTGGCTTTCTGAGAGCACTAGTGTTGCAATCTACTCTCAATTCCCCTCTCCCCAACCAACCCTCAAGCATTGGTCTTTCCTAGGGTCTGTCACCATCTATTATGATTTTCAGTTCACAGAATTGGGATAAAGGATATGAAATGGAGGCAGGTGGTACTTGGAGACTGACCAGTCAGCCTGCCTTACTTACCTCCTATCTAGGACTTCTCAACTGCATTGATATTAATCAATAAAGTGTTTATTAGTATTATTTTCATTTTACAGAATGATAAATGGAAGTTTACATAGATAAAATGATTTTCAAAAACTATACCATTAGGAAGAGGCTGGCCAGTGAAACTGATCTGAATCCACTATTAACCACTATGTCTTTCTAGCTCCCTAGAAATAGAGGCAAAAAATACATGCTAGAGCCTTATTTTGAAGATAAAATCCTGGACAGTGAAAGTGAGGGAGAAAGAAAGCAATGAGAGTTTAAGGCAAATGCAAGGTGCTGAATTGGGACACTGGTCACTTCCTTATAATGAGCCACAAACAGGATTTAGTAGGTGACTCAGCAGGTGCAATTTTATAATCTTTGGGCAAATGCCATAGACAGTCTGCCATGGAACACTTCAAGGGAAAATGTAGCTTATCTTCTTCACTTCTTCCCATTTTCTGTCTCCCATTGGACAATCTTTGCTTAACTCAGAATGTTTAGCAGATGCTTAGGAAGGCAGATATAAGGCCCTGCAGTATGGGTTCTCAGTGGAATTATGAAGTAGAAGGTGAACCAGAGAGATAAGAGACATTTTGGTGCCATCTCAAGTGGGTCTGTCCAGAGGAGGTCTGCTGTGGTAGTGACTGAGGCCAAGTGAGGAGCTTGGAGTTAGGAACCAGGTAAAATCAACAAAATCTGAAGAGACACTTAAGATGTGCCCAATACAGCCCTCAAAAGGTGTAGTAGAAGAGTTATAAGAAAAGTCAACTCAGATTTTATTTATAACAATTTCCTTGGAAAGAAATTATAGAAAACATTTTCATCCCAATGAAGCTAACAAAAAAAGTTCACAAGCAGACTTATGTAAGGAGAGTCAACTTAACATTGTGGGTGGTTGCACAGATTTGGAGTCAATTTACGGGGCCAAAATTAGGTAAGAGGATTATTATAACATGGGTTATGCAGCAAACATGAACAATAGATTTAATTGTACATTCATGAAAAGAAGCTGAAAATATAGTGTTAAGTGAAATATAAAAGACAATTACCAGTTATAATGTGGGAAATACAAGACTGTCACTTCCACCTGATCAAAGAGAACACACCATGTAAGCCACAGAATTTTAACATTAAAAACTAAAGAGTTGGAAGCATAAAGAAAACTATAAGAGCTGAATTCTGAGCACTAACAAGCCATTTTTAGTAGAGACCCACAGCTGCTTTTACCCATGGATGCAAGAGGATTACAAAGATAAACATATCATTGATAGGAAAGCCAGAGAATATTAATAGCCGTGTGTTGATTTGTGTAATGGGTTGGAATCCCAAAGAATTCAAGTATCAGAATCAGTCTAAAGTCACCTCCCCAATTTTTCTCACTTTCATTCCATGCCCGTCAGTAGTACACTGATGGCTGCAGACAGGGCTTGAAATCTGAGTAAGATCTTCTTTGAAGCATTCAGGGACTCTCTCTATATAGTATAAGACAGCATGGTTGCCAAAGGCCAAAGACATGGCAAAAGAACTGGAATCTCCATGGTACACTGTGTCCTCATGAAATAAAAGAAGGGGGTATCAAAAAGTGGAGGAAAAGTCAGAGGGCTAAGAGGAATTCTCCCCAAGACATTCTGGGCTTTCATTGAACATTGTGTAACTGTCCTGTGAAGATGGGTGGCAAGGAGCAAAAAAGAAAGGGTGGGAATGGAAAGCAAAGGTAACTCTCCAGCAATGGAAAAAGCAGGCAGATAGCATATAAAACAGAAATCTCTTACAGTTCAGAAAGCTTTTACATTAATTTTGAAGCCATATAATATCTTTTGAAGGTGAACTTCACTTTAACATTAATATAATAACCTGTAGAGCAAATCTAAATAGACATAGACATAACTAATTAAACTCTAATTAAAAAGATTATTAAAAATAATCACATCACCCAAAATAAGTAAGGAATGAAGACATATAGGAACAAAGAAGGGATCGATTAGATAGAAAACAAATGTAAGTAGTAAACTTAAGCTCAATCGTATCAACTACATTAAATGAAAATGGATTAAATTCTTCCATTGAAAGGTAGAATTTGGCAGACTGGATTAAAAAAAAAAAGAAAGAAAAAAAACCACATAGCTTTCTGGGGGTCATACAAGATGGCAACATAGGAGATTCCTGAACTCCCATCCTCCCACAGACACACTGAATGTACAACTACAGACAGAGCAATTTACTCTGAATGAAATCCAGAAACTAGCTGAGAGACTCCTACACATTAAGTGAAAGAGAAAATATCCATATTGAAACAGGCAAGAAAAGCAGGGACACACACTCCTCCCCATAAATCCCACCCCAGACACAATGCCATACAGTTGGGAGGAAACCTGAGTTTTCCCTGAAGAGTGAAAGGTTTGGATTCCATATTTAGCACCTCAAGTTTTAAGACTCCTACCTGAGGGACAAGCCCACAAAACACCTCACTCTAAAAGTCAGTGAGATTTGCATTTATGAAACCCACAAGACTATAGCAAAAAAGAAGCAGTAGTTAATGGGACACAAGTACTAGTTGTTGCTGCCTACCAGGGCTCAGCACAGAGGCAAGCAAAATTGCTCAACTCCCAGTCTTTTCCTAAAGGGAGCCATTTGCATACTTTGAATGCTTAGGCCTGAGGGTCATGCTTCTAATTTAGCACACATCTAGAGGCTGGGCGTGATTCTCTCTGGAGACTGGGGGAACCAGTCACCCACCTCCCATGTGGTATCCTTCTAGTCCAATCTATTTTGCCAGTATCTCCCTGAAAGGAGCATATACAGACATCTGTGCGTTGACTTTTGTGCTGCCATCTGAGAGATGGGTCCCCTAAGCACATGGTTCTGACAGCCAATGTGGCTTGCATACACAGGTTCCTTAGGACTATACCAAACAAGGAGGAGTTCTTAACCAGCTATTACCCTAGGGCTCAGTGCAGAGGGAACAAGCGAAAACCACCCATCTCCCAATCTTTCCCTGAAAGGGATCAGTCTACATACTTTAAAAGTTACTGCTTAAGGATTAGGCTTCTAATCTATAACATATGTGTAGTGGATGGTTACAGTGCTCCCCACAGAGCAAGGGAGCTGCCAGAAACAACCTCCACTTCTCCCTCTAGCCTCCTCCAAGTCTTCAGTATTGACCTGGAAGATTATATACATGTTTTGTGTTCCAGCTTTTGTGCCTGATGCCCAAGAGATAGGCTCCAGTATTGCCTGGCTCTGAGAGCCAACAGGACTTGCATTTATGAGTCTCCCATGACTATAGCAAATGAAGAAGTTCTTAATGGGTGCAAGAACAACACTTGCAGCTATATGCCCAAGCTCAGCATAGAGGAGCAAGCAAAAAACACTCATCTCCCAGGTCTCCATGGAAGGGGCTTAACTACATACTCCCCCAGCTGATGCCTGAGGGTCCCACTTCTAATCAGCCTGCATCTAGGTGCAGAATGTGACCCTCCTCTTTGTGACACTGATAGGTCTTGGCACACTGTCACTTGCTGGGGAGTTGAACAGGGAAGACATCATGGACAGTCAGAAGGATCTGAGAAACAATGAGAAGATTGGGCTGGGCTGATTGACAAAGTTCATGTACACAAGACCACCTTCTCAATACTGGGAGAGGTGGCTATCTTATCTAATGTATAGAAACCAAAGCAGAGTCAGGAAAAATGAAGAAACAAAAGGAATATGTTGCAATCAAAAGAACAAGATAAAACTCCAGGAACAGATATTAATGAAATGGAGATAAGTGATTTACCTGATACTTTAAAATAATAGGAATAAAGAGGCTCATTGGGGTTGGGGGAGAAATGCATGAACAAGGTGAGAATTTCCATAAAGAGATGGAAAATATTAAAAAGTACCAAACAGAGATCACAGAGCTGAAGAATACAAGAAATGAATGAAGGGGCACCTGGGTGGCTCAGTCAGTTAAGCCTCTGACTTCAGCTCAGGTCTTGATCTACTGTTCGTGAGTTTGAGCCCCACGTTGGGCTCTATGCTGACAGCTCAGAGCATGGAGCCTGCTTCAGATCCTGTCTCTGTCTCTCTCTGCCTCTCTCCTGCTCATGCTCTGTCTCTCTGTCTCTGTTCTCTCTCAAAACTGTATAAACATTAAAAAAATGAATCAAAAAGTTCAGTAGAGGGTTTCAAGAACAGACTGAATCAAACAGAAGAAAAGAGCAGTGACGAGGAGACAGGGCAGTGGAATTCATCCAGTGAAAGGAGCAAGAAGAAAAAAAGAAATTAGAAAGAATTAAGATAACTTAATACACGTTGTTCAAAACTCTTCTGTTATTCTGAAACCAGTTTGGAAGCTGTGTCCTATAGATATAGAATTCTAGAGGGGAAAATCTGCACCTGGAGTTATAGATTATTGTTACAGTTAGCTGTTATGTGTGGTCTATGATTTGTATGAATCGTCCTTGACAATGAAACCCTCTTGGTAAAAAAAATCACATATTTAGGTCACTGGAGTTTCATTGAATAGAAGGAAGAACAATAAAGGCCTGAAAATATTGATGAGGTGGAAGACCCAAAGATGAGCAGGTCTTATCGGCAAAAAAGAATTTTAAGGACTAAAATGTCAAGTGTTAAATTCTAGAGTGCTTTCTGAGAAAGAAGACAGAAAACTTCATCTCTTGAGTATTCAATAAATTCCTTTGAGATAGTTCAAACTGGCTCTCAAAGATATTAAGGAAAGTATGGTTAATGAGGATACAGATGCATCCTTGAAATAATAGAACAAAAAGAGGATAGTTGTCCCAAGCTAGTAGATTTAGTAAAGGTTAAGCTTGGTAAATGTATTCTATATACTAATACTAGCACAGATCATTTGCTAGCCAACATACGTCACCTGGATTATCTCAACACATAGCTTTCAATAGCCTTATATACTGTTATTAATCCATTTTCAAAGGTGAAGGAAGTAAGTTTCAAAAATTATTTAACTGCCCAAGATTACAAGCATAGCATGTTTTAGAGTTGGACTCAAAACCCGGACATTCTGTCTGTAAAGTTCTCTGTCTAAATCCAGATGCAACACAGGCAGAGCAACACTGAAATTGCATTCATGTGCTTTGCACTGAATAGAAAAGCAAGGGAAATCAGAAGATAGCTTATAATATGAGAAAAAATGGAGATAAAGTGCAAACAGAATGTTAGATAGGAGTTAGAAGTGAGAAAAGTAAAAGTATACATGATTTCGATCAGAGAGGAAATTTCTCAAGTCCTAGAATATTTTGAAAATTTTGAGTAATGACTAGACTCCTGTTGATTATTTTAAGACTAGGTTGGATTGGTTATTGAAGAGGAATCAGTGAAAATTCATAAACCTTGCTTTAACTAGTTCATATCCTGCAGACACTTAAGAGGTACATCAACCCACTGAAGCTGACTATAATAACAAGTAGGAGGAATGGAAGTTTATATCTGGGTGTTTTAGAGATTGTATTTAAAAAAGGAAAATAATGTTAAAGTGGGTTTAATCAGTAGGCTTCTCTATAGATAAGAGGGTTTGAAATATTCTCTGGCATAATTCAACTAAAAGTCACTACAAAAGAAAAATTCAGATGCATTAGAGTTTGTTTCAGTCTGTTTGGGCTGCTAGAGCAAAATACTTCCAACTGGGTAGCTTTTAAACAATAGAAAGTGATTTTTCATAGCTCTGGAGGCCAGAATTCCAGGATCAAGGTGCTAGCATGGTCCTATGAGGGCCCTTTTCCTGATTCACTGCTGGCAGCTTCACATGGTGGGAGGGGCTGGGGAATCTCTCTGCAGCCTATTTTATAAAGCATTAATCTCATTCATGGGGATTCCACTTCATGGCCTAAGCACCTCCCAAAGGCCGTATTCCTTAATACTGTCATCTTTGGGTTAAATTTGAACATATGAATTTTGGGGGGACAAATTTAGACCATAGTTGGGTTTAAGAGTAAATCAGACAAACTAGGATATTTTGTTTCTGCTTTTCCTCTAACTTTGCTGTGACCTTTGTCTAAAGTTCTTAACTTTTAGCAGTGTTTTCATTTCTAAATTGGGATAAAAATAAAACCTATCACTAAAGCCATTGTGAGATTAAAAGAAAAAAATATGTACAACTTCTTAGCATATTACCTGATCTATGCTGCCTTAAATACACACTAGTGTTAATATTTTTAAAAATTTTTTAATGTTTATTTATTTTTGAGAGACAGAGAGAGAGAGTCAGAGCATGAGTGGGGGAGGAGCAGAGAGAGAGGAAGACACAGAATCTGAAGCAGGCTCCAGGCTCTGAATCGTCAGCACAGAGCCTGATGCAGGCCTCGAATTCATGAGCCGTGAGATCATGACCTGAGCCTAAGTCAGACACTTAACTGAGCCACGCAGGTGTTCCACTAGTATTAATATTATTGAAGATATTTTTAATCAAAATTATGTTTAACTTCTGATTAAATATATTGATGACTTTTATTAACTTTTATCTAAAAATATTTTATGCTATTATGTCTGAATTCAAAACCTAAAAGAACATTTGTTTACTATAATTTTATCCTGCTATATTAGATTTTTATGTACTATCCATCCCTTTATTTTTTACTTTTCTTAAGGATGTTACCTCATGAAGAGCTATTAAGATGTCAACATACGTGCATTAACCTCGTTTTGACACTTTCAAATAAGGTGGACATTAGTACTAACTGCTCGACAACTGAAATGACTTATTTGTTAAGTGCATTTGTTTGCTTTAAAAATGTAAGACAAGTAAAAGAAATCAATTTGAAAAGCTGAGAGCAGAATGTTAAAATATTACTTTCAGATTGAGGCAAATATAACAAGAGAGTGCATTTATTTACTGTGCCTGGAATTCTCTGTGTAATTGCATTATATTTCCCGTCTACTATTTGTGTATGAATAAAAGTCTCACCCTCACTACACAGCACCTCCTCTCTCCTATTAGACCTTGGGTTTGAGTTATAATGGTAGATTAAGTTTTAACTGCAGACATAAAGCTGCCTCTCTCTCTGAGAGTGTAGCTTTATGCACCCACAGTTTCACTATGCAGCTTTCAAAATCCTTTTATGCTTCAATTTCCTTTTTTTTTCTAGAATTCTCCAGGTGCCTGAATGCAATTGTTTGTATGAGGTATATTTGGTCAGTGAGGCATGTAATGCATTTATAAATTACATAGTCAAGATTTTGCATAGAAGAACTCTAAGCCTTATTTATTATACTTTAAAAAATCATAATTTTTGTCATATAGTAAGATCAAGATAGAGCTACAAAAGAGAAGAAATAGCATTGAAAGTAGTCAGAAATGTTGGCTCTTTGTATTCTGTTCTATTGTTTTATTATGAGTTTGTCTCTCATAATTGTAGCTAACGTTAAGCGTGATTGTGTTCTTTGTCCCATTGAGAAAAACATATAAAATCATGTAAGGAATTTTTATGGTGGGTAGATGAAGGGTATAATCATAACAAACACTGTTTTAAGTATGTTATGTTATTTCATTTAATTCTTACAACAACCTCATAGAATAACTTCCAGGATTACCACCACCCCATTTTGTAGATAAAAAAGGTGATGTTCAACAAGTTTAAAGAACTTGAGAAAAGATATTAATCTAGTAAGTGGCAGTCTAGATACAAACTCAGGTACTCAACCTCTGGATCTTACATACTTAACCAGCAGGTACAATGCTACATTTTCAGTACAAGTGATGATAATATCTATGACATTTCAGAGCCTACCGTGTGCAGTCATTCTTAATATATTATTTTACTTAATCTTTACAATAATCCAAGAATGGATCTCTGGCCTACAAATGAAATGCTCAGGGAAGTTAACTGGCCACATTATTACAAACTGACAGAACTCCCACTGAACTCTCAGTCTTTTTCACTCCAAGGAAGTAGCCTATTTATGCCTTTTGTGATGAGTGAAAAACCCTTCGATATGTGTATACTTGACAGGTCAGGGAGATCTCTTTGGGAAATGTGGTCTATAGAAGGAAAGAAGGCAAAATGTGAAAATCCACAGCAAAGTATTTCAGTTATGCCCAGCTGTTTCAGTTCTGTTGATATTTTTTTAATCCAGAAATGGCTTGTTGTTGTTGTGTGTAGTTTTTTTTTTTTTTTTTGCACATTACACTTCAGTGTGCAGAAACACCTTTCCTTGTCTGCTAAGCATGGCTAGGTCAGGCAAAAGTTCTTGAGAATGGATTGATTTTATGTTAAGCCATCTCAGATAAATTGACAGTGAGTTTGAGAAAGGATTTACTTTGCCCCAGACTTCCAGAAAGCTTGTTATTTTATCCCAGAGAGTGTATATGGTGATTAGAGAGTGCAACTTGCAAAAAGGAACAAAACTATATTTAATATAAACAACCACAGCAATGTAAATAGAAAGGTCTATATTATAAGCCCTGCTGTATCTTTGAACAATCCTGTGAATGAAGGGAGCAATTTACCTCTCAGAAGCTGAGTTCTCTCATACATAACATGGGGTAATGAACTGCAGGATTCTAACAATCTCTAAAATCATGGAAGCAGGTGGAACAAAGCATACTATTTTTAGAAGAAAATATTGAATATAAAATTAGAGATAAGAATCATGTTAATGGATATATTTGTTAAATGATGTCAACAAAATTCCTTCAATTGATGCTTATACTTGCTGACAACCAAAGGTGTAAAATGTTCAGGAAATACCACAAAAAGAAGGCAAAAATCCAAGTCTTTAACTTTTGAGTATGTATCTGGAAAATAAATTCTCTGTCATCCAATCAGAAGACATCAGAATGGAACACATATTAAAATAAATGTCACTGAACTGTAAGATGCTACCCTGTACAACCAATCTAAGGCATGCCTTCAATATTTGTTTTCCAACAGGCATTATTTCCATGATTTTATATTTTGTAATCATATCCAGTCATCAGCATATCTAGTCAATTCTGCCATAATACGTGCTTTGAAAAAAAATTCCATTCCACACAATTGATACATTAGTGAACATTTTGAATATAATAGAAATTTCATGTTTGCTTATGTATAATTTCATTCCTGAAAAACATGAAGTAAACACAGATAACTGCATCCAGTTGAATTGTGTTGTTTAGGAATATATAAAACAACACATGTGCATAGACTTCAAACCAACTACCTTGGTCTTAGTTCACTGTATGTGTTATTCAACTAGGTTTTATTTTGCTATTCCAGTGTGTGTGTATATATATATATATATATATATATATATATATATATACACACATATACATATATATATATATGTATATGTATATATATATTTATACACGCATATATGTACACATATACACAAATATGTATATCCCATTCAACATTCGAAACATGAATAATTTTTCTTGTCTCAAAACACCCATAGTGAATGAAACAGGAACTCTTTAGGTATTGAGGAGAAGATGGAAATAATAAAGTATTTTGGAAGAAACAACAGAACATTTGCTATCTCTTCAGCTGTAAAGAAATCTACACGGTAGAACATCACAAACAATGTTACAAAAACAAAAGAAAAACTTAGTGTTGCAAAGTCATAAGAACTGGACTTTAAGAAATAGATAGAAAATGTTAAGAATTGTTGAGCATATGGATTGAAGAACAAACCACAGAAAATTGGAAATGTATTGCACAATCAAAGAGAAAGCACTATATGTAGAGATCTTAAATTGCCAAACCTTGTGGAAGTGGTTCATTTTCGTGCTTTTGTGGCTGATTTAGTGATTTCAAACATTGGTATATCTCCGAAGTCTTTAGCTATTGAGCCAAACCATTAGTGCATATGAGAAATCTGAGTGGGGGGGAATTTCCAGCCATGGTACAAAAATTATTTGAAGTAGAAGTTTATACATTAGATCAACTTTTCAATTTTGATGACAGAGGCATCTACTAGAAATGTATCCCTCAAAATATCTACATTTCAAAGGAAGAAAAAAGGTGTTTTAGGATTAAGATTGCAATCAATTTATAACTGTGATGTTTGGTGCCTGTGTGGAGAGGAAGACCTATCCACATCAGGTCTTACAACTTCACATTTGATTTTAGATAATGTTCCTTCCAATACTTCACAAGCTGCCTGATTCTGACACTCCTTCTATAAGCAAGTATCAGGTCTTTTTTCAAGATTAACTGACATATTTATTATAGTATTTATGTACTTTTTCTTTTTTAAGAGAGAAAGATAATCTTTTTTTTTTAATTTTTTTAGCATTTATTCATTTTTAAGAGACAGAGAGAGACAGAGCATGAGTTGGGGAGGGCAGAGAGAGAGGGAGACACAGAATCCGAAGCAGGCTCCAGGCCCTGAGCTGTCAGCACAGAGCCCGAAGCGGGGCTCAAACTCATGAGCTGTGAGATCATAACCTGGGTCGAAGTCGGATGCTCAACCGACTAAGCCACCCAGGCGCCCCGAGAGAAAGATAATCTTTTTTTTTTTATTATTTAAAAAAAATTTTTTTTTCAACGTTTATTTATTTTTGGGACAGAGAGAGTCAGAGCATGAACGGGGGAGGGGCAGAGAGAGAGGGAGACACAGAATCGGAAACAGGCTCCAGGCTCTGAGCCATCAGCCCAGAGCCTGACGCGGGGCTCGAACTCACGGACCGCGAGATCGTGACCTGGCTGAAGTCGCATGCTTAACCGACTGCGCCACCCAGGCGCCCCGAGAAAGATAATCTTAAGCAGGCTCCGTGCTCAGCACAGAGCCCAACACAGGACTTGATCCCATAACCCTGGGATCTTGACCTGAGCTGAAATCAAGAAGCTTAACCAGATGAGCCACCTGGGTACCCCTTTAACCATTTAACATATGTTAAACTGTGCTACCATTTTTATTAGATTTCTATCTTTTTAAAAAGTGTGTCACTGAGGAAATTTTGAGTATTATTTCCCTATATTTCCATAATCACTCTGATTTTATTTTGCAATTTTGTATAGTGAGGCAATTTTTAAAACTTATATATATCATATGTCACATTATATATATCATATATCATTATATATATCATATGTCACATTATTATCACTATATATATATATATATATATATATATATATATATATATCGGCAGAACTGCGTATATATTTGAATGTTTGGTCATTGGGTAAAATGGCCTAACTGTTCCGTGTTTTCTTCTTTCTACTTCTCCTCCTACTTTATCTTTTCTTTAGTTATAAAATTAATAATGCTTGTTTAAAAATCTTTTTTTATAGGGTCGCCTTGGTGGCTCAGTCAGTTAAGTGTCCGAGTTTGGCTCAGGTCATGATCTCACTGTTTCTGAGTTTGAGCCCCCCATTGGTCTTTGTGCAGACAGCTCAGAGCCTGGAGCCTGCTTTGGATCTGTGTCTCCCTCTCTCTCTCTGTCTGTCCCTCCCCCACTCATGCTCTTTATCTCTCTCTCTTTCTCTCAAAAATAAACATTAAAAAATAAAAAAAAATTATAATAAAAAACTTTGTAGTGTTAAAAGAGAAAGAATAAATATTAAAAAGAAAGCACTCCACCACCACAAAGCCTTCATCCCTTAGACTTTTTCAGATCTTTGAATTGTCACCCCAAAGCTAGATTAAGTTATAAAAATCAAAGTGTATTTTTAATCCAAGTTTAACTCCATTGTTTACATACAAACAATATAAGTTGGAGTTTCATAAGAAGCTAAAGAAACAGTAGTATATCCATTTACTTCATTTTGCTAGTGACCATATAAACAGTGTAGATTCCTAGATCATTGATTCAACTAATATTACTTCCAGATAAATTGAGAGGATGCCTGTGTTGTTATTTAAACCAATGTTTCTGAAAGTATGGTTTGGGAACAGCAGTATCAACATCACCTGAGAATTTGATAGAAATGTTAGTTCTCTGGCCATACCTCAGATTGGCTGATTGAAAATCTCTGGAAGTGGGGCCCAGCAATCTGTATTTTCCTCCAATCATTCCATGTGATTTTGTGTCATAGACTCTGGGTCTAAAGTTCTCTCTTGTCCATCAAGAGAGTGGACGCAGGATTAAAATGTGAGAGATGGCTAATGTCCAGAAAAAGACAAGAGCCCCGAATAAGGGTCCTTACTCCATATTTATTAAGATCAGAAGGCTTACAAACGGGATGAGTGTGCACAAAGAGACAGTGAATCTGTGAATATTAACTCATGGGCATGAGGAAAAGGGGGTTCTGAAGATATATGGTGTTTGGGGTTTGGGTCAATATAAAACAAAATCCAGGCAGATGGGCGGATGGTTGTTAATGGCAGACAGGAGGCACTGTGTCTGTTTATCTTAGTTGGCCTAGGAGATAAGACAGAGCACATAACCTCAGGGTTAATAAGGCACCTTTCTTTTGCTTATCAGCTCTGCTCTGGGCAGCTTTACCTGCAGCAGTCTATAGCCCTATTTACCTGTTTAACTAAGTTGGTCCTTCCTTTCTGTGAAAGCAGCTTTCTGCTATAGTACTAAATTGGGGGGCATTTTTGCCCTGAATATCTAATCTTGCTTACTTTATATACCTTTGTACTGGGGCCTTTGCCCTGCTTCTCTCTATTCTGTGGGCCTTTGCCCCATGCCCATCCTGGGGGACTTTGCCCCCATTCTCTATCCTTATTCGCCTAATCTTGTTTACCCAAACTTGAGTGTGAGCATCCTATGGCTTTGTAATTCTTTATGCCTTGTTAACCCAGGGAATCCTAAACTTATTCCCCACAATTCTGATGTATGTTTATGCTCATATGTGATGACCCCTGGATTAAACATCTCAAAGTTAATGTAAGACTAGGAAGACTGAGACAAGATTTCCATGTTTAAAATCTAGGTTCTGATACTTTCTTATAACCATACAACTTTGTTCAAGTTACTTTAAATGCCGAATGACCCTTTGCTTAACTGTTGAAGAATTACATAAAATAATTGGTACCCAAGAATACTTAGAATAAGCTTAGCATATTATAAGTACTCATTAATGTAGCATAACCTTTTATTTTCATTCTAAACATCTTCTCTTGTGAGCATTTAATGGGCTAAATAAGTACTCATTTTATATGATTATGATTATAGTAATAATTAATAGCATTTTAGTCATATATGATTTTGAATAGTAAAATAGAGTGCAAGGATTGAGAATGTGACAGGCATGTAAAGAAACTTACCATATAACACAAATTGTGTTCTTTGGGAAAGAGACTGAGATGGACTCAGATTTATCAACACTTGTGGAAGGAGAGGCATGAAACAAGGTTTGAGAGCAGGAGTACTTGAGTTCTGGTCCTGGCCTAGTGATAACCTCAACCAGTCACTTGCAGAACAACCTGTTAGAATAGTCCTTCATTGGCTGAAATGACTAAGCATTTATATACCCTTCTCCATCAGTTATTTGATGTTGGTCACCCCCTGAAGGGCATGACGTTGAGTGAGGAAGTGAGGAAGTTCTCTGATGCTGAAGAGGGTGCTGCCAGCTGAGGTTTGTCTGCCAATGACATCTCTTGCAGCTGAGAGAACACACTGTATTAAAGGGGGGTATTTGAGCAGCAAGTGCTTTTTAGAAGGGGAATCTGGAAAAGGCATCATTACAGCTTCCTTTTCTTAGTACTAATGCCTCAACAGAAAGGAGAAGAGTGCAAATAAGAATGGATCTCTGGTTACACATAAAAATTAAGTAAAATTTGTATTTTCCATGGGGAGGGGAGAAAGGAATGTAAAGTGAAAAATAACAATAAAGTAGTTTTAATTAATTCATATATGTGTCAAAACAAGCAAAATTTGTATAAGATAAGCAAAGGGACTATGACTTCTCTGTAAAGGAGGTGGGAACCTAGATTTTGGAGAATACATGATGTTGCGCTTCATTCTGTTGTGCTCTGGAACAGATTTTACCTGGTAGAAACTGTCTGTATGGTGAAGTACCCGCTAGCCTAAGTGGAATCTCCCCCATAATTCAAATTAAAGATTGT
This sequence comes from Leopardus geoffroyi, assembly GCF_018350155.1. Taxonomy (NCBI): domain Eukaryota; kingdom Metazoa; phylum Chordata; class Mammalia; order Carnivora; family Felidae; genus Leopardus; species Leopardus geoffroyi. Next base: position 122,850,033 of record NC_059338.1, on the reverse strand, counting down.
AGTGAAGATTTACACTATCTCTTTTGAATCTAAAGAAAATGGAGTATTTCTTATGTGACATTATAATTATATAAAGAGAGGGAAATCAGGGTAATGTTTACCTATTAAATAGTATGAAATACAGAAGAAGATAAAATTCGCCATAGAATATAGTTGTTTAATAAAAAAATTTAAATGTGTATGGCTTAGTAAGTTTAGGTTTACATAGTGAAATTCAAAGTTAGGGAAAAAAATATTTCTGTATTCTAGGTACTTAGCTGTCAACTGTCTCATAGTCTGTAGTCTTTATCAACATCTTGAACCAGAGCATAATGGTCAGAGGACTACATACTACATTTCTACTCCCAATTAATTCTGAGAGAACAATTCTCTGACCATTATAATCTGACCCAAGTAGAATCTAGACACGAATTTCTGAATAATTCCACTGTATGTTAAATTTGGTGCTTTTGATTATATGTTGCTGTGAAAAGGTTATCTTATCAAACTAATAAATGAGTTGCTGAACAAGCTGACAGACTGTGGCTGGAAATGGCTTTTGCCCCATGGCTCAATTATAAACTAGCCAATAGGAAGGCAGAAAAGAAAGCTAAAGGTGATTAATTGATTGCAGTGTCACAGTGAGCAAGTTAACTCTCGCTGCCCTAAATGTAAGTTGACACTATAAATGAGAATAGGAGAGAAACAAAACAGTCAGGATGAAAGCTATCAGACTACAACAGAGAACAATTGAGAAACAAGTAGGGGCTCAATTAAAGAGAATGAGGACATGCTTCCAAAGGAATACATTTTCACCCCATTTGATCTGATAGCAATCCCTGCCTTGGCCCCTCCCCCCTTATATTTTCTGTTTTACAGAAATTCTAACGTACTAAGGAATTGATTTCTCAAAGAAAATTAGTTGAAAATAAATGCAGAAAGTTTTTTTACTGATAAGTTTTTATGGGTCTTAAAAAAATCCCATGGGTGAAATAACTGTTAGGATTTGAAGAGATAGATCTCTCCTTAGTATTCCAAAAAGGAAGAGTCCGGAAGCAGCTGCCCAGTCTTTTGTTCTACAAAGTGTGTCCTTCTTCAGACATTCCTATTTCTCTACTTAAAATGAAATCTGCTTTCCAAACAGTAGCCAAATCAATATGAACTGCCTACTGAGCAATCTGATGTCACTGTAAGGAGACATTAGGAATGAAAACCAAGAAAAAAAAAAAAAAAGCTGGGGTAGGGGGAGAAATGAAAAGAAAGGGAAGAAAAAGGATCAAAGCAAGGTTAGAATGCTATGAAAAGCAGAAAAGAGAGGGGATGTGTTAAAAGCCATTTATAATAGGAAGATTTTTTACAACCTGAACAGAATGGTGAGGAAGCTGCCAAAGAAACTGCAAAAGATGGTGACAATGACAAAAAAGTAGAAGAGAGAGATTTAAAGCCTCTTCAAAATACAAAGACAAGAAGGACAACCTGAGAAAAAAATTCAAGCTCACGTTATATAAATTGCATAGAACTGAGGTTGCTGCATTCTTTCTTATATCCATATATCAGCTCAAGTTTTGACAATGGGAAGCAGAACAAAAAAAGAGGAATAAACTTTCCACCTTGTGATTAATATATACAGATCTAAGTTCTCCAGAGCATAAAGCTCTCTGTGAACATTTATCAGTCACCAGGTTTGTTAGGAAATGAAAGAGCATCAAAATACTTGTTTAATCCAGAGCCAGTGAAAAATTAGGGAGACTCCTGGGAAAGGAAGAGAAAGAAAGAAAGAAATCTGGTTGGGTGTACTTCACTTAGAGGTTCAGTGGAAAATACTGATGCTCATCATTAATATTGTAGTTATTTTAAATCCTTTTTTGGATCCAAAGCTGGTTATCTATTTTAAAACCAACATAATTTAAACTATGTTTTTTCATATTAATCTCAGCTATATAAAAAACATTGGAGAAAGATAAGATGCTGACTATAATGTGTTTCTTACTTGGTGTTGTGTATTACCAGTTATTGTGTGTAGTCTGAACAATCAGAGCCTCTTATCCTGTCTATCTTCCATTCTGTTAGTACATAATCATGACTTTGGTCAAAAGGCGATTGCAAGCAAATCTATCATTTTGTTGCAGTGTGGTTATTAGTTTAGTGAGGTGTGACTTTTACAATAATGTCCAATGACTAAAATTATTCTAAAGATTGAGGAATAGGCATAAATGCTTCTATCACAAATTATTATACTAATATATTGAACTCATTATAATTTATAAATGAGTATTTTCATATTATTTATATGTAATCTGCCCTAAACTATTGCAGAAACAGAAGTTGTTTGAATTAACCAAAGAAATTGAATACTGCATTTTAAGCTTTTTAATGTTTACTTATTTTTTAAAACATTTTTAATTTTATTTTTAATTTTTTAAAATTTACATTGGGGCGCCTGGGTGGCGCAGTCGGTTGAGCGTCCGACTTCAGCCAGGTCACGATCTCGCGGTCCGTGAGTTCGAGCCCCGCGTCGGGCTCTGGGCTGATGGCTCGGGGCCTGGAGCCTGTTTCCGATTCTGTGTCTCCCTCTCTCTCTGTCCCTCCCCCATTCATGCTCTGTCTCTCTCTGTCCCAAAAATAAATAAACGTTGAAAAAAAAAATTTAAAATTTACATCAAAATTAGTTAGCATATAGTGAAACAATAATTTCAGGAGTAGATTCCTTAATGCCCCTTACCCATTTAACCCATCCCCCTTCCACAACCCCTCCAGCAACCCTCAGTTTGTTCTCCATATTTATGAGTCTCTTCTGTTTTGTCTTCCTCCCTGTTTTTATATTATTTTTGTTTCCCTTCCCTCATGTTCATCTGTTTTGTCTTTAAAAGTCCTCGTATGAGTGAAGTCATATGATTTTTGTCTTTCTCTGACTAATTTCACTTAGCATAATACCCTCCAGTTCCATCCATGTAGTTGTAAATGGCAAGATTTCATTCTTTTTGATTGCTGAGTAATACTCCATTGTGTGTGTGTGTGTGTGTGTGTGTGTGTGTGTGTATCACATCTTCTTTATCCATTCATCCATCAATGGACATTTGAACTCTTTCCATACTTTGACTATTGTTGATAGTACTGCTAAACCCCATGGATAAATGCCTAGTAGTGCAATTGCTGGGTCGTAGGGTAGATCTATTTTTAGCTTTTTGAGAAACCTCCATACTGTTTTCCAGAGTGGCTGCACCAGCTTGCATTGCCACCAACAATGCAAAAGAGATCATCTTTCTCCGCATCCTTGCCAACATCTGTTGTTGCCTGAGTTGTTCATGTGTGCCATTCTGACAGGTGTAAGGTGGTATCTCATTGTGGTTTTGATTTGTATTTCCCTGATGATGAGTGATGTTTGCTTATTTTTGAGAGAGAGAGACAGAGCATGAGCAGGGGAGGGGCAGAGAGAGAGTGAGACACAGCATCCAAGGCAGGCTCCAGGCTCTGAGCTGTCAGCAGAGAGCTCAATGCAGGGTTCAAACTCACAAACCATGAGATCATGACCTGAGCTGAAGTCAGACACTTAAACAACTGAGTCACTCCGGCACCCCTAATTTTATTTTAATAAATAAGGCTAATGACCTTTATAGAGTTCATTTCAGCATTATCTTATGAGTAACCACTTTTCAACACAAATTATCCATTGCATATTCAGTGCCAAGAAAAGAAACTTTACATATAGATCATTAATGACTTTTTTCATAGTATGATTTTTTTAAACAAAGAAAAATTAATTAAATACCATATGTAATGATACATTTATAAATGTGATGACAAGAACAACAATCAGATAATTTTAATATTACTGCTTAGGGTCAATTCATAATATAGTTTTTCATTCAAATCTAGTGTATATAGAAGTGGAAAAATCAAGGTATACCATTTGCTTCTTTTCCATCTTATAAATAATTTGTTAAGGTGTTTGTGAATTATTGCAATAAAGAAAGAATTGTAGAAGAAGCAAGGTTTGTCACAAAGTATAAAGTTGAAAGCATTAGGACTTTATTTTCTTTTAAATGCTCTAGTCCTTATACATGTGAAATACTACAAGCCATGTATCTGATAAGGGGTTAATATTCAAAATATATAAGAATATCAATAGCAAAATAGCAAGTAATTCAATTTAAAAATGAGCAAAGAACCAGAATAAACATTTTTCCAAGGACACATAGTACATGAAAAGGTGTCAACATCACTAATAATCAGGGAAAAACTACAAATCAAATCAAAATCACCTCATACCAATTAAGACGGCTATTATTAAAGACAGAGATGACAAGTGTTAGTGAGGATGTAGAGAAAAGGGAACCCCAGTGTACTGTAGTTGGAAACTTAAATTGGTGCAGTAACTATGGAAAACAGTATGGAGGTTCCTCAAAAATTAAAAATGGAACTAACTTGGGGCACCTGGGTGGCTTAGTTGGTTAAGTGTCCAACTCATGATTTCAGCTCAGGTCATGATCTCACGGTTTGTGAGACTGAACCCTGCATCAGCGCAGAGCCTGCTTGGGATTCTCTCTCTCCCTCTCTCTCTCTTCCCTTCCCCTGCTTGTACTTTCTTTCTCTCTCAGAATAAATAAATATATTTTTTTAAATGGAACTAATTTATGACACAGCAGTACCACTTCTAGGTATATATGCAAAGGAAACAAAATAAGTATCTAAAGAGATAACTACACTTACACTTACATTGCAGTGTATTCACAACAGCTAAGATTCAAACACAACCCTAAGTGTCTCTCAATGGATGAATGGATAAATAAATGCAATATGTATATATCCAGGGGAAGGAAACCCTACTACATGTGACAACATGGATGAACTTGGAGGGCATTAAGCTAGACAGAGAAGACAAATGGTGTCTGATCTAACTTATATGTACAATCTAAAAAAAGCTGAACTCAAAGAAACACAGTATAATGATGGGAGATGGGGAAAATTGGGAAGTGTTAGTGAAAGGTTACACATTTTTAGTTATAGATGAGTAAGTTCTGAGGATCCAATATATAGCATAATTAATAATACTATATTATATACTTGAAATCCACTCAGAGAATAGATATTAAGTGTTCTCACCACACACTCACACACACACACACACACACAAAATGACAGCTATGTGAAGTGATGGATGTGTTAATTAACTTGATTGGCATAATCATTTCACAGTGTATACATATATCTCATCATCATATTGTACAACTTAAATACATACAATTTTATTGTCAATTGTATCTCAATAAAGTTGGAAAAAATTTTAAATAGAATCATTTGATAGCATAACAACAAGAAAATTGATTTTAAAAAAATACAGTAGGGGCGCCTGGGTGGCGCAGTCGGTTAAGCGTCCGACTTCAGCCAGGTCACGGTCTCGCGGTCCGGGAGTTCGAGCCCCGCATCGGGCTCTGGGCTGATGGCTCAGAGCCTGGAGCCTATTTCCGATTCTGTGTCTCCCTCTCTCTCTGCCCCTCCCCCGTTCATGCTCTGTCTCTCTCTGTCCCAAAAATAAATAAACGTTGAAAAAAAAAAAATTAAAAAAAAAAAATACAGTAGAGGTTCAGAGAAATGAAGAAATTCGCCATGATCATGCAGGTATGAATTTTAAAATTAGAAATTTTATCATATTTTTGCCTCCTCAGTTCATCCAGTTTCTTATTTTACAATGTGGTTAATAAATATACTTTATATGTTTAAATATTAAATTGATTTTTAAAGTGAATCTATATGCAGTATTACATGTAGCATAACAGAAACAGTTTTACTAATTATATTCTAATAAAGTAGTAAGATATTTTCCTCAGTGTAAGCCTCCATATTCTCCATGCATGTTTGACAAATCATCTAACATAACTTATTTGTTTGATATGACCCAATAATATCAAAATGAAAACAAGAATGGAAAGAAACAGCCAATTCTTTAGTGTTAGAAAGAGGTTTAATCAAATCTTTCAATTAATTAGTCTGGTTATTTTTTTTCTCATTCAGAAACAGCTAGCCCTTACTCTTACTCTACTTTAGAATAAAGAAGAGAATATTTCCCTAATAATAATGGTACAATACTTGCTCAGCCTCACAATTAAATAGATTTAATTTAGCATTTTTTACGTACCAATCACTTTCTTAGGCACTGAGGTAGACCCAACAATAATTATAAATCTAATTAAGATAGTCAATTCATCTTCAATAAAATGTATTAGTACTGATAAATTAAACATCAGATAGTCTCATGACATATGACTGTGCACACTAAACTCAGTTTTGTACTATTATAAAAACTTACAGGAGAAGTAATATTTGGGATACTGGAAAATGAGTAGGAATGGGCAGTAGTAGTTATGAAAACAGGAGAAACTCTGTTTCAGAAACCAGCAATATGGGAAAGTGTGATGCATTCTAGGAAATGAAAATGCCTTCCCGCCAGACACTAAGTTCTCCACTAGAATATAAACTCCATAAGCAGAGATTTTTTTTTCTGTATCTCCACATACTGGGTATTTAGTTAATAGTTGATAATTTGCTGAATAAAACTTGAAGTCAAGTGTCACTGGAAAGTAGGAATGCTATTGAGAAATGCGAAGAATTATCTTAGTATTGAAATATCTTTGTATTTATCCAAATATGATCCACTTCCTTTTTAGTCCGTATAGAAAAGTAAACATGATACCAGAATTTTTATACCTCCTTCTCCACATACTGCTAGGTCTATAGACAATATTGACTTTTTTTTTTTTGCTGTTGAAAAAATTATTACACAATACAAAGCAAAGCTATTGAGAGTTTTCCTCTATTCTGTTTTTCTTCTCAGCCTAATATGTTGTCACTTTAAGACTTAAATGATTATCAGCTTCTGTTAACAGTACCAGAAACAAGGTGATACCACATTGGCTGTGTATTTTCTCTAGGCACTGTCTCACGTCAGTCATTGGGCTTTCCATTTGCTCTTTCCCGTCTTGTATTTTGTACCTGAGATTATCTTTTCATTCCTGAATTATCCTTAGTTGCCTTAATTTCAAATTATGGCATGGTTTTATTCCTGTTTCCTGTTTTAAGTACTTATTATTATCTAGATAGCTAATCTGTGGAATACGATTGTGAAAACACTGGTTAACCTACACACTAAAATTGTTATATTTATATTTTAAATATGTTATGTAAAGCATGTTGCTACAGAGATAAAAATGTTAAACAATATTTATTGGTAGTGGAGGGGCAGTTACAAAGCATTTGTAGAAAACCTCTCAATATCATCTGTCACTATCAAAGTCACTTGTCCATCCAATAAAATGCAAAATCTAAAGCAAGTTCTGCCTGATAAAACTCCCTCTTGATAGTAAAGCTAAAGTGCCAGTGTTTCTTTATAGCTTCTAACTCCGGAGGCAGAGTTATAGTGAGCACAGAATGGTATAGTGAGTGAATCAGTTTTTCATTATGTCATTGCTTTCATTTGAGATTGACTACTAGAACATTGAGAATGATGTAGGTGTGAGCTCAAATTAAGTTAGGGGACAGCATGTGAGATTTAACTTCTTTATGGAAACTTATATAAATAGAAATACACATACATAAATATTTTAATATTAAATATTTAGCATGTTAATATATAAAAATATAATGTGCCATTTTTCTCCCCATCACCAACATGGTGGGGCTTCAGGGAACAGGACAGCGGCCCCCAGTGGAGGTGGGACCCACTCAGCCACCCTCCGTTCGTGGCAACTGCTTATCTACTGGAGCAGTACTGACACTGAGTGAACCAGATTGCCTCTCCTCTGGACCAGCAGAGCCACCAGTCCCAGGCACCAATAGACAACTATCCTGCGGTTTAGTATGTTAGTCTGTTGCTCCTTTTTTCTTTTCTCTTTTATTTCCTTCTCTTCTCTTTGCTCTTCTTTTTCTTTCTACCCCCTATTTTTCTTTCCTTTGGAATCAGGCTCATAGTTTCTGATTTGATTTATGGTCAATAATTATATATAATATATGCACATATTATTTACATATTTTTTTCTTTCTCTTTTTTTTGTCTATTTAATCATGAATTTTTACTCTATTCTTTTTATACCTTTTCTCTATCTGCCTCTTTATTTTCCTTTCTCCCTCTCTAGATTAAGCCTGTTAGTTTCTTTGAGTCTCTGCTTGGTCTTTTTTTTTTTTTTTTTGCCCCTTTCATTTTTCTGTTTGTATGGAATCAGGCCCCCTGCCCTTTCCCTTTGAACAAATCAAAGCACACATGGAAGAAGCTCTAAACAATCCACCACTACCAGTAAGGAGAAGCTTTGTAGAAGACTGACCAGTGGGACAGGACAGCCAAATATGCAACAACAGAGTGCACGCAACACACACCAAAAACACTTCCTGAAGTGCGAGGCCCTGGACAAAGTATGACTCCTTTTTTAATATAGTACTTCTCACAGGTACAGGACACATAACAAGCTATGAAAACATGTAAAGGACAGAATCCTAGCCAAAATGATGAAATGGAAGAATTCTCAAAAGAAATTCCAGGAACAAATGACAGCAAGAAAATTGCTCCAAACAGACATAAACGACATATCTGAACAAGAATTTAGAATAACAGTCATAAGAAAAATGGCAGGACTTGAAAAAAGCATAGAAGACAGCAGAGAATCTATTGCTGCAGAGATCAAAGACCTAAGAAATAGTCATGATGAATTAAGAAAGGCTATAAATGAGATGCAAAATAAACTAGATACAGTGACAGTGAGGATGGAAGAAGCAGAGGAGAGAATAAGTGAAATAGAAGATAAAATTATGGAAAATGATGAAGCTGAAAAAAAGAGGGAAAGGAAATTACTAGTCTATGAAGGGAGAATTAGAGACCTAAGGGATTCAATGAAACAAAATATCTGTATCATAGGAGTTCCAGAAGAAGAAGAAAGAGAGAGAAAGGGGCAGAAGGTATATTTGAACAAATTATAGCTGAGACCTTCCATAATCTGGGGAAGGAAACTGGCATCCAAGTCCAAGAGACACAGATAACTCCCTTCAAAATCAACAAAAGCAGGTCAACACCACAAAATATCATAGCAAAACTGGCAAAATACAAAGGTAAAGACAGAATTCTGCAAGCAGGTAGGGACAAATGGACCTTAATCTACAAGGGTAGACATGTAAGAGTAGTAGCAGACCTGCCCACTGAAGCTTGACAGACAAGAAGAGAGTGGCAGGAAATATAAAACGTACTGAACAGGAAAGTATGCAGCCAAGAATCCTTTATCAACAAGGTTGTCATTCAGAATAGAAGGAGAAATAGAAACAATTATTAGAGAATATTATGAAAAATTATATGCCACCAAACTGGAAAATCTGGAAGAAAGAGACAAATTCCTAGACACATACACACTACCAATACTCAAATGGGAAGAAATAGAAAATTTGAACAGACCTATAACCAGTGAAGAAATTGAATTGGTTATCAAAGATATCCTAACAAATGAGTCCTGGGCCAGATGGCTTCCCAGGGGAATTCTACCAGACATTTAAAGCAGAGTTAATACCTATTCTTCTCAAACTGTTTAAAAAAATAAATGGAAGAACATCTTCCAAACTCATTCTATGAAACCAGCATTACCTTGATTCCCAAACCGGACAAAGGCCCCACTAAAAAAGAATTACAGGCCAATATCCCTGATGAATATGGATGCAAAAATTCTCAATAAGATATTAGCAAATAGAATTCAATGGTATATTAAAAGAATTAATCACCATGATCAAGTGGGATTCATTCCTGGGCTGCAGCGCTGGTTCAATATTTGCAAATCAGTCAACATAACACATAACATAATTAGAAGAAAGGATAAGAACCATATGATCCTGTCAATAGATGCAGAAAAAGCATTTGACAAAATACAGCATTCTTTCCTTTTTTCAGTTTTTTTATGTTTGTTTATTTTTGAGAGAGAGACAGAATGCAAGTGGGGGAGGGGCAGCGAGAGAGGGAGCCTGACATGGGGTTCAAACTTACAAACCATGAGATCATGACCTAAGCTGAAGTCAGATGCTTAACCGACTGAGCCACCCAGGCGCCTCCAGCATCCTTCCTTAATAAACCCATCAAGAAGGTAGGGATAAAAGGAAGATAGCTTACCATCATAAAATATGTTACCATATTTGAAATATATGAAAGGCCTGTAGCTAATATCATCCTCAATGGGGAAAAACTGAGAACTTTCCTCTGAGCTCAGGAACATGACAGGGATGTCCACTCTCAACACTGTTGTGTAACATAGTGTTGGAAGTCCTAGCCTCAACAATCAGACAACAAAATGAAATAAAAGGCATCCAAATAGGCAAATAAGAAGTCAAACTTTCGTTTTCACAGATGACATGATACTCTACGTGGACAAACCAAAAGACTCCACCAAAAAACTGCTAGAGCTGATACATGGATTCATGAAATTCGCAGGGTATAAAATCAATGTACAGAAATTGGTTGCATTTCTATACAACAATAATGAAGCAAAAGAGATATCAAGGAATCAATCCTATTGACAATTGCACCAAGAACCATAAAATACCTAGGAATAAACCTAACCAAAGAGGTAAAAGATCTGTATAGTAAAAACTATAGAAAGCTTATGAAAGGAATTGAAAAAGACACAAAGAAATGGAAAAATGTTCCATGCTTATGTCTTTGAAGAATAAATATTGTTAAAATGTTGATACTACCCAAAGCAATATACACATTCAGTACAATCCCAATCAAAATAGCACCAGTATTCTTCATAGAGCTAGAACAAACAATTGTAAAATTTGTATGGAACCACAAAAGACCCCAAATAGCCAAAGTAATATTGAAAAAGAAAACCATGGGGTGCCTGGGTGGCTCAGTCGGTTGAGCATCCAACTTCAGCTCAGGTCATGATCTCACTGTCCATGAGTTCAAGCCCTGCATCAATCAGGCTCTGTGCTGACAGCTGAGAGCCTGGAGCCTGTTTCAGATTCTGTTTCTCCCTCTCTCTCTGCCCCTCCTCCACTCATACTGTCTCTCTCTCTCTCTCTCTCTCTCTCTCTGTCAAAAATAAATAAACATTAAAAAAAATTTTCTAAAGAAAAAGAAAACCAAAGCTGGAGGCATCACAGTCCTGAACTTTAGCCTGTATTACAAAGCTGTAATCATCAAAACAGTATGGCATTGGCACAAAAACAGACACAGACCAATGGAATAGAATAGAGAACCCAGAAATGGACCCAAAAATATATGGTCAACTAATCTTTGACAAAGCAGGAAAGAGTATCCAATGGAAAGATGGAGTATCAAATGGTGCTGGGGAGAACTGGAGAGCAACATGCAGGAGAATGAAACTGGACCACTTTCTTACACCATACACAAAATAAATTCAAAATGGATGGAAGACCTAAATGTGAGACAGGAAACCATCAAAATCCTACAGGAGAAAACAGGCAACAACCTCTTTGAGCTCGGCCTCAATAACTTCTTACTTGATAGTCTCAGAAAGCAAGAGAAATAAAAGCAAAAATGAACTATTGGGGCTTCATTTAGATAAAAAGCTCTGCACAGCAAAGGAGATAATCAACAAAACTAAAAGGCAACCAAAGGAATGGGAGAAGGTATTTGCAAATGACATATCAGATAAAGGATTAGTACCAAAAATCTATGAAGAACTTACCAAACTCAACACCCAAAAACCAAATAATCCATTGAAGAAATGGGCAGAACACATGAATAGAAACTTTTCCAAAGAAAACATCCAGATGGCAAACAGACACATGAAGAGATGCTCAACATCAATAATCATTATGGAAATACAAATCAAAACCACACTGAGAAACTACGTAACACCTGTCAGAATGGCTAAAATTAACAACTCAGAAAACATGTTGGTGAGGATGTGGAGAAAGGGGAATCCTCTCACAGTGTTGGTGGGAATGCAAACTGGTGCAGCCTCTCTGGAAAACACTGTGGAGGTTCCTCAAAAAATTACAAATAGAATTACCCTACGACCCAGCAATAGCACTATTAGGAATTTATACAAATGATAGAGTGCTGCTTGTATCTAATGCACTCTATGTTTGTAGCAGTACTATCAACAATAGCCAACTTATGGAAAGAGCCCAAATGTCCATCAACTGATGGATGGCTAACAAGGGTGTAGTATATCTATACAATGGAATACTCCTCGGCCATTAAAAAGAATGAAATCTTGCCATTTGCAACAACATGGATGGGACTGGCAGGTATTTTGCTAAACAAAATAGGTCAGTCAGAGAAAGATTTCATAAGATTTCAATCATATGTGGAATTTGAGAAACTTAACAGAGACCTTATTGAAGGGAAGGAAAAATAAGATACAGAGAGAGAGGCAAACCAAAAGAGATCTTAAATGCAGAGAACAAACTGAGGCTTGATGGGAGTGGGGAAAATGGGTGATGGGAATTGAGGAGGGCACTTGTTGGGATGAGCAATGGATGTTATATGTAAGTGAAGTAGTTCATTCCAGATATGTAAGATGATTTCTATATTGACTGCAGTTATTTTTAGGCAGATAGATTACTAAAACATCTGCTGATGTAGAAAGCTGAAATGTAAAATACCATATTTACCAATAGACTGTTCAGTGACAATTGTGAGGAAAATTGTTCAGTAAACTTTCTCTTACTGTTAAAAATAATACTACATACATATAAGCCTTTTTATTTTAGATTTTAAATAAGTAGATACATTTTTGATACATTTTTATTTAGATCAAATATTGTATGTATTTTAGAAACAAAAATATTTAAAAGAAAAAGAAAAATCTTATTCAAGAGCTTTGAATAGAGATTACTTGTTTCAGCTGAATGTAGCCAAAATAATTACATTACACCTTTTTGAAAAGATGTGGCAAGCACAAGGATAATTTATTAAAATATTAGAAAATAAGCCATCTTGAGGATAGCACATTTTAATAGTTTTGGTAAGAAACGATTATAATTTTATCAGTTCTCTTAATTAGCTAGATTTGTAAAACATTACAGATTCTAGCATTGTTTAAGAAATAATAGTTGATATTCCAAAACAATGCTAAACTCAAAGTATTATTTAGCTCTCCACAAAAATGATGCATTTAAATTGACATATAGATGATTGACACAATTCATAGCTTATTCCTTAAGTTAAAAGTGAATAATAAAATGTAAGAAGAAGGAAGCATGCAGTATAGGCAGAAAATTACTTTTAGCAATTAAAATTTGGGAAGTAATTTGTTAAAACTAATACCTGAAAGTGCAAAAATACAAAATAATTGTTTAAAAGCAGCTAAATGAATATCATTTATATTTACAAATTGGAAATTATATTCTTAGAACCAGGATGTAGACATTATTTCTGGATTCCCAAGCATCTACGTAGTTTTTCTTTTTTTAAATTTATACCCATATTACTATATGAGAAGCTGAATATGCACAGTTGACATAATAGAAACATACCTATTGACACAACATTCCTGTGTACCTTGACCTAATTGCTTCTAACTGCAAGCACCTGTCTCTTGGATTGAGGCCTTTGTCTAATGCCTGACCCCATTCTGCCCTCCCATCAACCAAGGAGGAAGTGCTAGTGAGTTACCATTCTTTTGAAGTAGCTATCAACCAGTGATTAATAGGTCTTCTCATCTACTGTTTGGGTTACACAGTCTTTCAAAATTTTCCAGTGAGATTGAACATCAGTTGCCTACATGGAACACTTTTTGAAGCTTCACCCTTTGTAGATTTATTTCTTCATCCTTCTAGCTGAGATTAACAACCACATACCAACTTGTGTTCATATTGTTATCTTAAAGTCTGCTTTTGGGGGAGCCGAACAAGAAATATTTACTCTTGTTTAACATTAAATTTTTAAGTTATTTAGGCAATAATTATTTTTACGAAATTTTGATTTGGATTTTCTTTCTCTTGCAAATAAAACAGTTGAGTCCAATGCAGTTTATGAGAACCCTAAATGGAATAACATAAATGAATATAAATACTTAAAACTACAATTTTGAACTAATACATTTATTTGCTTTCCTCAAAAATGGTTCGATTTTGTGCTTAAAACTGGACATAAGAGCCAAAAGTTAAGTCTGTGTCTTAGATTTCCCCCTCATTTTGTTCACAAACCATTATTTGGATCCTTCCACAAGTAAGACATGATTCTGTACTTAATCTAGAAAAAAACTTATATAGTGAGTTAAATTATATGCCAAACATTAGAAAACACAATTGTATTAAATTCCTGAACAAACTCTGTAAGGTTTTAATTTGAACATCAGCAATATATAGTTGAGAAAAATGAGACTCGATTTAAATATAAATTGTTAAAATTTTATAATTGGGAAGGCCAAAATAAAGATATAGGAGTTATGATTCCAGATTTAGAAAATTTTTTTCTACTGTATTAAACAAACTATTTTTTAAAAAATAGTTCAGTGGGTTTTTAACAGATGTAATCGACCTATAACATTTCATAAATGTAAAGTATACAATGTGTTGATACATTTATATGTGTAATTATATTTTGCAATATGATTACTACTGTAGCATTAGCTAACACCTCTCCCATGTCACATAATTATCACTTCCTTTTTGTGATAATTAAGATCTAATCTCTTAGCAACTTTGAAATTTATTACACAGTATGCTATTTTTTAAGTTTATTTATTTATTTTGAGAGAGAACATGAGCAGGGGAAGGGCAGAGAGAGAGGGAGAGAGGGAATTGTAAGCAGACTCTGTGCTGCCAGTGCAGAACCCAATGTGGGGCTTGAACTTACAAATTGTGAGATCATGCCCTAAGCCCAAACCCAGAGTCAGATGTTTAATCGACTGAGCCACCCAAGCATCCCAAAACAGATGCTGTTTTCACTCTTCTGTGCATTAGAAATAATTATCCAGAACTTATTTATCTCTCAGTTGCAGGTTTATACCCTTTAACAACATCTCACCACTTCCCCTACCTCTCAGCCCCTGGTACCATTATTTCATTCTCTGAGTTCAGCCTTTTTGGATTCCATGTATAAGTGATATCGTACAGTATTTGTCTTTCTCTGACTTATCTCACTAAAATTTCCTTAAGGTACATTGATGTTGATGTAAATGGCAGGATTTTCTTCTTTCTCATGACTAAATAATATTTGTGTGTGTGTGTGCGTGTACATGAACATGTTTATACACACACGTATGTATCTCATTTTTTCTGTATTCATTAATCCATTTTCTATAAAATTTGCCATTGGGATTTTGATAGGGATTGTGTTGAATTTGTAGATAGCTCTAGGTAGTATGGGCATTTTATAATATTATTCCTTTTTTTTTTAAGATTTTTATTTTTAAGTAATTTCTATACCCAATGTGGGGCTCAAACCCATGACTCTGAAATGAAGAGTCATGTGCTCTACTGACTAAGCCAGCCAGGTGTCCCTTGACAATATTAATTCTTATCTGTGAACATGGGATATCTTTCCATTTGTGTCT
Organism: Leopardus geoffroyi; assembly: GCF_018350155.1. Taxonomy (NCBI): domain Eukaryota; kingdom Metazoa; phylum Chordata; class Mammalia; order Carnivora; family Felidae; genus Leopardus; species Leopardus geoffroyi. The sequence goes on along the minus strand of NC_059338.1, from coordinate 122,834,557 downwards.
TCTTTAGTTTCTTTCACCAAAGTCTTGTAGTTTTCATTTATATAGTTCTTTCACTTCTTTGGTTAAATTTACAACTAAGGATTTTTATTATTTTTGATGCTATTGTAAATGGGATAGTTCCTTTATTTCTATCTCAGATATTTAATTGTGTATAGAAATGCAATGAAGTCTGTAAGTTGATTTTATATTCTGCAACTGTACTGAATTTGTTGATTAGTTCTAACAGATTTTAGGTTGAGTATTTAGGATTTTCTCTATATAAATTTATATCATCTGCAAATAGTACAGTTTTACTTCATCCTGTCTGATTTGGATGCCTTTTATTTTTTTGCCTTGCCTAATTGCTCTGGTAGAACTTCCAGTATTATATTGAATAGGAATGGTGAGAATGGGCACCTTTGTCTTGCTCTTGATCTTGGAGGAAGCATTCAATCTTTTACCATTGAGTATAATGTTAGGTATGAGTTTGTCTTATATGGTCTTTATTATTTTGAGGTACATTCCTTCTATACCCAATTTGTTGAAGGTTTTTGTCATGAAAGGATGATGTATTTTGTAAAAAGCTTTTTCTGCATCTATTGAGATGATCATATGATTTTTAGCTTTCATTTTATTAACATGGTCTATCACATTTTTTGATTTGTATATGTTGACACATCCTTGCATTCCAGGGATAAATTCAACTTGCTCATGTTGTATGATCCTTTTAATGTTGAATTCAATTTGCTAATATTTATGCATTTATATTTTCCAGGGATATTGTCTATAGTTGTTCTTTCTTATGCTGTCCTTATCTGGCTTTGGTGCAAGGGTAATGCTGGCCTCATAAAACGAGTTCTTCTGATTCAGTCTTGGTAGAATGGTCAACCTATTGCTGAAGTAGTATATTAAAATCCCCTACTATTATTTTGTTATTGTCTATTTCTCCCTTGATATGTTTTAGTGTTTGCTTAATGTGTTTATGTGCTCTAATGTTGGGTGTGTATAAATATGATTATTACATATTCTTATTATCATTTATCATTATATGATGACCTTCTTTGTCTTTTGCTACCATTTTTGGTTCAAAATCTATTTTGTCTGATATAAATATAGCTACCCCTGCTTTCTTTTGGTTTCCACTTATATAGAATATATTTTTCCATCCCTTCACATCAAGCCTATGTGTTTACTTCAATTTGATATGAGTCTCAGGGGAGCTGAGATGGCAATGGAGTAAGAGGACCTTAGGCTCATCTCACTCCTGAACACAGCTATATAACTATCAACTCATTCTAACCCCAGAAATTAACCTGAAGAATGACAGAACAAACTCCACAACTAAAGAGAGAGAAAGAAGAAGGTAGGAAGTGCAGAGACTTAGGGGAGAAACAGATCCCAGGTACTGCAGCAGGGGCGGGAGGAGGTGGTGGTGGTAGGTCAGAGAAAGGCGAGAGAGAGATGACCACACAGAGGAATGCACAAAGAGAACATTTCCCCAAAGCCATTGGCTGGGAAAACGAGAGGGGCTGATTCAGTGGGGCTTAAAGACTAGAATTTTAAATATCAGCAGGCTTAGCTCAGATAGAGCACTAATACATTGCTGTACTCCTGGAGAGAAGGCAGGCAAATAACTGGGGCAGGTGGTATGGAAACAGGCACAAAGAATCCCATCAAAATCAACAAAAGCAGACCAACACCAAAACGTATTATAATTAAATTTGCAAAATATATTCACAAAGAAAACATTTTTTAAGGAAAATATTAACTTTTGGAGTTCTCTCCAAAGGTTAAAAATATAGATACCCTACAACCCAGCAATTGCACTATGCAATTACTACATAATGTACAAGAGCTAAGTTATGGGAAGAGCCTAAATGTCTATTGACTGATGAGTGGGTAAAGAAGTGGTGAGTGTGTGTGTGTCTCTGTGTGTGTGTAATATATATAATATATAAAATGGACTATTACTCAGCCATAAAAAAGAATGAAATATTGCCATTTGCAACAACATGGACTGAGCTAGAGAGTAGTATGCTAAGCCAAATAAGTCAGAGAAAGACAAATGTATGATTTCACTCGTGTGGAATTGAAGAAGCAGAGTGAATGATCATGGGAAAGAAAAGAGAGAGGCAAATCAAGAAACAGACTCTTAACTATAGCGAACAAGTTGATGGTTACCAGAATGGAGTTGGGTGGGGGAATGGATTAATAGGTGATGGGAATTAAGGAGTGCACGTGCTGTGATGAGCAGCGAGTGTTGTGTTTTGTTGAATCACTACAATGTACACCTGAAATTAATATTACACTGTATGTTAACTAACTGGAATTTAAATAAAAGCTTAAAAAATGAAATGCGTTTTCTGTAAGCAGCATATAGTTGGGTCTTATTATTTTTTTTTCAACGTTTATTTATTTTTGGGACAGAGAGAGACAGAGCATGAACGGGGGAGGGGCAGAGAGAGAGGGAGACACAGAATCGGAAACAGGCTCCAGGCTCTGAGCCATCAGCCCAGAGCCTGACGCGGGGCTCGAACTCACGGACCGCGAGATCGTGACCTGGCTGAAGTCGGCCGCTTAACCGACTGAGCCACCCAGGCGCCCCTCTTATTATTTTAATTTATCTGGCCACTGTTTGCTTTTCAATTGGTGAATTCAACCCATTTACATTTAAAGTAATTATTGACATGTAAGGACTTCCTAATGTCATCTTATTAATTGCTTCATGGCTTTTTTGTAATTCCATGTTTTCTTTTTCTTATTTTCTTTTTCTTCTTTTTTTTTCTTTTGGTTTCCACCTATCTTTGTAAACTGGTGGATTTTCTGTGGTGGTTTGCTTTGAATCCCCTCTTATCTGCTGTAACTCTTCTCTAAGTTTTTGCTTTGTGCTTACGATGAGGCTTAGGAAAAACATCTTACAGATAAAGCAGTCCATTTTAAGCTGATAGCAACCTAACTGTGGTCACATACAAAAGATCCACCCTTTTACTTCTCTGCCTTTTATATTTTTGATATCATAGTTTACCTCTTTTTTATTATATATGTATTACAATGTTAGTAGCTATAGTTATTTTTGATACTCTTCTCCTTAAACCTTTATACTATAAGTAGATAATACATAATTCCATTATAGAATTAAAGTTTTCTAAATCTGACTGTATATTTACCTTTATCTATCAGTGTGTTTTATTTTTTAATTTTTTAAATGTTTATTTATTTTTGAAAGAGAGAGAGATACAAAGTGTGAGCAACAAAGGGTCAGAGAGAGAAGGAAACACAGAATCTGAAGCCGGCTCCAGGCTCTGAGTTGTCAGCACAGAGCCCAATGCAGGGCTCGAACCTACGAACCATGAGATCATGACCTGAACTGAAGTCTGACTCTTAACCAACTGAGCCACCCAGGTGCCCCATCAGTGTGCTTTATAGGTGAATATTAACTACATAGTTAAACATAATATTTGTATTATCATTATTTTTGTTTTATAACTCTTCTTCTTGTTTGCTATATGATTTAAAATACTAATGCATAAATCTGTAACTATAAACCTATATTAATGGAAACACAGTGTATAAATATGTAATTGGTACCAGTTACGTAATGGAGGTGAGGGATTGGAGTTCTATAGGAGTGGATATAAAGTATGTTATTGAAGGTAAGTTAGTATCAATTCAAACTAGATTTATACAAATTTGGGATAACTATAACACCTATGGTAACTACTAAGAAAATGACTAAAACATATATAGAAAAGAAAATGAAGAGAGAATCAAAATGGTACACTTTCTAGAAAAAATGTACAACACAAAACCAACAATACTGGAGGAATTGAAGGATCATAAGTTATAAGACATAAAAAATAGCAAAGTGTCAGAAATAAGTCTTTCATTATCAGTAATCACATTAATATAAATGGATTAAATTTACCAATTAAGAGACAGAGATTGGAAGAAAGGAAAATGAAACAAACAAACAAACAAAAACCTGTCCAACTCCATGCTGCTTACAAGACCCTTACTTTAGATCCAAAGATATTCAGTGTAAATAGAACCAAAGTAGAGCCATGGTGGCCAAATATCATACAAAATAGATTTTAGGTCAAAAGTTGATATAAAATACAAAGATGGATATTATGTATTGATAAAAGATTAAATCCACCCAAAAATATAACAATTACAGTTTATACGCAGAGCCCCAAAATATACAAAGCAAACATTCACAGAATTGAAAGGAGAAATAGATAGTCTACAATAGCAATTGGAGACTTAAATACCCCACTCATGATAACGAATGAACATATAGACAGAAGATAAAAAAAAAGAAAAGTCTTCAACAACATTATAAACCAACTAGACCTATCAGGCATATTTAGAAGAGTTTAACCAACAACAGCAGAATAAATATTTTTCTCAAGTGAGTAGGGGCAGTTCTCTGGGATAGCCTATATGTTAAACCATAAAATAAACTCACACTGAATTTTAAAAGATCAAAATCATACAAAATATCTTCTCCAACCACAAGTTAACTACAAATCAATAACAAAAGAAAAAAGATCAGAGCAAAATGGTCATTTGTACATTTATATATGTGTGTTTGGCTATGAAGGATGTGAAAAGGATTAGGAAATCATTAAAGTGGACATTTCAAGCAGAATATGGAAAACAAGATGGATTTGGGAGAAATTTATATAGTTAAGGAAACACAACTTTGTCTTTGATGGGAAGTGGGCAGCAAAAAAGTGGGAAAGTCAAGGATAAAGTTTTTATTTCTTACTGGAGAACTAAGTTGTCAACAACTGAGGGAGTTAATACAGAAATAAGAAGCATCTTATGAAGAATTTGACAGTTTTGTTTTCTAAATGTTGCATTTTAGCTATTTGTAGAACATGCACAAAAAATATCTACATATAATGATATACATTTGAGCTCTAGTATAGCCAAGAATGGATGGCAGTCATTTATTTGCAGGGGAAAAATTATTTTTTTTTCCACTGCTAGATCTAGCATCCTTTTATCCTAGTATTAACAAACATTAAGTCCACATATCACCTTAAATTTGTTGAAAAGTAGATATTCTTGGACGTTTTTCTCAGTGGGAAATTCCTACTTCATAATCCCTCTTAGGTGAAGTTCTGGCGTGAAGTTCATCCTAACTATGGAGGATTTGGAGAATAAGAAAAAAGTAGTGAAAATGAATAAAAGTGTAAGAAACATGATCATTAAAGAAGCAATACAAGTAAGCAAATTTGATGATGGATACTTAGAAATAATTGGGAAATCAGAAAAAACATAGAGAAGAGTGATTCATGTATGTTAAAAATGAGAGAAGACTGAAACGATAGTACTTGAAATGTATCAGCTGCAGGAATTTATACAAGTAAATAAAAGATCGGATCACATCCTTTAGGTTGATAATTATGAGATCATTGTTAACTTTGGAGGGAGTTAACGGTGTTAACTTTAGGTAAAAAACCCTGGCAGGGGCACAGGTTTGATTGAAGAGGCTAGATAAGTTAAGGTGAACAGTTTCCCAGACTATACCTGATATAGAGCTTCCTACTGTCCATTCATCTTACCATAGATTAGAGCTACTCAGAGGTGACTTGCCAGGTCTGGATGCTTCTCCATCTGGCAACACCTCCAAAGCCACCAAACTAAAGTATGTTAGTGGGTGTCCTGTTTCCTCTCTTTTACAGTCTCACAGCACCTAGTTCTTATCATCAAAACAGATATAAGATATAATAGGGGCGCCTGGGTGGCTCAGTCGGTTGAACGTTTGGCTCAGGTCATGATCTCGCGGTCTGTGAGTTCGAGCCCCACATCGGGCTCTGTGCTGACAGCTCAGCGCCTGGAGCCTGCTTCGGATTCTGTGTCTCCCTCTCTCTCTGCCCCTCCCCTGCTCATGCTCTGTCTCTCTCTGTCTCAAAAATAAATAAACATTAAAAAAAGATATAATAATTAATTTAGAGACATCTTAGCCCTTATATTTTACCTTACCACTAATTAATTGGGGAGAGTTTAGGGATCCTAGTTAGGATTTCAAAATTCCAACTCAGTACAATGCCACAGGAAAGAAATCTGCATTAGGGCCAGGTGACCTACTTCTTTCAACTAGTCTGGTGTGTTAAACAGTTACATATAGTCCCATGAATTGGATTGATAAAAGTTGTAGAGGAAAGAGGATAGGCAATGATGCAACACAGAATTTGCAATCTATTAAAAAGCATTGCTGGAAAATTGGACACCAAGTTTATTGTATGTAGTAGCAGCTCCAACCTTTTTCTATAGGAGTCAGTTGTATCAGGCGTTCTGATTGACAGTTGTCGATGTCTAGAACTTCATAGCAAGCCTACTGTTTTCACAGAGAATCAACTTAATTTTCTTCTTGAAAAGATTCTAAAAGAGATAATGTATGTCAGCAATCAAATGCACATAAAATTATATCTGGATTATAATTGCTGAATGTAAAATCTGGGAAGATTTCCAATACCTGGATTTGTGAACACTTAGTTGGGATGCTATTTATATGACCCATTGACTTTTTGTTAAATTATGAATACCCAGTGGGAAAATGACCAAAATTTGGTGATAATTCAGAAAAAAATGTTTATAAAATTTATTGTGAGATAAAACCTGTAGGCAAAATTAAAAAGTGGAAATTATTCAATCTGGAAAACTAAATATATGTACATTTTAAGTGTCCTTATTAGATATAATTAACCAGTTCTTATAATAAGGTAGCATATTTATACCACAGGTTAGACCCCAAAAGAAGTTGGAAACTTCATTACTCTAGTACCTTAAAAATCAAAACCCCAAATTATCCACTTTTTGTAGTTGAATGTGATCTTGAATGTAGGGTTCATATTCTGTAGATTCATTATCAGCTTCATTTAGAGTCTTAGGATGAAGCTGAAAGGCCAGTATAGAAATTTGAAGGGGTGACACTTGATACCTGAAAAATAGATAAATAGGCCTTATGAAGGACGTTTTGGAAAAGAAAGTTGTTCTTAGATGTTGAAGAACCACTAAAATAAATTTCACAACTTCATGGCTGTTAAACTTGTCTAACTTATGTAAATATGTGCCAACAGCGTGATTCAAAATGTTATAAAGAAAACAAAAGAAGAAACATCCTAACAAGCAAAATGATTGTTTTTGATTAATTATTGAACCAAATGGGAGTTCATTAAAATGAGAAAGATAAAGAAAGAGAGAAAAAAGGAAAATACACTCTGGAAAACTTTGACTATCCATATATATATATATATATATATATATATATATATATATATATTTTTTTTTTTTTTTTTTAATGGGTGGAATTAATTGGAATTAATTTAAACTTCTCTTCTTATTTCTTAATAACATGATATGAAGTATATCCCTAGTCTCCAGTGAGGAGCTGATTAAGATTCTCCAATGTATGTTAATATGCAGAGTAAATACTCAAACAGTTTTGAGACTATATTCATTCTAAGAGAGAGAGAGAGAGAGAGAAAGTGAAAGGGGTAAATAAAACTGGAGAGGAGAGTGGAAAATTAGTTTTGTATCTACAGAAAAGTTTGAAATAGATTATTAAAGACAAAATGTATTTATGGTTGAGCTCAGAGTGAAACAAAATTCTACCATTATCTCTTTGGAAACCTGAAACTTGATAGGAAAATCACATGAGAGAAAAAATAGAGCATTTTTGATGTTTTCTTTTTAAGAAAAGATGTTTCTTATCTTTCCAGTGTCTTTTAATTATTTTATCTCTTGAATCTTGTATATTATGGTAAAAATTTAGAACAATATTCCAAGCTGGAAGAAGATAAAGTGACTTAGAATCCAGTGGAGGTTACAGATCATGCTTTGGTATCACATCAGTTTGCTCAAGTGTGTTGTTTCTCAAGAAACAGAGAAGGCAAATATAATGGTCTTGCATAAGTATGGGACTGTTGTCTATATGTTACAGAAGCATAGTATATAGAAAATCCTACTGAAAGTTTGGTAAATATAGTTCATTTTGGGTTGAACCTGGTAGGAAAAAAATGTATCCAATGAGAGGGCATCATAGAATAGCAAAATAGGAGAAAACAAACAACTGGGTCTCAATTATGTTTTTCTTTGTTTTGTTTTAGTTTTTGTTTTGCCCGGAGGTTTGACATTTTAGTTTACCATTTTACAGGAGTAGTTATTTCAGATGATGACAAGATCAAGCATATTTTCATGACCATAAATTCTTAGTGAAGTGTAAAAAGTAGATAATCAAAATAGAGATGTACCTATGCCTATAAAGCTGTGGTGCTGGATAGATTACCCAAATTGATGTCTGAAGTCACTCAAAATGGTGGCAGAACTAAAGTCTGGAGCAAAGAAACAGAAGCCAACATCTTTTGCGATGTGGGAATTAAAATGGTGGCAAGAAGTTAGAGGGTAACATATTTGAGTGGTGTTGAATCTCAAAGGGTAGGGCGTGTGCGTGTGTGTGATATTTAAGATGGAAGCATAATAATCTAGATACATAACAGAAACCAGGAGAATGCTGAATAACACTCACCCAAAAGATCCATGTGAAATGGAGAAGTTGAAAGTCTCAAGTGACTGCAGCAAGTTCTGGAGGGGAGAGAAATAAGTCACATTTTACTTGATCCTAGGAAAGTAAACAGAAAATAATTTCAGTAAGTCAAGGGAAGAGGTAGTGGGGTTGTGGGTATCACATACCTTTGAAAATGTTTCCAGAGAATGATAAAATAAATCTGGTAAGATGTAAGCAGCAGTAATGTGGGTCAGGAAAGATGATTTGACTTTGTAGGTAGAAGTTCATACAAGCTTTGCTCACAAAAGTCAGTTCTGCACTTTTCAAAAACATCCCCCCCCAAAAAAAAAAGAATAGGTATGTCAGTTTTAAAACTTCAAAACCTTACTCATATAAATAAATAATATAGAAGTTAGAAAAGAAATCTGTTAAAGGGTAGAGTAAATGGAAGCATTGTCCCGTGAGGATGTGGGCTTTGTATGTGTGATCTAAAATTGAGAGTAAATCAGAATCACTTTTGTCTAAGACTCCATTTGGATGCATGCCCATGAAATAATGTCATCTAAGTTTTTAAATTTAAATTGCTTGAATTAATACTCAAATGGACTGACCCAGAAAGAGTCATTTTCAGCATGAGGATAAGAATATGATGAGGAAATGTGTCACATATTCAGAATTATACTCATTTGCTTATCTAAAATTTAAATTAAAATACCCTCAAATTACAGTTACCTAAGCAATATACTACTGCTGTAGACAATAAAAAATAACTGTGTCCTGGTTTTCATATACATTTAAGGAGAAAAAAATGTCAGATTTGTTCAATTTAATGTATACATATAGTCTTTGGAAACTATTTCCTAATTAGAATTAGAAAGCAGTGAATAGAAATACCCAGGGTTAAATTTGAAAGAGATTAATGAAAAAAGAATATCTTTCCATTTTCCATAATGTGTTCAACTTTTTTGCAGACAGATTTGTACATATTAAAATGAAAGTTTTCATTCTTTATCACACAAAAAAGCAGATGGATTAAAAATAGAATATCAATCTAAACAGTCACTGCACAGCATAAATTCAAGGAAAGTCTATGTTCTGACATTTATATTTGGTGTCTGAAGCTGTATAGACATTGAATTTAATTGAATCAAATATGAAAAAGTATATTCCCCAGGCTCAGAGAAATATAGAAAGGTGCAATTTGACTTAACTTTTTGCTCTTTTCCTCACACAAAACAGTAAACCTTTTTTTGAATGTATACTCCTTTAAAGGAAAAAGGGGCATTCTTTTCATGATTAAATATCAAAATATTCATAACTTGCCAGAGCCATTCAAATTGGAAAGAAAACCCTAATAAAACCTCTACCAACTTTCATATTTCATAATTGCAGAGACAAAAAATAAGCAGTGAATCTGACTAAATTCCAGCACTCCATTTAGATATACATCATGGCTGACAGTTTAAGAAAATTGATTTAAGCCTCTCACTGGCTATGTGCCAAATATGTGAATACCTTGAATAATTTTATCCACTTACCATACCGTTTTTAGACGCCCAATTATTAAAATTAGACAGATAAGAGGAAAAGTGAGAAATAATAAGACACCACACCAGCTGTGCTGAACTATTTAGACTTACACAGCTTGAATATTAAATTATCCAGAAAGTGAAACTGTAATAAACATGAAAAGCATATTCTCTCAGAGATGGAAACAGTTCTCAGAATTAAAAATGTTGCTTTTTGCGCATTTCTGTGGTTAGAGGACAGATCACATAGTAGTGTATACAGCACATATGGAGTTTCGTCTTTCATTAGACATGTAGCTGGGAAATCCTAGCTAAAGCCCCAGATTCTCACAAAGCTTTAACTAGACCTGCTGTAAATTAAGAAATTTTGAAAGTTGTATTGAATTTTAATGATTATCAGGGTATTGGTTTATTTAATACAAGGAAGTGATAGATTGTATTGACTCTGGTTAAAGAATTGTTTTTGAAGAAAGTGTGATGATTGCTAGTGTGCTAAAAAGGAATCTGGAGAACAGAATGAGTGAAAATGTCTTCCAAATGTGTCTAATTTACAGCAAGGGAGTACTTTAGACTCAGGAAGGACAGCTGCAATTATAAAAAGGCGATACTGAAACTTCATTAGACAACAGCTTAATCGAGTGGCAGCAGTAGAATAGATAGCTCATTTTAAAAAATCTTTTTATAACCATGTTTGCTTGCTTTAGGATAAGTCTGATTTTATTTTATTTTTTTAATTGCTCAAACATCATTTTTAATTTATATTTTAGTTAATATACAGTGCAATATTGATTTCAGAAGTTTCTACACAGCGAAGGAAACAACAAAACAAAAAGTGTATGCAATGGGAGAAGATACTTGCAGATGACATATCCTACAAAGAGTATCCAAAATCTATAAAGAACTTATCAAACTCAGAACCCCCCAAAAAACCAAACAACCCTGTTAAGAAATGGGCAAAAGACATGAATACTTTTCCAAGGAAGATATCCAGATGCCTAACAGATACATGAAGAGATGCTCAACATCACTCATCAATAGGGAAATACAAATCAAAATCACAATGAGATACCACCTTACACCTGTCAGAATGGCTAAAATCAGCAACACAAGAAACAACAGGTATTAGTGAAGATGAGGAAAAAGGGGAACCCTCTTGCACTGCTGATGGGAATGCAAACTGGTGCAGACACTCTGGAGAACAGTATGGATGTTTCTCAAAAAACTAAACATAGAACAACCCTACTCTCCAGCAATTGCTCTACTAGGTATTTACCCAAAGGATACGGATTCAAAGGGGCACACACACCCCAATGTTTACAGCAGCAGCATCAAGAATGAGTCTTATTTTAAACATCACTTTACCCTTCCACTCATGCTTCTTTTCTTGTACTAGTGCTCATACTCAGTCCTAGTGCTTTGTACTAGTCCTCATACTCAGAAGAAGGAAATACTGAGGCTGGTTTACTTAGTAGGAGACCAGTGGAAGACAAACTGCTTAACTCTAACCCTTTTGAAAGTGTTGATTAAAACAAAACAAAGCAAAGCAAACAAACAAAAACAGTGGCATTCTTCTGTATTTCCCACATGTGAGTCCTAAGAGCAATGAATATTAAGGAACAGAAGAAGGAGGAGAAGGAAGAGAGGGAGAAGAAAGAGAAGGTGAAGAAGAAGCAGAAGAGGAAGGAGAAGGAGACAAAGAGAAGTAGAAGGTAAGGAACAAAAGGAAGAGGAAGTTCAGAAAGAGGAGGAGACAGGAAATAGGAAGAGATGGTGTGTGTGTTTGGGGGGAGGGGTTGATTTGTTACCAGGGCCCTGAGAAAATGAGTGAACTGTAGATCCAGAAATAGGAAACTAAAGTGAAATAGGAGAGAGAAATAGGTAGAATGTTTACAGGTGTATCATATCCCTAGTCTGAAACAATCCACCCATTGTTTCCTTGGATCACAACTACTTTAACCATTTACCCTGTTAGTTTTGCACATTCTGTAAATACAGCACAGATGTTTCCTCCTCTGGGAAAATTTTCTAATCCTTTAGAAAGATAGGATAGATGATCTTACTGTATTTCTATTTTTTGTGACCCCTTTAGATTTTATTTCCATTAAGAAAGAGATTATATGACTGTTAATGTTATAATGTTACATGCCAAGAAATTTTGTACATTTTCTAGATCATACTGTTTATTCATAAATACCTTGAGAGTAAATGATTAAATAGTCTCAGAAAATCCTAAGTATTCACACATATCATTTATTTTCCTATGACTTTAGTTGAGCCATAAACTTCTCTAGATTCTTTTTTTTTATTTCAAATTGCTTAATAAAATTTTAATTTTGTAATAGTTTTAGATTTACAGAAAAATTGGGAAGACAGTGTGAAGAGTTCCCTTATAACTCAATGTAAATTGTGCCAGTTATTAGCATCTTACATTAGTATGGTGTGTTTGCCACAAGAAATAAACCCAATATTGATATATTTTTATTAAGTAAACTACATACAGTATTCAGAGTCCCTTAGATTTTACCTTAATGCCATTTGTCTATTCCAAGATTTCATTCAGTATAGCACATTACATTTAGTCATCTTGTTTTCTTAGGCTCCTTTAGACTGTGACAGTTTCTCCTATTTTCCTTGTTATTTGATGACTTTGACAGTTTTAAAGGGAACTTGGTCAGGTATTTTATAGAATGCCCCTGGTTTGTGGTTTGTCTGATTTTTTTTATTGTAATTAAACTGAAGTTATATGTTTTTGAGAGCAAGATCATAGAGATAAAAGTGCCATTTCATCACGTTGTATTAAAGGTGCATATTCTCAGTGTAACTTATCACAGATGATGTTGACCTTGATCATCTGGCTGAGTTAGGGCTTTTCATGATTCTCCACTATAAAGTTACCCCTCCCATTTCCATATCATACTATTTGGAAGGGATTCACTATGCACAGCCCAAACTTAAAGAGTTTGTTCTTGTTTAAGATTTTTTGGTGACTTCAATATAGATAGTCATGTTACCATGAATAAAGCCAGTTTTATTCTTTGTTTACAATTTTTAGAATTGTATTTATTTTTCTTGGTTTTTACACTAGGTAGGATTTCCAGTGTGATATTGAATAAGAATGATGATAGGGGACATCCTTTCAGTGTTTCTGATCTTAGAGAATAGGAGTTCAATCTTTCACCATTAAGTACAATGTTAGTCATAGGTTTTCATAAATTCTCTCTGTTAGATTAAGGGTTCTAATTCTAAAATTTTGCAAGGTTTGATCACATTAGGAGTATGAAATTTGTCAACTGCTTTTTCTGTATCTGCGATATGATCGTATGGTTTTTCGTATTTATTCTGCTAAGATGATGAGACACATTGATTTATGAGTGCTGAACAAGTATTGTTTCTTATAATGAAACCCACTTGGCTGTAATGTACTATTTGGTATGGATTTTAGTATCTAGGTTCATGAAAGATTATGGTCTGTAACTTCCTTTCTTGTAATATCTGTATCTTATTTAGGTTTTAAGGTGATGCTGGCCTCATGCATTTTCACATTCCATTGTTTTATGTGTGTGCATTTAGGGTTATTATGTCCTCTTGAAGACCAGTATTGCCATTATTTACCCCGGATATCTTGCTTGTTCTAAAATCTGCATTTCTGAGTTAATATAGCTACTCCAGCTTTCTTTTGAATAGCATTAGCAAGGCATATCATTTTCTATATATTTACTTTTAACCTATGCAAACCCTTATATTTAAAGGGTTTCTTTTATACACTACATAAAATTAGCTCATTCGTTCTCTCCTCTGTCCCTCCTTTCCTTTTGTTCTACTTTCCTTTCTCCCTTCCTTCTTTCCCTCTTTCCTTCCCTCCTTCCTTCCCACCTTCCTTCCTTCCTTCCTTCCTTCCTTCCTTCCTTCCTTCCTTCCTTCATTCCTTCCCTCCTTCCTTCCTTCCTTCCTTCCTTCCTTCCTTCCTTCCTTCCAGTAATGCACTCTGACAATCTCTGTTGTTATTGGTATGTTTTGATCACTCAAATTTAAAGTGATAATCGTTATAGCTGGATTAATATCTATACTCTTTGTAACTCTTCTATATTCATTGCATTTTTAGTTGATTTTCCCTCTTTTATTTTTTCGCCCTCTTTGCTTTTAAAAACTATATATTTTTTTTATTTCTATTTTTTTTAGAGAGAGCATGTGCAAACAGGGGATAGGAGCAGAGAGGGAAAGAGAGAGAGAGAGAGAGAGAGAGGGAGAGAGAGAGAGAGAGAGAGAGAGAGAGAGAGAGAGAGAGAGAGAGAGAATCTTAAGTAGGCTCCATGCTCAGAATGAAGCCCTATGCAGGGCTTGATCCCAAGACCCTGGGATCCTGAGCTGAGCTGAAATCAAGAGTGGGACGCTCAACTGACTGTGACACCCAGGCATCTCTTTAAATTCCTCTCTTGTCTATGTTTTTTGCCTCCCTTCTTGAATCTGTGCCTTGTGGTTTTTTCGGTTATAATCTACTGCTGTTATTTTGGAAACCTGTTGGTGTTCTACTAAGATGGGAGAGATAAAGAGCTATTCTGTAATGTTCCAATTTAATCTTAGCATTTTAGTGGACCTTTCTCATGGCTGTGGCCTTCACAAATGTTTTCCCTTGGTTATGGCTCCCCCCTCCATCCCTACCCCCGTGTCCCCAACAGACACACTATTCTCTTACTTGGCTGCAGCATCTGCAATACTTTTCTCTTCAGCCCTGACTTCTGTTGATTATGGTTTTTGTTTTGTGTTGTTTTATCTTTCCCCTTCAGTGTCACAAGAAGACTAGTGGGGACTGGAGTGGAAGATATTCCATTTGTCCAGTAGGGATAAAGTTTTAGAAGTGCACTGTGTCAAAGCCCTTTCCCCTGGATAAAAGACTTTTTTTTTTTCAATTAAGAAGGCTCTAGTCTTATTTCACAAAGGCTATATTTTCCCTCCCCCCTGCCATAGCTATGTGGCTATGTGAGGATCTTTCTCAGATCCTCACGGTGGGAATTTGGCTGAATTACTGAAGGAAAAACATATGAAAGTGAGAGAACTCACTTAAGACTATAGTTCTAAGGAGTTTGTTGATCTCATAATACACCATACTCAGCCTCAAACAGTTCTTCAAAATTTCCATTCAGTTGTTCTTACCAGTCCTTGTCTCTAACAACTACTCCTCTGGACATGCAGATTTCAGGTGCTGTATCTCTCTGAATGCACCTGTCTCTCCAGAATTCAAGTGGCATCCGCCCTGTGAATTCTGTCTTTCAATGTGTGCAAAAGATCAGTGATTTTCAGTCTGTCCAGTTGTTTGATTTTTTTTGTCTGTTTTGTTTTTTTTTTTTTTTTTTGGTAAGAAGAAGGGGATAACTTTTAAACCCTCTATACATTGATGCTGAAATTGAAAATATCTTACATTTATTTTTAGAAGGAGAGAACTCTCATTTTTCTTCATAAATAATAGATGATTCATGGGTATAACTGAAGAGCCAAAACTTGTCTTTATGAATGACTGATCTCCAACTAATGGACATGGGGTTATTTAGAAGTGATGCCATGTTATCCCCAGATAGAGAGTGGTTGAAGATAGAGCAATAATTAAACACCTTTTGTATTTCAAATAAAGTACCAATTTTCTTATGGAAGGTGAAGGCATTTTCTCAACTCCCTCAAAAATTATTCCTTCGATCTTTCCTTTGATCTCCCTTTTGATGTCAGAATGAACCATCTTACTACTCACGATAGGATTTTATAAGAAGGTTAAGGAATAAAAAATTAACTACCTGCTACACTTTTCAGACATAGTTTTTCAATGACAACTAATATAAAAATCATGTTTACAAAACTTGGAATTCTTTCCTTCGCCACATCCACCTCCCCTACTAAATAGTGTTTATTTAGTTAACCTCAGTCCAGGTATTATTGCCTTCAAATGTCAACATTGAATGCAGTAATATATTTTAGTGGAAAGCAGTGACTTTTTCTTACTAAGTAGTAAAAACTATTGATACATGTCTATCCAAATATTTTTAAATATAGAATTTAAGGAAATGAATAAAATATAACTATAAGAGGGGGTAAAGGCCAAATTATTCTACTTTAAAATGAGCCAAAATTTGGCAAATATATAGGTTATACAGTGTTAGGAGGCATGTTTTCAATCTGATTATTCATTATTCCTGTTTGTATACGTCTATACCAAACTAGACCAAATACATACAGACCCTTCATCAAGTTTTGAGCATGTGAGGATATGGATCCTGATAATGCTTTTACTATTTGTCACCAATTATATTATATCTTCAAAGAATAATAGGAACAAATATAGCACGTTTTTTATTTGGTATGTATTCTGTTAATTTTTTATACACATAGTTTTATTTTCATCTCATAACAACCTTGTGAGGGAAGTAATACTATTATAACTATTTACAGATGGGAAAAATTTGAGACTTGGATTTTGAACATGTGTTAATGTCTACCCGTGTAATAAGTGATGAAATGTAATCATATTTAATCATGGGCATGATCGAAATCCATATCCTCATCTTCCAGTCATGTCAGTAAAGTAAATGACTTTAACTCTTCCAGATAAAGAAAAATAGTGCCACATATCACATGTCATCAGGGAAATGCAAATTAAAAATTGATGAAATACCACTACACACTGATTAGAATAGCCAAAATCTAGAACACTGATTAATACCAAATGCTGCTATGGATGGAAAGGAGCAGCAGAAACTCTTCATTACTGGTGAGAATGCAAAATGGTAGTGATTTCTCACAAAACTAAATATGCTCTTACTATCCGATCCAGCAATTGTACTCTTCGGTATTTACCCAAAGTAATTGAAAACTTATGTGCACCCCAAAACCTGCACAAGAATGTTTATAGAAAATTTGTTCGTATTTGTCAAAACTTGAAAGCAATTATGATGTCCTTCAGAAAGTGAACAGATAAATAAACTATGCATTCAGACAGTGGAATAGTATACAGTGTTAAAAAGAGATGAGCTGTCACGCTATGAAGACACATGGAGGACACTTAAGTGGATATTACTATTTCTAAATAAGTCAATATGAAAAGGCTACACACTGTATGATTCTAACTATATGATATTCTGGAAAGGGCAAAACTATGGCAATAGTAAACATATCAGTGATTTCCAGGGGATTGGAGAATATTACATGGAGCACAGGGAATTTTTACGGCAAGGAAAATACTCTGTATGATACAATATGATGGGTATATGTCATTATATATTTGTTCAAGCTTATAGAATGTACAACACACAGAGTAAACAGTAATGTAAACTTTGGACCTGGAGTGATTATCAATGGACTGTATGATGTGTTAATGTTGGTTCATCAGTTGTAGCAAATGTACTTCTCTGGTGGGAGATGTTGTTAATGGGGGAAGCTGTACATGTGAAGGATCAGGGGTATATGGGGGAAACTGTACCTTTCTTTCAATTTTCTGTGAATCTAAAACCACTCCCCCAAAAATCTTTAAAAAACGAAAATGGAAAATATAGCTGATTCTAGGGTTTTGACAAAGTAATAATTGGTAGACTATTGCTAGTATTAGTCTTTTTCATTGATAAGCAGGCAAACCTCTTTCTCTTCATTTTACCTGCTCTTAACTTTACCCTGGAATCTCTTATTTTTTCAAAGAGAAATTGAATTGCGTTTCAGGTTCAATTATTTTATTTTTTATGCAATATGTGAAAAACATTGTATAAATTCAATGTAAAGTCACTGTAACTCTGAAAATAACTAAAATTTTATATTTGGAAAATATAAGGATCAATTATCAATCAAAATATTGATATGGTTTCTTAAATTTTTATACATGCAAAATGGTATAAGGATAATATAAATATCAATGGGCTCACCAGCCAGTTTAAGATATGATGCATTCTTATTAGTTAGAATTCATATTAATCGAAATGTTCTGCACCTGGCAATAATTAAAAATACACATTAATATTTAAAAATGAGTTTGATTATTTTGAGTTTCTTAACAAAGAAATGAATATGGGTTTTCATTCCCATGACCGTTTAGATTCCTTTACACAAGGGACATACTATTTTGTGTGCCAAATGTCAAATTGACTCTTCTTGTCAATTTAGGAAATGACTATTTGAAAATTTGCTATTGACCATCTGTTCTGTTGACAGAGTGGCAGGTGTTTCTATTTTGCTTTATCAAATCTTAATAATTTATTGGATAGTTTAATGACATTCATGGTGGTATAAAGATTGTTTGTGGTATTGGCTTGCTAGTTGGAGACCATAATTGTTTACATAAGGAAAACCTACCTAATTTAATCCTAATGTGGTTATCTGTCTTCAGACAGCCTTGTTCACGTGCATAAAAGTAGAATGTTATTTTTAATTCGTGTCTAATATGTCCAAAATTTTAATTGGATACAAACTGAAGAAATAACACTTGATTTGTGGGTGAATATATCTATAACTTCTCTCTGTATCTATATTTACATCTCTCACTATTTTAAAAATTATTTTCTGAGAGTTTTATCACAATATTTTAACACTTATAAATGTAAACTGTCATGTAGGCAGTTCTCTGAAGAATGAGTAGACATATAACAGTAAGAATTTCTTTTCAGGGTACACTGAAATTTTACTTAACCATTAATGTTATGTTCAAGCAGTCAGTAGCATTAAAATTTGTACCATCTTTTAAATTCATAATTTAATTAACCGTATACCTACTGAAATTATTGTATATAACAGGACTTATGTCATAACTTTGTTATAACTTTATGATGACTTAATTTAGAGGGTATATAAAATCATATAGCACAAAATAGAAGTGTATTTCACACTAGTAATTCACTGAAATTAAAATTGTAGGAAGTATCTTATGTTTTTTAAATAGCAGAGATGTCTATTGAGCTCTGCTTCAACATTTTTTCAATGTTAAAATTATGATTTTTATATATTAAGGCTTTGAACCTTGAGGTCTTAATCACCCTCACATATATAATGTATTTAAATCCCAAAAATCTATTTGGTTTATTTTTGATTGGGAGATGTATAATGTATTCCAAACTAGGGTTTTGCAGAGAGTCATGGCTCTGTCAAATGGTCTTTCCATGACCTTCCTCCAAATAAAGTAGATTTGCCTTTCATTTAAACAAATACATTGTCAGGCTTCCCACCTATTATATTAGAAGATTTCTAGTTAACCTTGGTTTCAGCTTCCTCTCCTCGTGTTTAGGTGATGATAGGAATAAAAAACTTTGTAAAGTGGAGCGCCTGGGTGACTCAGTCAGTTAAGCGTCTGACTCGATTTCTGCTCAGGTCATGATCTCACAGTTTGTGAGTTCGAGCCCCATGTAGGGCTCTGCACTGACAGCATAGAGCCTACTTGGGATTCTCTCTCTCTCTTTCTCTCTCTCTTTGCCTCTACTCTGCTTGTGCTCTCTCTCTCTCAAAATAAATAAATAAAAACTTTAAAAACAAACTTGTAAAGTTGTTGTAAGGATGAAAATTTTAACAAAATCCAAGGAAAGTGTTTTTCAACGTGATTTACACGGAGTAAAATTTCAATGAGTGTTATTATTTTAGCATAATTGTGATTTATATATTAAAGTAAATAGCCATGCTTCCATGAAAACATAGAATAGCTGTATTCTTAATATGTCTCAGGGAGTATGGTTCTAGATGCATTGCCACTTAAAACTTACTAATGATGTAGGTTGACAGTAAAGATATATATGAACGATTTACCCAATAATATCTAGTCTATTTATCCTTCTAAGTAACACATGGCACATACACTTTATCTCATATGGAATATGGAATCATTTAGTATTGGCTGCCTAGAGCAGTGTTGAGAAAGATTCTGAGTTCAAGCTGAATTTTAAAAAGAAATAGATAAATAGATAAAAAGCGTGTCCTGTATATGTCATTACAATGCCCAAATAGTACAAAATTCAACCTTGAATAATAAAGTCAGAAAAAAGAAAAAAGAACTACATACCTGAATTCCCTTATTTGGAAAAACAAAAGAGTTAATTTTACTGAATTTACCTATAACCTGATGCCTTCTGCACTAAAGAATAGACATTTCCAAGAATAGTCCTAGATGAGTCATTGGTATATTTATTGAAAGAAAGTTTGTGAACACATGGTTCAGTCATTTATACAATGTTTAGCTTCATGAAAAGCCCAAGGAGAAATGTCTTTCTCCTCTTGTGGCCAGGAACCAATGGCCTAGAAATCCTGTGAATGCTGGCAATTCCTCCTTTTTTAAAGTTTTATTGTTAGAAAATTTAGAGACTTCTTGTTGTTATGATGCTAGCAAACAGGTTAGGAGAGCTTTACAGAATTGTTTCTGTTTTGAAATTTGATTCTTGGCTTTTCTGTATCCTATGCTTATTTGGTCTTTGCCTTTCATTTTTCATGCTTTCAGTTATTTTAGTGTGTGTGTGTGTGTGTGTGTGTGTGTGTGTGTGTGTGAGTGTGTGTGCGTGTGCGTGACCTTAATTCTTTCCAGAAGAAGGCAGGGCTTTTATATTTAAAAAATGCAAAATTACTAAATTGAAAATGCTTTGGAATTTTAGTGCATTTTTTCCTATAGCATGGGTTTTTATAACTGAGACTGAAACTTTAGTATCTTTCAGGCACTTTTTTAGATGTTGGAGAACTGGTAATGTGGAAGAAAGACACAAAAATTAGTAATAAGGTGATAACAATTCAGAGCTAGTATTAAAAGAAAAAATGAACTTTGTAGGGAAAACTATGAGTGGCTTTGTTTTAATTTCATAACAATGGGTGCCAACTTGATAAAAATAGATATGTGTCACTATGTTAATGGTTCTAGTAACATTAAAACACTAGAAAAGGAAAAAAAAGTTACTTTTGTGCAAAAGTTTACGTTAATCAACAGAAGTTTGTCAAAAGGTGTTTATGTTTGTAGATATAAAATCATGCCCATATTAAGAAAACATCTTTGTTAGAGGGATTATTAAAAGTAAAATAATGTATTATCATGAGTATGAAAGCCTCTACCTCTTGGTCTTTTCTTGGTTTTCTTATTGAAACATGTTTAACACAATTTTGATACAATACTGTTTGTAGGAATGCAACCATTATATTATTGTGATTGAAAGATCTATTTGCATGAAATATAATTGCCACTTTGGAATAATTACTACTCAGGATGAAGATACTTATGGAGAAGGTAAAGGACTAAACTATTCACTTTACCAGTATTGTTTTCTCAGTTAAATGACTTTAATTATTTAATTAATTACCTCTCAAATTATCACTCTATTGTATTAGGTGTACCGGGGTCAGTTTTTTTTTGATAATTTTTTGACTAATTTTTTGTAATAATTTTAGGTTTACTGGAAAGTTGCAAAGATAATAGAAGAGATTGTCATATGCCTTTGACTAAGTTTCCTCTCATGTGAGTTGACATCTTACATAACTGTGGTACTTTACGTGACTGTGGTATTTTATTAAGTAAACTACCAACATTATTTAAATATCCATTAATATCCTGTGTCTGCTGCAGGATCCCATATGTTTCATTTAGATTTGAATCATTTTGAGGAAGTAGAGTGAGCATTTGGGAATAAGTTTCACATAAGATATGTGTTCCACTTCCAGTAATGACCTCCATAATGTATACTTTTGGACAAGTAGGTTAAGTACATTGACACTCCTTTTCTTCATTTGCAAAGTAAATTGATATAGGATGTAATAGTATGTAATTCAGACAGATGATGTTAGGATTCAATAAAATGATCAGTGTAAACAATTTATATATTGCCTGACACAATCTCTGAATACATGTTCGATTCCTAGTGAGGTCTTAAGGTTTTTTCCCCACAAACTTTTAACTATTAGCTTCTAACTTCCTACAGAGATTCCCAAGTCATAACAAAGTTTAAAATCTAAAAAAAAAATGTTTAAAATGGCAACATATGGTAGGATGCAGAACCATGGTGTTCAGGTATTGGGGGTGTGTGCGGCTCTTGCTTCCTTGGCTTGAGAAAATATTCATAATGGTAACAGGATAACTTGAGTAGAGCTTTTCAAATGCGCTGTGGAGGTGATGTCTATTAGGGATGTCTATTTTTATGTGTAATGACATTCAGTGAATGTGGATTAACTGCAAACAAATCTGGGAAAGTGAACCATTCTATCTATTCCTGTTGTGTTGTATAAAATTAGCAATGTATGGTCCTGACCTATGACAGTGACTTTCTTAGTGATTTGGAGCATTATGTCTCTATCTCTTATGGCATAATATACTACTCAGGTTAATTTTAAGAAAGTTGGTTTCAAATGCAAAAGAAATTATAATTTCTATTTTTTAAGATAATAGTTCCTTAAATGAATCCAAGAAATAAAGGGTTGAGTTAAATAGGATTTTAATTTTTATATTTTTATATTATGTTTTGCCTGCATAAAAACAAGGTAAGTAAGGTTCTTAAATTTTAGCTTTTTAATGGTACATTGAAATGTGGCTTAAAATTCCAGATTTTTTTTGTCTCATTTCAAACCCTAAATCACTTGAGTTCTGATAGTCCCTGACTCCTGCTATATAAATGTCAATATTTCTTAGGTCAAAACTGAATAATAATTCTCGCTATTTTATAATGAAGTTGATGATGACATTTATTCCTTTACACATACTATAGTCTTTTCTGTTGCAAATTAGAAAGGACTTAAGAAGCAGTCTTAATGTTTAAATATGGACTTGAATTATATCATCTTATCAAAGTAAAAATAAAATAATCATATATGATTTGGAAAATCACTTACTGGTTGTAATAACTTCATGCTTACTGGGTTTGAAGATTGTTTTATGTGTCTATTTGAAGGACAATATTGCAAAAAATAGATGAAAGTTGCTACTGTAGGAGTGATCTAATAACGGTTGAAGTTAGAGAAAAAATTCATTATTTGATCAAAATAACTATTTCATTTATAATTCTAATAAAAGCACTAAAGGAAAAACCAGTCTTTATTTATCTGCAATATTACTCTTATTCTGGCAGTTTATTCAAAATGCAGCTACAAGATGAAGCTTAGATTTTGTACTGACAATTGTTCTGCACACTGAATTGTAAGATTACTGCTTTGAATAAAAATATATTTTGCCTTCCATAAAACTCATAGTATTATTCCAACATAGCTACCAGTAATAAATAAATCTAGTTTCTTTTTAGGCCATTTTATTTCATTTGTCTGCTTTATCAGCATTAAACTCCTTTATTTCATGAAGATCACTCAGATTTTAACAGATACATGACTTTCACTATATTAGGATATGTTCTTGAATGACTTTTACAATGATCACAAACGTTCTCTATTTATTCAGAAAGGTTATTTTTCCTAACATATTTATCAAAAAGCTATTATTGTGATTAATCCATTATATATTGAGAATTACAATTAAGTAGTGCTTTGAAATAATGAGGAAGGTAGTCAGTCATAAAAGTAATATTAAAAGGAATCACTGCCTTATAAATGTCAGGACAAAGAGGGCAAGAATTGTTGAGTGAACTATCTGGAAATACTGCTTTAGAAAGAAATGAAACATGATAGTATAAAGAAATCATAAAGAAAAACCTAACTACTTTATATGTATTTAATTCACTCAATTATAATTTGCATATTGGAAACTATCATCTCTAGACTAGATAAGGTAAATTACTCATTTATTTGTCTTACATACATTTTAATTTTCTTTTTTTTTTTTAATTTTTTTAACGTTTATTTATTTTTGAGACAGAGAGAGACAAAGCATGAACGGGGGAGGGTCAGGGAGAGAGAGACACAGAATCTGAAACAGGCTCCAGGCTCTGAGCTGTCGACGTGGGTCTCGAACTCACGGACTGCGAGATCATGACCTGAGCCGAAGTCGGCCGCTTAACCAACTGAGCCACCCAGGCACCCCTGATTTTCTTATATATCTTAGTATTTTGAATTATTCCTTCTTAATAATAATATCAAACACATTGTACTTTCAACAGACATTTGTGATTATCTGCCAGTGACACTTAGAAAGATTCTCAAAGTTAGAAAATTGCGTTACATTACTTTTTTTTTGAAAAATCTCTTTTCTAATAGAATATTTGAATAGTCCATGTTTTTTTCCCTGAAAAATTGCAGCAACATAAAGAAGAAACTTTCTATGACAATCAGTGATGCAGTTAGTTATTCATCCATTCGTTACTGTATCTAGCATATTATCATCAGTATTATACCAAGTGCTGTGGGTGTGATGGTTAAAAAGACAAATCCCCTAGTCCTCAACATGTTTACAATATGGAAGAATAGGGTTATGACATAATTATTTGAAACATTGAAGTATATACCCACAATAAAATGTATCATACAAATATTGTTTGGTACTTACTAGCATATTAATACAGAGAGACCAGAAATAAAGAATGATAGTCTCTTTATCCTCATTCACATATATATTTTTACTCCAGGCAAAACTATAGTCAGACGTCTTTGAGTAAAACAAGATATGATTAAGTATATTAAGAAATATAAATCTGATTTTTAAGAATGAAATAGGAAGAGAAGAATTTGACTATAACTTATTCACTGACATATTTAGACTACAAGAAACAAAAGGGGAATTGTTAGCATACAACATGAGTTTTGGTAGAGCTTATCTAGGTTTGGAATCGCTGGCCAGGTAAAATCGTTCTTGCTTCATGTTACTTGGAGCTGTAAACATATCATCATAGTGATGTGCTACGTCAGGGACTGTATCTCCCTGACTATTGCATGCTGTATCTCTGCTTAAATTCCCCCTTCAAAAGCAATGATGCCACAGGACTGTAAAATGCAATGTAGGTGTGAGGTTTGAAAGTTATCTTGCAGGGGAGCCTGGGTGATTCAGTTGGTTAAGCATCTGACTTTGGCTAAGGTCATGATCTCATGGTTTGTGGGTTTGAGCCCTGTATCAGGCTCTGTGCTGACAGCTCAGAGCCTGGAGCCTGCTTTGGATTCTGCGTCTCCCTCTCTCTCTGCCCTTTCCCTGCTCTCTCTCTGTCTCTCTGTCTCTCTCTCAAAAATAAATAAACCAAAAATTTTTTTTGAAAAAATAAAGCTATCTTGCATACTGAGAAACTAAACAAGCCAATATGAATAATCAAGAATGAACATTTTCTATTAGCAAACTCTCCTCTTGCCAATAGTCAATAATAACTCAAATGGTAAGGAAACAATCAGCAAAACTAAAAGGCAACTGACAGAATGAGAGAAGATATTTGCAAATGACCTATCAGATAAAGGGTTAGTATCCAAAATCTATAAAGAATTTATCAAACTCAACACCCAAAAAACAAATAATCCAGTGAAGAAATGGTCAGGGGACATGAATAGACACTTCTCCAAAGAAAACATCCAGATGGCCAACCAACACATGAAAAAATGCTCAACATCACTTATCATTAGGGAAATACAAATCAAAATCACAATGAGATACCACCTTACACCTGTCAGAATGGCTAACATTACCAACTCAGGCAACAACAGATGTTGGCGAGGATGCGGAGAAAGAGGATCTCTTTTGCATGGTTGGTGGCATTGCAAGCTGGTGCAGCCACTCTGGAAAACATTAAGGAGGTTTCTCAAAAAAATAAAAATAGAACTACCCTACAACCCAGCAATTGCACTACTAGGCATTTATCCACAGGATACAGGTGTGCTGTTTCAAAGGGACACATGCACCCCCATGTTTATAGCAGCACTATCAACAATAGCCAAAGTATGGAAAAAGCCCAAATGTCCATCAATGGATGAATGGATTAAGAAGATGTGGTATATATATATACAATGGAGTATTACTCAGCAATCAAAAAGAATGAAATCTTGCCATTTGCAACTATGTAGATGGAATTGGATGGTATTATGCTAAGTGAAATTAGTCAGTCAGAGAAAGACAAATATCATATGACTTCACTCATATGAGGACTTTAAGAGACAAAACAGATGAACTTAAGGGAAGGGAAACAAAAATAATATAAAAACAGGGAGGGGGACAAAACAGAAGAGACTCATAAATATAGAGAACAAACAGGGTTACTGGAGGGGCTTGGGGAGGGGGTATGGGAGGGGTTGTGGGAGGGGGGTTGGGCTAAATGGGTAAGGGGCACTGAAGAATCTACTCCTGAAATCATTGTTGTACTATATGCTAACTAATTTGGATGTAAATTTACAAAAATAAAAAAATAAAATTAAAAGTAAAAAGAAAAAAATAACTCAAATGGTAATTCATGTAGAAACAGCATTTATAGGTTTTATTTATTAAGTAATACAGATTTCATAGATTATCCTGGGAAAGAAACCACTTAAATACAATGAATGTGAAATTCATTAAATAATTTGAGCATAGACAGCTATTATGGGCTGAATTTATAAGTTGTCCTAACCTCTAGTACCTCAAGAGTGTGACTACATTCAGAGATAATGCTTTTTAAAAGATAAGAAAAGTAAAATGAAATCAAATGGATGGTTCCTAATCCATTATGACTGGTGTCCTTGTAAGGTGAGGAAATGAGGACACAGGCAATGGGGGAAAGACCATTTGAAGACCCAGGGAGAAGACAACTGTCTGGAAACCAAGGAGAGAGGCTTCAGAATGAAACCAACTCTATCAACATTTTGATCTGGGACTTCTAGCCTCTAGAACTATGAAGAAATAAATTTCTGTTGGTTAAGCTACCCAAACTGTGGTTCTTTGTTATGGTAGTCCTAGCAAAATAAGCTAATAGCTTTTCCTTTTTCAGGTGAATAACCTGTTATGAATATTATGAATATTAATAGAGGACCATTTCATTACTGGATTTGATCTATCTCTTTAGATATTTTATGAAGCAGCCTAGCATGTGCTTGCTTTTGATGGACATTACAAATTGTGAACAACATTAAATTTGACTCCCCAAACATAGTAGAGTACTTGTATCTATCCAAAAAACCCCTCTAAGAATCAGAGGAATATGGTTGATCCCTTCCTTCACTGTGATAGATTCCTTTACAATGGCAGGATTTCTCTTGAATACAATAACCAGAAACAACTGAGAAATGGAAAGGAGGTTTATTTATCTGGCCAAGGGAATAGCTTTCTTTGTGCAAGGGAAAGGCAAAATATTACCATAGAAATTGACTAGAAAAAAAAATGCTAACCTTCTTTAAAGTCTCAAAAATACTTTCTTCACTATTTTCTGGTAGATCTTTCAGACAAAAGGGAATAAGGAAGATTTTATTGGTTTGCAATTTTTCTTTAGATTTGCCACTTTCTGTTGTTTTAAATCTGTCTTTTAACTTATTTATGAAGGTGTCTTGAATTATTTGTATCATTCCATTTGCCTACAGTCTATTCACATTATTTCAAGGTTACTCTCTCTGAATTCATTAATGTTTGTGTTCAGAATAATCATTTTTGATTTCCCAATTGTAGCCAAAGAGGCTGTAGCATTTCTTAATGTCTGATCAGTTTCACATTTTCTAATTTTTTTTTAGTTACTGCTAAACAAGTTGAAAATAGTAATGATTACAGACTTCTCTAACACTATTTATCACTTAAGAAAACATCTGCAAACATTCCAGTTCAATAGTTACCTTTCAAGGAGTATATTCCAAAGAGTATTTTATCAGCTTCCCAAATGGGTTGAAAATCTACACTTAAAGTTTAATCCATGAATTGTTTTAATAGATATTTACTAAATGCCATTTTTTGCATGAGGTCAACTAGGAATTGAGGGAAACCATCCCAATCTCTGCCCTCAAACAACAAAACAACAGAAGGCAACAACAAATTGATTGTATTTTCAAATATTGTGTAACTCTTGATTGTGTCACACCATTAAGATGTAGAAAATGACTTTTCCTCAGTAGTCTCTTTAACCTTGTGTGATTAACATTATGAGGTTTCATAAAGTGGCCTGATTTAGAGTTGTCATGATTTTCTAAGTGTTTGCAGCACAAATACTCTAGTTTATAGTTGTTAGTTATATAATCATAACAACGTGAATTTTCTTAATGGAAAAATAGAGACTACAATATCTGTCTTCTGGACTTTTATTTGGGATAAATGGCATATATGTGTATTTTATCTATCTATCTATCTATCTGTCTATCCTGTGTGTGTGTTTTCATGCACATTCATACAGTATATAGTGATGCTCTGGTAAATGTTTAGCAGCCAACACTCCAGGAAAAAAAAAACCCTGATATGTAGTAGTACTGATTTCCATGGTATAAGAATGTAACATGACTGATTTAAAGTTATCATTGTGATATCTACCAGCTCACAAAATCTCTGGAAATGTAACTGATTTTTAGGATCCAGTATAAGCCAGGTTTAGCACAACACTGCCCTATGGTGCAGCTACTTAGACCTGCAAGTACATATACTTGTCAAGCTAGATGTTTGACAGATGGTAGTTTTTTATTCATAAGTGAAATATGTATATATTTGGAAAGGGGATACATTAAAAGTTAGCTACTCTTGGTGTGTCTTGGTCGCTTGGCCACTTAAGTGTCTGATTCTTTATCTCAGGTTTTGATCTTAGCTCAGGTCTTGATGTCTGGGGTTGGGTTCAAGCCATGCATGGGGCTCCATGCTGAGCGTGAGGCCTACTTTAAAAAAAGTTATATACCCTTTGTTTATTGATTATTATGTGAAAGAAGAGAGTCTTTTCTGACCACTCTCAACAATAGTTCCGTATGATGGAGGGGGTGGAAGTGGGGTGGAGATCATTAGAAAGAAATATTTTTCAATGATTAAAAATAATGTGAAATGCTCTTAATCCTTGAAGAGTGCAAGGTTGATAAACACTACATCATAGCTGTACTTATTATCAAG
The DNA here is from genome assembly GCF_018350155.1 of Leopardus geoffroyi. Lineage (NCBI taxonomy): Eukaryota > Metazoa > Chordata > Mammalia > Carnivora > Felidae > Leopardus > Leopardus geoffroyi. The sequence goes on along the minus strand of NC_059338.1, from coordinate 122,805,657 downwards.
TAGAATTCCTAACCAAAAAATAAGGCTTAGCAGAGTTTTTGTTTTTGTTTCTTTTTGCCAAGATTTTAGACTCTACCCTCTTCTAAGAGCCATTGGAAGCAGGCTCTGGGTAGAACCATTTGATAACATTGCCAGTAGTACAACAACTATTGTATATAGTCACATTGCTAGAAGTAGCTGGGCATTTGAATTCATGTTCAAGCAGATACAAAATAGCAGTAACAAGATTTCATGTAAGAAGTAGGCTGCGTTAGAAGCAGAGTTGAAGAAAAACTGACAAGAAAGAGAAAAGTATATACTATGGGAAAAGAAACCTAATTATTTTATCTTCGGACTTTATTTCCCTTAAAAATATGCTCAGAAAAAAATTCTAACCAGAAAGAAGTCAACATGCCATGTGGAGAAAATTGTATTGTTATCCGTTCAAGATACATTGTGTGTTTATAAGTATGTAGATACTAGGAATGAGGTGAAGAGGTTTCTGCCAACAGAAAGCAGTTTGGTTTTCAAGCTATGAACTTTTTCTGGCAGATTTAATAGAAGCAGAGGTTAGCAATTTAAAGTTTTTTATTGTGTGGAAAAATTCAATCCAAGATCATGTACTGGATTGGGAGAGGACCATTTGAACATAGCAGAGCAGGCGATCACGGATTGCTTAGGTCTCAGTTTATAGATTTCCATCTCACAAAAATATCCTCTGATCTTCCTAGTCAGGTGTCCCTCATATATGGACTCATAAAATCCTGTATTTATTGCTCTGAATGCATTATTTAAACTTTATTAAGATTACCTCTTAAGTAGTGTGTGTCCTGTGTTGGAATGAATTCCTGGGGAGAATAAAGCTGCACATGTTGTGAGTATGGGTGGGTGTTGTTTCTAGCCCGGAGCTGAGAAGACAGGTCAGTAGAAAGTCTTAAAAATTCTGCTTCTTTTCGGGGCGCCTGGGTGGCGCAGTCGGTTAAGCGTCCGACTTTAGCCAGGTCACAATCTCGCGGTCCGTGAGTTCGAGCCCCGCGTTGGGCTCTGGGCTGATGGCTTGGAGCCTGTTTCCGATTCTGTGTCTCCCTCTCTCTCTGCCCCTCCCCCGTTCATGCTCTGTCTCTGTCTGTCCCAAAAATAAATAAACGTTGAAAAAAAAATTAAAAAAAAAAATTCTGCTTCTTTTCTCTCCCCATGTTACCTTGCGTGTTCATTACCTCTCTCTTTATAAATATATTCAGCCACTAGTACTCCTGTTTAAGGGATAATAGGACAGCACAAATCTCTGTTGGGGTGGGGAGTTCATGAAAAAAGTACTGCCCTTAAGCATTCATTTCCATATTGTGTCCCCCTAAAACCCAGAGTTCATGTATTAAAGTATAGGCACCCTATTCTCCTTCCTACTTCTTCCTCCTATTCTAAAGGCAAAGCTCTATCCTAAGGTTTTGAATGGTAGAGTAGTTAACAATGTGTCTCTGATGCCTGGGACACACTGCCTGAGAGACATTGCATCAATACTTCTTAAATCACTGGAAGGGCCAAAAGTTAGACAAGTGTGTCTTTTAGCCCTTGCATGACATTTATCATTTACAAAGTAACTGATGCCCTAAGGAAATGTGAGCTCATACCAAAAATACTAGATATTTCTGGAGTGCAACCAGTGTATGAAAGACACACATGCCGATAACATATAATAATTGGTGGAATTAAGTAAGAGATAAAACAAGAATTTAAAATAAGTGTATTTGAGGGGGCGCCTGGGTGGCCAAACTACTGAGTCTTGATTTCTGTCCAGGTCATGATCTTGCAGTTTGTGGGATTGAGCCTTGCATCGGACTCTGCACTGACAGGGTGAACAAAACCTGCTTGGGAGTCTCTTTCTCTGCCCCTCCCCTGCTCACATGTGTTTTCTTTCTCTTTCAGAATAAATAAACATTAAAAAAAACAACAACAAGATTCTCTCCATTTCCCTTTGACCCTCCCCCCTCAAAAAATAAGTGTATCTGATATATATAAGGGTATAAGGCAGGATATTAGCATGTAACAAGAACAATAATCTTTCATTTTTATTTTTTTTAATTTTTATTTATTTTTGAGGGAGAGAGAGAGAGTGCGCGTGTGTGAGTGGGGGAGGGATAGAGAGAGAGACACACACAGAATCTGAAGCAGGCTCCAGTCTCTAAGCTGACAGCACAGAGCTTGACACAGGGCTGAAACTCAAGAACTGGAACCATGAGATCATGACCTGAGCCGAAGTCAGATGCTCAACTGACTGAGCCACCCAGGTGCCCGAGAACAATAATCTTTTAAAAAGTACTAGGCAGAAACATTTGGTATGAAAAATATTATAGTTAAAATAAAATTGTTTTAAAAACTAAATAAAGGGATACATGCCAAAGTATCTTGGATATTCTCTTCTTTACCTCTTCCAGATCCACTCTCCAATTATCCACTTTGTTCTTATTCCACGAGCTATACGTCAAGAAAAAATCCTGTCCTCTTACTTTTTGTCAGAATCAATCAATAAATTGCAAATCTGGATGTCAGAGAATGAAGAAATCATTCATTTATTCCAATGGCTCATTCAAAAACTGCTTACAATAGTTTTTCAGCTGTTGCTTGTTCTGGTAACTACTCCCTCACCTTATCTCTTCAGGTATAGAGTAGTGCAGTTGGATGTTACTACCTCTCAGCTACTTTACATACCTTATTGGTTTTTCTTAACCCTGCCCACACCTCAGAAAATGATCCCTTTAGTATACCCTTTTTAATCACCTTTTTTTGTAGGTGTACTTATTTGCTTCTTGGATTCTGACCAATACTTAGTATCATCAGAAGCAGGAAACAGGACTTGAAAATAGAGTATTGAGATTGAAATTTTACATGTATGAAGAGTTGCATACCTTACCTCCCTACTTGGGGCAAATGGAAAGCTATAAATTCACACGTTGTGGAATGAGATGGAGTGCAGGTGGATGGCAACATGATGAGAGAATAGTGGCTAAGGCACTTGGTACCATGTTTCAAAGATTACATGAGTTACTGCAACATATGTTGGTCCTAGAAAGAGTACTTAGAGTAAAAGCAAGTGAAAGTCATGATGACTTTATGGCTGCTTTGATAGTCTGTTGTTATCTCTTGTAGCTTTGGAATAGACACGGCTAAGGATTATTAGTCTAGGATTGTCAACTAAAGCCCTAACTCAACAGAGGCCTAAACTCAAAGAGGACAAATTATTGGGTATTCACCAGTGTTAATATGTTAATGTGCATTTGAATCACTGATAAATTTGATTACAGTCTGAATGCCAGGATTCTTCACTTCAAACAAGATCCCAGGGATTATCAATGTTCCCGAACTGCAAATTGCAAAAGTATAGAGGAAAGAACCCAAAAATTCAGAAACTAGGCATGTTAAATTGGAACTATCATGTTTAATCTGCTCAGCTTCTCCTTCCCTAATCACACCTTCCAGGAGGCTTTCAAGAAACCGGTTTCTCACCATGGTATTGGAAAAGAAAAAAAAAAAGCCTTTGTGAATGAAACAATGGCATCATTGGAAAGCTCTTTAAAGGTGGCCTCTGTAGGCTGGATACAAAGTTGAAGATGCTGCACTGAATTTGAACTCCCTAATATTGCAGTGAGGACACAGAAAAGTAGAGGCCAGATGGCTGCATTTGACTGCAGAAACAAGTCATAAGGACAGAATCTTTTAACTCATTGTGGATCCCTGGTGATGGCTAGTTGATCAGAAGCTCTAGAAGCCAACTAATGGGCAGCTCAGAAAGGTATTTCTGGGATATATTCATAGGAAAGTAGGTTGTGGGGGTGGACATCTAGCTGGAATCAGCTTCTCATTCAGTTTCCAGATATAAATTAGGATCTGGAGCCAGTTGATTGATTAGAGGCCTGTTTCCCTCTGATGATAATTCTGAAACATGGCTAGACGTATATTATGTGAAATTATGTGACTCTTTCACCAAACCCTTTCTAAAAGGTCCAGTGGCCATTTGTGGAATTGACTTTAAACTAGGGCTAGGAACTACTCAGAATTCCTGAGAGATAATAGATAATGATTCTGCTATGCCAGGTCCTAGAGACCTAGTGTTAGATTTTAGGTGTTAGAATTTTGGCCAGCATGTACCTCAGTGTATATAGTAGGTCGAAAAGAGCCCATTTCTTTATTATTTCCCCAGTTCCAGAAATTACAGATGCATACACACACACACACACACACACACACACACACACACACATCTTTGGATTCATTGCTCTACACTTCTGCAATTCGCAGATCAGCAACATTAATAACCCCCAGGATCTTGTTAGAAATGAAGAATCTTGACATTCAGACTACCGAAAAATACTGGTGATTCAAATATGTGTGTGTGTGTGTGTGTGTGTGTGTGTATACACACACACACACACACACACATATATATGTATGTATGTATGTATATATGACTAATTTCTGGAACTGGGGGAATGATAAAGGGATAGACTTTATTTAAGATATGTATCTTATATAAGTAGTTATGTTTATATATATATATATATATATATATATATATATATATATATTGTAATAAATGAAGAGAAGACCACTGTGGTGGGAAGGGACAATGAAAGCCCTGGAAGAGTTGTATACTCACCCTTTGACAAGATATGCATTCTCATTTAACTTGATGATTTGTAGGTTCAACCACAAGATGAAATTTTGTAATGACTGTGAATTATTGTATACTTTAATTAGGAAGTGATGCTAATATCAGTTGCCATTCCATATTTTGTTTATTTTCTAGAGTAAATAAAAGAATCCTTCCTATGCTACACTTGGCCTAGAAACTACAATTCCTATCAACAAAGATAGACAGAAACAGTTTGCATTCTTGTGTCGGGGATTGCAATGCATCTTTACTATTATAGCATCATTTTGGTTAAGGGTCCTTTCTTCATAATACAGGTCGGGGGAACCTTGTCATTTTTTATCAAAAGAAACCATTCTGGTCACAGAAGTGACCAGTAGCAATTACATTTAATATTAATTTATTGTCTTTCTTCCTTTGCCCCCAATCATTTACAGTTGACCCTCTAACAAGAGTTTGAACTGCACAGATCCACTTGTACATGAATTTTTTTTACAGTACAGCACTGTAAATGTATTTTCTCTTCCTTATGATTTTCTTAATAACATTTTCTTTTCTCTAGCTACGTTACTATAACAATGCAGTACATAATACATATAATATACAAAATATGTGTCAATCAAGTATTTATGTTACTGTAAGGCTTCTGGTCAATAGTAACTAATAATACTATTAGTTAGGTTTTGGGGTAGTCAAAAGTTACATGCAAATTTTTGATTGATTATACCAGGGTCAGCACCCCTAACCCATGCATTTTCAAAGGTCGACTGTATATATAAGCACAACGTTTTAGGTTTCAGTTGGGAGTATAAATGAATTATTTTCACCACGTGATGATGTAAGTGCTGATAGGACTTCATATGTTTCCTCCTTGGGAATGCACATTTTCACTGGACAAAGGACAAGAAGTGTTGGACTATGCTTAAAGGTCTCCATTGCCCATCTAGGTCCTCTTTCTGCCCTTCTGCACCCTAAAAAATGCAAACTAAACAATGAGATCTTCAAAATTATTACATGTGTCTGGCCTTGATGCATATTGTGTTTGCTTCTTCCCAGTACACACCTTAATTTCTGCTGACTTGTGATCTCCCCATCTTGAAGCTTTCCAAAATCAATCATGGTTTGACTACTTAAGTTTGCCTCTTTCATCTTGGCAATATCTCAGATCTTCCTCCCCCCAATTAATTACTTTAAAAATTATCTTTGCTCATACCATAATCTACTATATAAACAAGTATGTAAATGTATGTATGTATGTGTATGTATATATGTGTACCTATGTGTGTATATATACACACATATATTCTAAAGATAGAATGTGAATGGGGGAAATAAGTAATAGCTGTGACATCTAAGATTACATGTTCAAATACTTAGATCATAACTAAATAACATAATAATAGTAGCAGGTCTTCTAGAACCAATTTCAACTTGTGTGATGTCGGTGGGGGGAGGGGGTTGTCCCTACACCTCCAATAAGCAATTCTCTAGATAGCAGCTGGGTGTCCTACAATTCAGCTCAACTCTGACACCTATCTACCCGGAGATAGTGTCATAATCCATAGGTTAAGAGTTCAGCACTGCAAGACTGTGCCCTCCTACTTCAGACACCAGTTGCAAGCCCAGATAGTTATGTGTACTTCCAACCAATTAGCTATAAATCAGAGGTTCCCAAAAACCTCACCTTACATTTAATTAATTTGCTAGAATGGGTCACAGAGCTCAGAAAAACCATTTCCTCACTAGATAACTGATTTATTATAAAAGGATATAACTCAGGAAAAGCTAGACAGAAGAGATGCATAAGGCAAGGTTATGTGGAAAGTCTCTAGGCATGCTATTCCCCCCAGATCTCCATGTGTTACAAAGGCATGAGTGATTCAATTATTGACCGTTGGCAAATGATCCAGCCTCCAGCCCCTCTCCTCCCTAGAAGCCAAGGGGATAGAAAATTAAAAGTTTCAGCCCCCTAATTATATGGGTGTTTCCTCTGGTGACCAGAAATGGGGACCAATATATATTTGTTATAAATCACAGTATCACAGCAGGTAAATAAAGCATCCACATATAACATGAAATAAAGTGGGCACAAGTTAATTAGCTTTTGGCTATTATACCATACTGAATATGTGTGTTCAAAAAATGAAATACAGTAAAACTCCTAATACTGGAAATCCCAGAATATAGGTTCAGATAAGGTAAAACTTTACCTTGTTTTTATGAAAGGCTCATGGACATAACTTTTTAAAAATCTGCTACAACCTCTGGATAAAGGTCTATTTATATTTTAGGAGTTTGGAAATAAACCAACATTTTTCTTATTGTTATAAGGAATGTTTTCTTAATCTTATTAATAGCATCATACTGTTTGCAATTATTTCTTTGTTTTTGCTTTTAGGCTTCATGTTAAGTTTTTAATAGGATTTGCATAAGACTATACAGTAGAGCTCTGCAATCAAATCGTTTGGGCTCAATTCTTGCTCCACATTACACTGTGCAACTTGAAGAAGTCACTTAAGCATTTCTCTGGGCTTTAGCTTTTCTCTCTGAAAAATGGGAGTAATAACATTGCCTAAGCAGGCTTTTATTAAGAATGAATGAAAGTACATAAAAACCAGTTGAGATAGCGTCCAGAACCAAATAAGCACTCCATATATCTATCATTTTTTGTGATACCCACTGTTAACACAAAGATGAAAATGAAATAATTCTTAATTTCTAGAAAGACAGAACTATGGGCTCTTGGAAAGCCAGATATACTGTCAGTATGTATCAGTATACTGGATGGAGGGACATAAAATTGGAGAAAGGTCTGAGTCAATACTGAGATATTAAACATAGCTCTACGTGTATCACATTGATTGATTTGTGAATATTGAACCACACTCTCAACCCAGGAATAAATCCCACTTGATTGTAGGGAATGATGTTTTTAATGTATTGTTGTATTCCGTTTGCCAGTATTGCATGGAGAATTGTTGCATCTGTGTTCATCAGGGATATTGGCCCAGAGTTTTCTTTTTTAGTGAAGTCTTTATCTGATTTTGGCACCAGGGTAGTGCTGCCTTCATGACAAAAACCCTCAACAGGGTAGATTGGAGAGAACATATCTCAACATAATAATAAAGGCCATATATGAGAAACCCATGCTAGTATCCTGAATGGAAAAACTGAGAACTTTTCCTCTATGGACAGAAACAAGACAGGGATGTCCACTCTTACCACTGTTTTTAACATCGTGGTAAGAGTGGACATTCTAGCCATAGCAACCAGACAATAAGAAGAAATAAAAAGTATCCAAATCAGCAAGGAAGAAGTCAAACTTTCATTGCTTGCAAGAAGAGCAAAGTTGGAGGCATAACAATCCCGGACTTCAAGTTCTATTACAAAGTTGTAGTGTTTCAAAACAGTATGGTACTGGCACAAAAACAGACACATAGATCAATGGAACAGAACAGAAAACCCAGAAATGAACCCACAACTATATGGTCAATCTTTAACAAAGCAGGAAAGAATATTCAATCAAAAAAAGACAATCTCTTCAACAAGTGTGTGTTGGGAAAACTAGAAAGTAATATGCAAAAAAAAAATGAAACTAGACCATAAAAAAATAAATTCAAAATGGATGAAATATGTAAATGTGAGACCTGAAACCATCAAAATCCTAGAGGAGAATACAGGCAGTACCTCTTTGAAATCAGCCATAGCAACTTTTTATATCTTTCTCCTGAGGCAAGGGACACAAAAGCAAAGAAAGTATTTGGGACTTCATCAAAATAAACATCTCCTGGGGCATCTGGGTGGCTTAGTCAGTTAAGCATCCAATTTTGGCTCAGGACATGATCTTGCACTTTGTGGGCTTGAGCCCCGTGTTGGGTTCTGTGCTGACAGCTCAGAGCCTGGAGATTGCTTCGGATTCTGTGTCTCCCTCTCTCTCTGACCCTGCCCCACTTGTTCTCTCTCTCTCTCTCTCTCTCTCAAAAATAAATAACATCAAAAAATTTTTAATAAAAAAATTCACTCCTCCACAGGGAGGGAAACAGTCAACAAAACTAAATGGAAACCTATGAAATAGCAAGTGATATTTCCAAATGACATATCTGATAAAGGGTTAGTATCCAAAATATATAAAGAATTTATAAAGCTTAACACCCCAAAAATGAATACTCCAATTTAAAAATGGGCAGAAGACATGGACAAACATTTCTTAAAAGAAGACATCCAGATGGCTAACAGACACATGAAAAGATGTTCAAGGTCACTGATATCAGAGAAATACAAATCAAAACTACAATGAGATATTGCCTCCCACATGCCAGAATGGCGAAAATCAACAGCACAAGAAACAACAGGTGTTGGTGGGATGTAGCGAAAGGGGAACCCTCTTGCACTGCTGGTGGGAATGCAAACTGGGTGCAGCCACTCTGTAAGACAGCATAGAGATTTCTCAAAGAGTTAAAATTAGAACTACCCTTTGATACAGCAATTGCACTACTAAGTATTTACCCAAAGAATACAAAAGTACTGAGTCAAAGAGATACATGCACCCCAATGTTTATAGCAGGATTATCTACAATAGCCAAATTATGGAAAGAGCCCAAGTGACCATCAACTCATGAATGGTAAAGAAGATATGGTTGGTAAGTGTTTGTATATTCCATTGTATATATGTATACATATATACATGTATATACATATTTTATATGTGTACAAATATATGTATATATATTTATATACATAAGGCTGATATATATATGTATGTATATACAATGGGCCATTACTCAGCCATAAAAAATGAAATCTTGCTATTCCCAACAATGTGGATGAAATTATAAGTGAAATAAGTCAGAGAAAGACAAATACGATATGATTTCACTCATATGTGGAATTTAAGAAACAAAACAAATGAGGAAAGATAGAAAAAGAGAGAGAGAGGCAAACCAAGAAACAGACTCTATTACAGAGAACAAATTGATGGTTGTGGGGTCAGTGGAGGGGATGGGTTGAGTAGGTGATGGGGATTAAGGAATGCACTTGTGTTGGTCACCAGGTGTTGTGTAGAAGTGTTGAATCAGGATACTGTACACCTGAAATGAATATTACAATGTATGTTAACTAATGGAATTTAAATAAAAGCTTAAGAAACATGGCTCTACATGAAACCTTCCTGATGGAAAGTAAAATGAGTGAAAAGCTTTGTTTTGAAAACAAAGAAAAGGATTCTTGGGGCACCTGGGTGATTCAGTCAGTTAAGCATCTGACTCTTGATTTTGACTCTTGTCGTTATCTCACAGTTATGGGATCAAGCCCTGTGTTGAGCTCTGCACTGAGTGTGGAGCCTGCTTAAGATTCCTAAGGGAAAATACATTACCAAAAGTGACTCAAGAGGAAATAGAAAATTTGGATTATTTAAACAAGTAAATAGAATTATTAATTAGAAATTCCCCCTCCCTTCCAACACACACACACATAGAAGCCTGAGATTAGATGGATTAAATGGGGAATGCCATCAAATAAATAATATCAGTATTTCACAAACTCTTTTCCAAAATAGAAGTGAGAGCACCTCTTCTCATTCTATGAAGCTAATATTACTCTGATATTAAGGCTAGACTAAGACATTGCAAAAACAAAAAAAAAATTATAATGAAAAGCCTCTATGAACATATACGCAAAAATACTTTTAAAAATAGAAAATAGATTGCACTAACATAAAAATTATTATACAGTATAACCAAATGGGAATTATCCTAGTAATTCACGAGTGATTTAATATGTGAAAATCAATTAAAGTAAAGCACCATATTAAAAGAATAGAGGATCCAAAACACATGTTCATTCTAAGAGCTAAAGAAAAAGCATTTGACCAAGTCCCAAACCTCTTATGGTAAAACTTCTTGATGTACTGTTAGTAGAAGGAAACCTCCTCAACCTGATAAAGGTACATACAGAAAGTCCATGGCTAACATAATACTTAATAGTGAAGGACCAAATTATTTCTCTGTAAGATTTGGAAGAAATGCAAGGACACTTGCTTTAATCACTTCTACTCATAATTGCACTGGGGGTTCTAGAAATTAAAAGAATCCAGATTGGAAAGGAAGGAGTAAAACTGATTTTATTTGCAGATGACTTGATCTCATATAAGAAAATCTATGGAACAGCACACACACACACACACACACACACACACACACACACACACACCTATTATAAATAATGAATGTGATTAACCATGACATAAGATACAAGATAAGCATAAAAGAGTAGACATATTTTTATATGCTAGAATCAGAAATCATCTGAAAATGAAATTTAGAAAACAATTATATTAACAATAGCAAGAAAATGCAAAAGATACTTAGGAATGATTTAAGAAAAATTACAAATTGTTGGTAAGAGAAATTTAAAAGTAAATTTAGAAACATACCACAATTATGAATTAGAACAACTCAGTATTATCAACAAGATGATTCTCTTCAAATTGAGCTATAATTTATTTTTTAAATTATTTTAATGTTTATTTTTGAGAGAGAGAGATTGAGAGACACCAAGCAGGAGAGGGGCACAGAGAGAGGGAGACACAGAATCCAAAGCAGGCTCCAGGCTCTGAGCTGTCAGCACAGAGCCCAACGGGGGGCTGGAAATCATAGACCGGGAGATCATGACCTGAGCCAAAGTCAGACACTGAATCGACTGAGCCATGCAGGTGCCTCCAATCTATAATTTAAATCAATCCATATCAAATTTTCAGTAGGCTTCATTTTTTGTCAAAATACAAGCTGTGATGCTATAATTTATATTGAAATGCAAAGGATTTAAAATTACCAATTTGGGAGAAAAGAGTAACATTGTATGAATTACATGTCAGATTTTAATGTATTATAAAGATACTTCAAAACCATTATGCTATCTAAAAAAGTCAGATGTGAAACCCCATTTATTTTATGATCCCATTTATATGAATTATCTAGAAAAATCAAGTTTATAGAATTAAAAAGTAGATCATCAGTTTCCCAGGGCTGAGAATGGTTGAAGATATTAAATGCAAAGATGTGAGAGCGTGAGAGAACTTTCTGGGCTGATGAAAATATTGAACTGGATTGTGGGGTGAAGGTTGTCCGGATCCATACATTTACTAAAATATATTGAACTGTGCAGTGATAGTAGGTGAATTTTGTGATGTATAAAATATAATACCTCAGCAAAACCGTTAAGAAAAATTAGACAGGTATATTATAAACATTTAAAATCTGTTCTTCCACATATAGCAAATGTGTATATATCTATACATAGTTAAATTATCAGTTAAATAAAAAGTAAGACTTGTTGGAATAATAAAAATAAAGATATTAGACATGCCATTATTTGGGAAGTGAGGCTACAAGGACCAGATCACTGTTTGGGTTCCTAGGGCAGCACCAAGGACTCCAAAATCTCAGCACAAGTTGTGGTCAGGTGAACCCAACATTTTGCACAATGACCTCTAAATACAGTGAGGCTGACACAGATGTAAATAGGACCTCAAATGTGTACTCTAGAGTCAGATGCAAGAATGTATTTAATAACAGTAACACTTTGAAATATATATTACACTATTCAACATTTCATTCATCACATTAAACACAAATTACCTCCTATATTTCAAGCTTAGTGTTAGCCCTCTTATATACAAGGAAGCAAACAGAGCAAAATTACTCTTCTCAGGTTATTCACAGTCCTGGGTGAAAACAATTATGAAACAAAAGTTCCAATGCAAAATGTACCAGTGGTTTTTATTTTTTTTATTTATTTTTATTTTTTTAATACAATTTATTGTCAAGTTGGCTAACATATAGTGTATATAGTGTGCTCTTGGTTTTGAGGGTAGATGTACCAGTGGTTTTTAAAGTTTTTAAAGTTATATGTAAGACGTGAAACTTGCCAAAGATTTTATAAGGAGCATGTATAAATGTAAACTTTAAGGAAATCAATTTTTAAATCCTTAAGTTCCATAATGCTTAATCTTTTATAAAAGTGATCTTCCTGATAATACACTTGAAATGAAGAGAGAGATATAGCTTTCTGCTCACTTTCCCTTTCAAAATTCCTCAAACTTTCAGAAGTGAAGCCCTTTTCTTCATAACCTAACTGTGGTGCATAGGCCCAAAGCCCATGGGCCCATAGGCCCAATCTCATGGGCACTATACAAAAGAATAATTAGAAGTATCTTCATCTAATGTGCATCTAAGGGAATGAAATAACCAAGAATTAACAGATTCCATATTAATGCTCTCAACAAAATTGAATAAAACGTGTTATCTGGCAGAACATTAATTTTGAAGATAGAGCACTGTAATTTAGTGGCATGTAACTGAAAAGATATTTAAAAATTGGGTGAATTTTAATAAAAATTCATTCTCATATACTTACAGAGGAACACTACATGTACAAAAGCAACCACAGAAAATGAGTGTAGGTCATTCTAGAAATAAATAAGTTTCATCATGGACATGTGAATCAATAGAAAAAATAAGTTGCTATTTCCCTCATTTTAGCTTTTCATGATTACTTGTTAGTTAACAATGATTTTAATATATTTATTTTGTTTTGATAAAGTTTGCACTAATGATTGTATGATAATTAAAACATGTAATTGTTCAGTAGAGTATATATTGAATGAAAAATTTAAAATTATGCAACTTTGTGTTGCAAAGAAATATGATAGATTGATTATTGGTTTTTATCATAAAATATATTAAATTTTACACTAAATTGTGTTATTAATTTTCTTAAATTACACAAGAAAAAATTACACAGAAATTTGAATATACACAAATATAGGAATTAAAAGGAATTATGTAAGTATTTTCATTATTAAAGAAGTTGTTTACGAAACTTTTAATTAGATTGTGGGTATTAAATATTTGATATTTATATTCTATTGTGTATTTTAAAAGTTTTTGAAAATCTATATTTTTCTTAATCTTGATATTAATGTTGCTTTATTAGTCAATAAAAATTTTCCTTTTAAGTACATAATAATGTTTTTAATTGTCGACATAAAATGGTGAACAGATACACAGCTTAAAAAACATTTGAGATGTATTTTATAAAGGATGATTAAACAAAATTGGTGTTTACTGTGTATAATGTCTCATGGGAATGTGGCAAAGAAGCCTGGGATGCTTAATTTGAAGTCTATGAAATGGAAAAGGAAGTCACTAGAATGATATATAAACTGGAGGTGGAAGAAAACTAATTCCAAGAATCTTAGCATGTGCTATTGTATGAACAATTGAAAAGCCTGTTGTTTCCAGTAGCCTGGCATGATTAGAACTGGAAATATATGTGACTGAATAGGTTTTTTTTCTTCAAAGAAACTACATATATCTAGACCCAAGACTTATATATAAACCCAAGAATGTCTGTTTCTAAAATAATTAACCAAATAATTCTTTCTAAAATAAATTTCTTGACCTCAATTGAAAGTAAAACTCTATTACAGACTGCTTACTAAAAATCTTAAATTTATACCTCTGCTGATCACAGGATAAACTATACATTGTTATTTATCTCATTTACTGAAAATATCCATATTGTGCATTCATTTTAAATTTATATAGAGAAAGGCTACATGTATTCTTTTTTTTTTTTAATTTTTAAGGGTTTATTTGTTTTTGAGAGAGAGAGAGAGAGGGGAAGGGCCAGAGAGAGAGGGAAACACAGAATCCAAAGCAGGCTCCAGGTTCTGGGCTGTCAGCACAGAGCCTGACATGGGGCTCGAACTCATGGACTGTGAGATCATGACCTGAGCTGAAGTCAGATGCTTAACCGACGAGCCACCCAGGGGCCCCAAGACTATATGTATTCTAAGTGAACATCATGATATTGTGTGCAGTGCAATAGCAGGAAGTGACCAGTATTACTCTGCTGGTGGCTCTTCATAATGAAATGTTAATAAAAATAAAACTCTGTAATTAAATAGCAACAACATAACTAGAATAAACAGTAATGTGATGTTAAATTAGTGACATGTAATGATTGAGTAAAGGGTAGTGAAAACATCATTTTTTGCAGTTTTCATATGAAATGAGAGACTTTGCCCATTTGTTGATTTGAAAAAAATACAATGTGTCTATATTCTTTCAATTCATCAGAGAAATAATTCTGCACTAAGTAATTTAACATGAATTCTAGATATGTCATTTTTCTAAGTATACTAACTGGCCTTTTTCTATATTTAATATTTTAAATGCTCACTGATGAGTATGGGATTGTGATTAAAAAATCCGTGTGGATATAGTATGAATCAAACGTCACACAGATTTCAGTTTTGGTTAGAAGTGGGGAGATTGGCCTCATCAGGACATTGAGATGCATGACATAAGTAGAAAACCAAGAGAGCAAGAAGGCAAATTTAAATTGCTAAGCCACTGCTAGCAAAAACAGCAATTAGTCAAAAGATAGACAAGTTAAATACAATCAGACAAACTCAGTCAAACTAAAATTGGGCAAAATTAAGGATCATCAGCAGTGGACAACATGGGGGTTTTCTTTTCTTTTTTGTTTTGGTTATTTTCCAACGAATTCTAATTATTTCCTCACTGGGAGCAAATGAAATCAAGAAGAGTGAAAACATTTCCAGTTGGGTTATTCAGGCACATTGTCATAGTACAAGTCCTTGATCCAAAGAAGAGTGAAATAAGTAGGAAGTTGAGGGGAAGGAATTATAGGTAAGAGGATGATAAACAGCGGAATGTGGAGGGCAGTTCGAAATGTAGAAATGCTCAAAATAGATTTAGAGCAATGGTGCAAGCTTGAGTGTGTGGATTGACACTAGGAATAGGATTGACACTAGGTAGCACAGGAATTTATATTTTAACCTACATGTGTGGAGTAAATTCTAGGAAGTCACTGCAGCCTTTTTAGGCAAAGAGACAGCCTCTAGGGCTTTAGATACCTTCATTTTCCTGAGGATAGTTCCTAATCCCCCTCACTCAAATTGTCCCACCTACAAGATTCTCAATTTTGTTAAAGCATCTGACAAATGCACAGGTCTGCTTTAGAATTTTCCAAATACTTACTATTTTTGAACTGAGACTAACTTTTCAAAGTTATTTCCAGAAGAAAATAGGCATGGTAAATATTCAAATCTAAATAGAATGATGTTCAAATTATTTTGTGGTTTTATAGACATACTTTCATATCATATACAAAAATACAAGAAGTCAATGTCTGAGTCCACACAAATACAGCATTTAACAAAATCACCATTATTATCAATAAAGAATATCTGTTAACTGTAATGTCTTTTTTTTAATGGGGCATTTTATTTCTACAAAGAACTGAGCCAGCTAGCTAACATATGACAAGTAAAGTAACTACATTGCAACTGACAAATATTTATTGTCTAAAATATTGTCTTATTCAAACTGGTGACCCTGAGGTGAAAATCCTTGTATCATATTACTCATCACAAGAGTTTTCTTATTTCATCACTATCCTTATTTTTAACAAGTGCAATGAGATAGTATAAATTTATCCTAAAGCTATATAATGTTACTACTACACCTTTTCTATGTTAATATAGATGAAACATGGCAGGTGTTATACTGTTAATGTTTTTATTGTGTACTCTTTTACTTGTCCATCTTAGGAAGGTTCACTTGGTACTCCATGAGGCAAACGATTCAACCTGTCAGCTTACCTCACAGATCTAGGAATAATGAACACATCAGATGCCGACCTCAAGCAATATTCCTTCTTCTTTGTTCCCTTTCACAGCACACTTGGGTTATGCCCCATTACATCCCATGCATTGTTTCATCTCAAGAGTTTTTCAGACAATGGACAGGTGGGGGAGAGGAAGAAATAGGAAAAAAAAGGATGGATTTTCCAGTTATAGAAAAATTGTTTTCAATAAGGACCAAATGAAAAGCAGAATCCAAAGCTA
Organism: Leopardus geoffroyi; assembly: GCF_018350155.1. NCBI lineage: Eukaryota > Metazoa > Chordata > Mammalia > Carnivora > Felidae > Leopardus > Leopardus geoffroyi. Next base: position 122,789,098 of record NC_059338.1, on the reverse strand, counting down.
CTCTTTGAATAAGAGGCAGGTTCCATAGGTTTTCCCAGGATTCTGTGATCATAGTATTCTCCTCTCTGCTCCTATCTTAACTGATTCTGAAGATTACAAAAGCTGATGGCCCAGATTAATACTTTTTTTTTTGGTTTTAAATATTTATATCTGTTGTTGCCTTCTCTTGTTGGGAAAGTGAGCCTCACGAAAAAATACACCATATAAATATAATGTTTAGAATTATTAAATTCAATGGCACTTTCTGCATCAGGCTTTAGAAAATGTTATTAAGGTCTTTAAGTACACATGTATCTTTGTTATAATATATTATATATATAATATATATTTTAGAAGCTAAAATAATCTATTCTGTCTTTTGCTTCTTGTTATCCTCTCTGTTTCCATTATGCATATATTTCCTGTGCCTTTTTGTTTGTTCCTATGATTTGTGATTGCCTTTCAGGAGTGGAGTGTATTAGAGGATAATAAAATTATATGATCTAACTCTTAAGTAGCATAAATGAGAAAAAAGAATATGGTGATATCAGTGAGGTTTTGCCTTATCTTTATTTCTCAGTTCTTCATGTAGATTCCTTACCTGCTTCCAGTCTTCAACAGAAGACCCACTATACTGAATTCAGTGTTGTCCCAACCAATAAGACAAACCTTAGCTCATAAAAAGCAATGTTATTTTCAAGCACTATACCTTGAAGACACTATTATTACCATAATGCACAACTTGGTGTTTTGGACCATTTGTTGTCTCAACTTGTTAACCAGGTATATGAACTTTATTTAGCCTTTTACCGTTGAGAATTTATTTAATGACTCTTACTTATTATTCCCTAAATACATTATATTAAGAATATATATATTATAGTCATGAAACTAAGTAGGATAAATCCACATAAAACATGTTGCAAATGGATTCAAAAGTAGATCCCAACTCTGCTTTATAGAAAAGCAAGATCTGAAAAGTGAAAAAGTAATCAATCTGAAGTAAAAACAATTGAAAAATAAAATAATGAAAATTAATATGTTGCATAACTTCTGTTAGAAGGACATAGTTATGACATTATTTAAGAGAGAAGGAAAAAAATAACTTACCTTTCTTCATGAAAACTAGCCCCAAAGTGCAATATAAATATGGCAATACTAATTTTAAAAAGGAGAAGTAAATAGTGGAAAGATCTGATCCAAAAGTTGATCCAAGAGCCATACATAGGACATTATTGAAAGTGTAGCATATGTTTTATTGGAGTCCCAGAAGCAATAAAGAGAAATAACAGGGCCTAGAAAATATGTGAAGAGACAATAACTAAGAATTTACTAAAACTAACGAAAGACAATAAATGACAGATCCATGATGTATGTGGAAGCCCAAGCATGATGATTAAAAAGAAAAGCACAACCAGGCATATAAAAATAAGAAGAAATCTTAAAGGAGACAGAAAAAAAAAGTAATATGTTCAAGTTCATATTTTATAAAATGGATTATGCACAGGTAGTAAAAGTTTCTCCAATTTAAGTTCATGCTAGATCCTCATATGATTTGATTAACATCAGGAATGTGGAAGCATATCCATCATTGTTTGCTACCAGCGATAGAGGAGAAATATATGGAGCTATCAGAAAATGATGAAATTAGATACTAACAATTTCTGCGAAAGAAAAATAATCTCTCTCATGCTGGGAGAGGTACCTCATCCCATATATCAAACATGTTATGAATATACATGGGACACAAGCATAATATCCCTCTTATTAATCAATATTAGAGGCTGGAAATAGACTGCCTAAAATGTCTTATGCAATTCTACTCTCAAAAAACTAAAGAAACTCGGGGTGCCGGGGTGGCTCAGTCGGTTGAGCGTCTGACTTCAGCTCAGGTCATGATCTCTCACTCTGTGAGTTCGAGCCCCACGTCGGGCTCTGTGCTGACAGCTCAGAGCCTGGAGCCTGTTTCGGATTCTGTGTCTCCCTCTCTCTCTGCCCCTCCCCCACCCATGCTCTGTCTCTCTCTCTATCAAAAATAAATAAACATAAAAAAATTAAAAAAAAAAAAACTAAAGAAACTAAATTGCCACCGTTTGGCATGTGTGTCCTTTCCTGGTGGTGAGCTTATAGAACTCAGCCATGGCAGATATTTACACTTTCCTTCACTAAGAGCTGTTGTGTGTGCCTGTTTATTTTTTAAATAAATCAATGGATTTTGCCATTTTGAAACACCATACATTCACAAAATAATTAGATATGATTGCAGATCTTGCCAAGAAAAACGATAAATATTTCTTCAACTATTAAATCAATAAGTAAGACTGAGTCCTTATTATCTACACAGAAAAAATTACAAATTGTAGAACGTGGTCACTAATAACAGCAAAATACTATTTCAGATCAATGCCTCTGATCATTTGACTAGACTATTGCAATAGCCATGTACCTATTCTCTCTGTACACATTATTGTTTCTTCTGGTCCCTACCAAAATAACTTTTCAAAATTAGTTTTGATTTAAGCATGAAAACTTAATAGTTTTAATCCTCTCTTTTAACTTATTCAGTGCCACTGGCACACTGTGTTATAGGGAGGAGTTTCAGTAGTTACATGACCCATGAACTCAAACACTTCATCCACTTCTGCATGGGCCTAGTGGCCATTTTCTGTTCGAATTTGTTTAATGCGTAGATTGTATCACACACCCAGTGATTCATCCAAATACAAGTACTTCAGCCTAAATTTCAAATACCAGATGCTGAAATCTTCACCCATTAGGGAACACCCTGATCTCTAAAACTTTATTGCATTGTTTGGTACAGGACATTGCCTTTACTACTTTGTTGTGTATGTAAAACAATTAGGAAAATAGCTTACATTTGTGCTTATTTTCTATTTCATACCTCTTTGTCCTGTGTTTTTTTCCTCCTCAAAATCCATTCCTTAAAAACCAAACCAAACAGAAAACTGTTGTAGAAATGCGTGGAAAAAAATTTTTTTTTTTAAAATGCGATCCTGGTCCTGCTAACCTTTCTACTCTTTTCTTTTCCCTTTCTGTGTTCTAATGTATTTTTGACAAAGTTGTGTTTACTGAACCATTGATCTGGTGGTGGAAGAAAGAATGGTTCAACATCCTTTGTGTTATCATGGTAACGTTTCCCTGAGGGGAAGTATTAACACTGAGACTCTGGCCCCAGAGTATGTGCTGTAAAGACGAATACTGATGGATAAATGCAGTATCCAAATGTGGATAAAATGCAGTTGATTAGCCCCAGACTTGGACTGGAGCAGAAGGCACAGGCCAAGCTGGTTACTACGTAAGATACAGATTTTGATTTTCATCAAAGCACTTATTGGCAGAAAACAAAAACAAAAAGAATCCCCCATCACACCCATTCCCAACTATTACTATTTGCATGGGATATCTTTTTAAAAAATTTACCGGCCCTTTATAAATTCAAGCTAATAATATGAAAGTAATTATGTTTTTCTTCAAAATAAAGAAAAGGAGAGAGAGAGACCAAGAGCCTTTGGAAAGAAAATTGGAAACCGTTTCAATGAAAATCACCTAATATAGTATAAAACATTCTATTCAAGTAGCCATGGGATAGGGAAAAAGTAGTAGGTAGTAGGGAGTTTGCCTACTAATCATGATTATATCTCCCACGATTGTAATGTCAGTATGCATATCATTTTTATGAAGAATCTGTTAACAGCTTACATGAAATTGTTACACTACAAGGACAGAAGTTAGAAACTACCACCTTCTGACGAATTTAGAAAATAATTGTATGACACTTGCTATCATGAAAGTGATTGGTTTTGATAACCAGGATGTCTACTGTTTAACATATTTCAAACTCTTGCTATATGTAGTTAAATACTGTCAAAGTATATCCGTCCTCAGATTTTAATTTTTTAATGTGGACCGAAAGGTACTAGAGAAGAGGCTGGAAAGGTAGGGACTACATCAGGGCGGAAGAACACTTTCGGTGTAATCTGACCTGCGGCATCGGAAAAGGGCGGCGCATCACCGGCGGACGAGGAAGTAGAGCGGAATTCCGGGAGGAAGGTCCTGGGGTGGAACCTGCCTGGGCTGGAGCAGCGCCTGCAGGGCTGGAGCCCCGGGCCCAGGGGAGAGCAGAGGGTCTGGGGCACCCCCTGCCTCGGGGCAGCGCCCAGTTAGCGTTTCCACGTGTCTGCCAGGCGAAGCCCGGCCTCTTTCCGGGTATCTGCCTTCTCTGGCACCAGCTTTCTCCTCCTTTCGTACTTCCGTGCCCTGCTGCTCTGAGGCTCAAGTTCCTTCAGGACTCACAGCTGTTGCTGTTCTTTCAAGACTCACCTGGGCGCCCATCCTGCATCTTCCCGCCAAAGCAGCCGAGGTCGACATTTACTAGGTTTTTTTGTTTTTAAGAAAACTTTATCCTCTTAATGCTTGGAAAACTTAACTGGTACAGAAGAAAAAAGTTTATTCCGCTGGAAAGGAGAAAAACCTAGGACTACCCAAGAGCACTGGGGCCTCTTCTGGAAGAGAAACTGGATACAGTGAGGAAGAAGAGCCTGTGCACTGGAGCCAGAGCCAGCAGTCCAGGTGAGACAAGTTTTGCCATCTTCTGAAGTGTCTGCCCCGGGCATGAAACCAAATTCCTGTTTACCTAGCCAGCTCTGGGGATGGGGGTATTGGGATAATGGGGCCAATTAAAAAAAAAAAAAAAAATATATATATATATAGTTTATAAGTATATATAAAGTTTATAAGTATATATAAAGTTTATAAGTATATATAGTTAAAAGTATACATATATTATATATATATATAATATATATATATGTGTATATGTATATATATATATATATAAAGTTTTTATTTTGACCTTTAGACCCTGGGTGATAGGATGATACTAGGATTATTGCCCCTATTTTGTAGAAGCAGAAGCTGGGTTCAGGAGTTATGGCTCTTTTCTGAAAGGCTCTTTTATCGGTTTGGGATCACACAGCGAGTATACGGACAAGCCTGGGTTTGAATCCAGTTCTGTTTGATGGATTATCCATTCAGTATTCATTTATTCTTGCAAACGTGTGCTCATCCAGGATGTGTTTCTTCCACTCCTTCTGTATGCACTGTGCCCTCTTCTCAGGTAGTGTTGACAGCTGTGGACTAGGCAGACAGGACCTGCCCTGGTGAATTTCCCAGTAGGATTGTGACCCCTCTTGTCACCCTTATCAGACTGTGAGGTCAGAGGGCAGATGCTGTTGCAGTGATGACATAGCAAAAAAAATGAAAGCACTTTAATTAAAAAATCAGGAGCGGGTGATAAAGTGTGTAGAAACTGAAAATTTTGCAAACTATTTAAATCTTGTTAATTGCTGACTTCAGAAACTACACACATGGATCATGAGTGGTGGTGAACAGCAGAGAGGGATTATGGATAAACCTGCATTGTTCTAGCCGCTCGCCATGCTACCTATTTCTGTGGATAGCCTAACTGATTAAATATTGAACCAGGCTAGCTAACGCTGGCAGCCTGTATAAGAATATGGTCATTAATAACTTAAACTTACACTGATTCTTCATTATTTTCAACGCAAAACCTTGAATCCTTAAAATTGATAAACTATACGTGTTGTTTAATCTTTTGCTTTTTTTGGTCTCAACTTACATTGAACTTTACCTTGAACAACACACTTCTATCAGTAAAGTGCTATTTGCAATTTACTAGGAGTATCCAACTTTACTTAATGGCATGTGCATAGATTTTTTGCACGTAAGACCTGTCCTCTGAGCTTCCCCGGAGGTTGGTTTTGTCCTTTAATATCCTTCCATGGAAATTAATTTTATGTGTATTGCAGCATTAGATTAAAACTACCTGCTTGTTGTATGTCTTCTCCATAAGACTAGGATTTTCCCCCATCATTTTGTATAGTTCTGGCTTATTATAAGCACTTGAGTATTTATGAACTGGAGGTAAGACTAGGTAGGCAGGTAGTAGTAAAGTCGTGAAGGGGTAACACAGGAAATTAACATGAGTGGGTCAAGTGGAATGAGGAAGCACAGCATCATAATTGAAAATAGGAGAGAATTTCTTCTTGAATGCTTATCCTTGAAAAAAGATTCAAGATGTATTCATATAAAGAGGACTGTAACAATATGGTCTTTCCGCTGGGAGATACTTTTCAATGTTTGGACTAAGGCAACATTTACTGAGGGATTAATGATAAAGTTCCCATCTGAAATGTTACAGGAATGGATTGCACAGAATTTCTGGCTCCACAGAGGGAAATACCCTGCTTTATCCAATACCCTTGACCCCTCCCTCCCCATTTTTTTATTCCCAGCTTTCATGAATTTATGGACAAAATAAGCTCTCTCACAATAGGAACTTTGTAACACTTTTGTCAGTGGATTATGCAGATTTACCATTTGTCCCATTAGCCATTTCATATGGTTGGTATTCAATATAATAATATTTTTTCAACATTTTAGATGTTATAAAACTACCAAATACATTAGTACATTCTCCTCCGTGTTTCCAAAAACAAAGTAAAGAAAAACAAGATCAAACAACTAACCAACCAAACAAATGAAAAAGCTATTTCTTGGAGTGTTAGGAGTCAGAGATATGGTATATTATTGCAAAGCGGACGTTAGTAAATACAGAGTGCTAAGGGATCATGTATAGCAACAGTGAGTATCTTATAAGAGTTGGTATTAAACACAAGCTAAAATATTATGTATAAACAAAACTTTAGCTTCATTTTCTCTTTCTTCTAGCGAAAAGTACGAAGAGTATGCTGGGAAAACTCTCCTAAGGACAGATCAAAGACAATATATTTTTAAGCATGTAATTTAATAAGGTTAAATTACATTTATACATTTTGTAGAATAAAAAGTACATTTTATAGAATGAAATTTAGATTATTCAAGTTGTTTTAATATTAGTATTTGGGGGCGCCTCAGTGGCTCAATTGACTAAGCCTCAGACTCTTGATTTGGCTCAGGTCATGATCTCACAGTTTGTGGGATCGAACCCCGTGTTGGGCTCTGTGCTGACAGCACAGAGCCTGCTTGGTAGTCTCTTTCTCTTTCTCTCTCCTTTCCCCACCCCAAATAAATAAATACTTTAATAAAAATATTAATATTTGTTTTCTTGAAATGTCATTAATATAAATTGTAGAAAAGACAGAAAAGAACAAGTTAAGGATATTAAATTCTTAGAACATATAATTCAACTCAGTTTTTTAATTTATTTTCACATTTTATTTTTGAGAGAGAGAGAGAGAGAGAGAGAGCACATGTGAGCAGGGGAGAGGGGCAGAGGGAGAGAAAGATAATCTCAAGCAGACTCCACACTCTGCGTGGAGCCTAATGTGTGGCTTGAACCCATGACCCTGGGGTCGTAAGTTTAGCAAGCTTGTGAGAAACCATAACTGTACTGGTAACAGTGCCCATATTTTGGCCCACCAGATAATCGATTCATATCCTAATCATTTTTAAAATGAGGCAATATAAAATGGCACAAATGTATGTGGGGGGAGGTATGTGACAAATATAGACAAGATCTGAAAACCGTGTCTATTAAGATATGCTAGTTGTTTCACTTGGTATGATAGAAGACATAGAAAGGAAAATTAGTATCTTCTAATCACTGAAGTTCTGTGTGATGGAAGAAGGAATAAATTGTTACATGTAGTTCAAAAGTTGCAAGTCACGGTAAGTTCCTTCTTAAAGATAAATGTAAGGAAGATTATCTTTAATAATTAATGCTACAGATTGACTCAGTGACTAAAGATGTGGTCTCTGGAAATACACCACCTGGGTTTGAATCCACACATCCTGCTTTGTTACTATAGAACGGGCAGGTTTTTTTCACACCTTCCCATAAATAAAAATAGGATTGATGACAATAGTACCAAACCAAAGAGTTGGCATTTGGACAAATGAGAATATTTATAAAAAATTACAGCATTTGGAACTATTAATATTATTGTCACTGAACTGATAGTTTTGTAAGGTAATCAGTTGTGTTACTGTAAGAAGAAATATATAGAGAGATACAGAGGAAATCACAGTTATAATTAAGAAAATTGAACCACGTGACCTCAAAATAATCACAATTAAAAGAATTTTATATTCTCTGGGTAAATGTTCTGAATGAAAAAAATATTGCCTTTGGTTGGAATGTTATGCCCAGAATTCGTCATCCCCAAAGACCGCCAGGGAGCCGAGTCCGATGTAAAAGCAAAAGAGCCTTTATTCGAGCTAGCTCGAGCTCAATCCCCTACCTGCACCGGACGCAGCGGTGAGATACCGGGGAGAGAGAGCGAGTTTCAAAAGGACAAAGGTTTTATTGGGGCCTAGGGGCAGTTGGTGAGGTAATGGCTGTGGCCTCAGCAGATTGGCTGGGGAAGGGTCCGAGTCCTGTTGAGCAGGTGAGCAGGAGGTTATTCAAGGGGAGGAGGTGTGGTCAAGGTGAAGGACACAGAACAAGATGGAGTCGGCCGGCATAGGCCCACCCTTTCAGGAAGAGAAAATATGTAACATAGTTGGCTAGAAATTAGTTATTAAGAAAGACATAATTCAAGAAGTTTCCAGTTTAATGTCTAGTTTAGGACAGATATTAGTGGGTTTTACTAAATTGTCTTTAATTACACAAAAGTGTGGGGGGGGGGAACCCCAAATGTTCTGCTTTATAAATGGGTTCTTAATAAATACTTGGGAAAAATACTTGGGAAGTTATTTAATATCATAAGATAAACTGCAGGAGTCCCAGCGCTGCAGTCAACTTCTCCTTTTATCTCCACTAGTGTAATATCTGTTATTTTTCTTTCTCTGTGAATCTTGAAACAATAGGCCAATACTGCTTGCAGTTAGGATTTGGACATTTTATACTGAAGTCAGTGTGAAAAGCTCAATAACCTTATTGAGAGAAAACAACCAGAAATAAATTGTTACAAAACCAATTTCCCCAAAGAAAAGCTATCAAGTTACTATGTAGCAAAGCAAACTCAAAATGCCAATGCAAAGCTGTATCCTCATTGTAAGTTAAGTTTGCGTTTCTGCAAGTTGTTTATCTATTCACCTCATTGTAAGCTTGCAAGCTAATACTTGATCCCAAGCCACTTTGTTTTTACCTGAGAAAATGAAATTCCCCTTTATCCTTAGTTTCATTTTTACATTCACTATACAAACATTAATTGGAAGTTCTGTCCAAGGAAGGGAAGGTGGGGAAGACTATTAAAACACACACACACACACACACACACACACACACACGTGTGCACCTGGGTAATGAGTGCTCTGGGTAATTCTGTGAGGTAAAACTTAATTAAAAAGTAGAATTCTTCAGATTCTAAACATATTTACTGTGTGCCATTTCTTAGTTCAGCCAAACTGATGAAGAGTGGGAGCATTTCAGAGTGGCATACATTATTGGACACTTGAATATGTAGACAAAACAAAGTCTGAATGGTGATCTCTTTTTTAGCCCTCTGGTAGACTCACTGAGGTCACGTAGAAACAATTACATTATTCAGTGCACAGTCTTTGGAAGAACACTCATATACAAACACTAGGGAAACAACATGAAAGGTAAATGTGGTCAGGCTTTTCTTACCAGGGAAGGAATGAACAGAATTACTGATTCGTGTCCAGTGATCTTACCTTTGCAGAGAAATCAGTTGTTTCCGTGCAATTTAATGTGATCTGTTACAGAGCTTTGATTTCTACTTTAATAAATCTTCCCAATGGAAACATATATGTTTTAGAAGGTCAAATAGTAATATTCTGTACATGACAGTGTGTAAAATATTTTCTGATGAAAAAATATTTAAATCAGAAAAGCTATAATTGTTTAGATAATCAGCTTTGACAATAAAAAAGATCAACATTAATTATAGTCTAGACTTCTGTGCAATAAATGTGACATTTCCATTAATGTTAATGGGAATTTTATGTTTTAATTATCATTGCTTTGAAAACATATTCTTATATAAAGGCCATATTTCATTTATTATGATCACTGAATGTTATTTTTTGTCTTTAATATCATGAATCAATATTTAGACCTTGGTAATATAATTTAATCAAGGAAATTAAAAGACTTATTTTCCATCATAACATTAGAAAAGAAAAAGAAAACACTGGCAAAATCATCAGTGCTTTTATGAACTCACATGTGCTTACAATTTAGAGAAGGAAAATTAACTTTGATTTTATTGCTCATATCCATAGGGAAAGAACATAGTTTAAAAGGTAACTCATTATATGTACATAATCTCTTTCTACCTTTAAAAGCAAAAGAATCTCTCTATTTATCTATACATATAGATATATATACCATATATTTGAAACTCCTAATTTTGCTAATTTTTCAGATTAAAACACATAAATCATTATTCTGCCTCTGCATCATCTACTCCCATCCCTTTATTGTTAATATTTCCTCTTTTGAATTTCACACAACACTAGTAACATTTTTTTTAACATGGAGTTGAAAGTCCTTACTTCAGCTGCTGCTGAGATAGTTGATGGAGGTAGGTTTTATTTTAGAAGAAAATAATTTATCAGAAATAACATGCTGTGCTATGAACTCAGAAAGGGCAGGTACATTATGTTATTCCCAGTTTGTCTCTCAGTTTTCTCAAATTTATTTTCTCATTTTATTAACACATTCTGAGCTATAATTTCTGTGGAAGCAGGGACTGTGTCTTTTTCATGCATTTTGTATCTCTAACCCTTGGATGCCAAGTTTTATTCATCTATTCATTCAGCAAATGTTTGAGTGTCTGTATGTAGTTTAAAGCAATGAACAAGATACACATGGTCTTTCCCCATGATACTCTAGGAGGTACAAGTCTGTGGTTTGTTTTTAATGAACCAGTATAATTTCTTTTTGTACAATGCAACAGACAGGTGAGGATGACATTATACACATGTCATGGGTTAAGAAACTGAATCAAAGACAAGTTTCAGACCTCACCGAAGGATACAAAGATGGTCCTGAGCCCTTGGAGTCCAGGCATTAGAGACACCCCCTCCCAGCCCCGTCCAAAGCATTTTTAAAATTTCTTTTTAATGTTTATTTATCTTTGAGAGAGAGAGACAGAGTGTAAGCTGGGGAGGGGCAGAGAGAGAGAAAGACATAGCATCTGAAGCAGGCTCCAGGCTCCACACTGTCAGCACAGAGCCTGATGTGGGGCTCGAACTCACGAACAGTGAGATCATGACCTGAGGCAAAGTCAGATGCTTAACCTACTGAGCCACCCAGGTACCGCCACCTCCCCCTACCACATCCAATATGTTTTTGATAGTTAAATTGATTTTTCCCTTCTTCAGTACTTTCTTTGAGGGCTATTTATGAATTTAAATTCAAGGTTTATAGGCATTTCATGTAAATTTATGGAGTAATAATCCTGAAAGCTTCAGAAAGATGAAAGTTCTCAGGGACAGCAAAGGCCATGACAAACAAGGGAATATCAAAATAATATCCTTTGGTTTCAAGTCATTTCATTGCCTTCATGACTTGTAGCAAATCACTAAATTTTGCCTGTATGTATAATGTAGGCATTGGGATTAGAGGGTTTCTAAGTTTTTTGTTTTTTTTTCAACTCGGTAGGACCATATATGTAACTGTATTAAATAGTGGAAAAAAAATTGTATAATCATACCTCTTATATAAGAAGGGCATCTGAGAATGAGGTATTCTACATTAGAGGACTTTTGGATAGCTCAAATTATTTTTTTTTTAATTTTTAATGTTTATTTTTGAGAGAGAGATAGAGCAAGAATTGGGAGGGTCTGGGGGGGTGGGCGCAGAGAGAGAGGGAGACACAGAATCCAAAGCAGGCTCCAGGCTCCACGTTGTCAGCACAGAGCCTGATGCGGGGCTCCAATTCACAAACAGTGAGATCATGACCTGAGCTGAAGTTAGACACTTAACCAACTGAGCCCCCCAGGTGCCCCTCAAATTCTTCTGATCAATTCATTAATGCTGTAATTTATGGAAATCTTGACTATATTTATTGATATTTTACTTCCCTGTGATTCCTTAGGTTCATTATTATGAATATGTTACTGACAATTACCTGAAATAATCTAAGCTTGCTTTGTTTTGTTAGTGTTCTGATTGTTTTTTTTTTTTTTTAGTATTTTGGCACACTCCTCAATATCAGGCTATTGCTTTTCACAACTGTCTGTCTTCTCTAGTAACACTTTTATCTTTATAATTTTGTCATCTTTTGATTTTGACTTAGAAAAAAAGGATAACATTATTTTTTGAATTTCACCTTTATCAAAAAGAAAAGGATTAGATAAAACAAATCTGTAGACCTTCTTTGTGGAAAAAATACAGGTATACCCATCCGTATCTTTTATACTATATATGTTACTTAATTTGGGGAATATTTTTCCCTATATTTTATGCTATATTTTAGGAGATTGTATTCTGTAACTTATTAGAATCTGCATTGGAAACTGGTTTATAAAAAACATTAAAGAAACATTTGTTGACTCTGGATATACTCATGCATGCTTAGATCATAGAGGACTGTACATAGCAATTTATTTGTATCTTAAAACTTAAAAGTAGAAAAAAAAATTCTTGGCAAATAGAAGATTGTAGACTAATGTTACTGTTGAATCTTGTATTTATTTATCTTCGCCTCTTACAAGGCACTCATTGCCACGAAGATATTCTACAGTTGCTTACTTCACACTGGTTGTGTCACTGAGTACAAGTGTAATTTTAAATTGTGAGGCATGTCATACTGCTTCCCTGTTTATATTTCATAAAATAAACAGGGATCATAAAATACAAACCTGAATAGAGTTACTGTTTTAAACATGATGGGAATAACCTCAGCTCTAGAGCTTGTTGAAATACCTGCTTCACGTATGAGTAAGTCAGATATGGAAAATATGATATATGTGTGTTTGTGTGAATGATTATGAAACACAATGATGAATTAAATAAAGTTCAACTTCAGGCATTTTTATATATGCACTGACTACTGCTCCTATTGCCCTCCATCATATGTGTATCTTTATACATCTCACATTCTTTGAGTTCCATCATATCAAAAGTGTTATGAAGAAAGTTAAATTCATTTTATAGGTTTGATGGAAACACTGTAGCACCATAATTTCAGAATCCATCATGTTAGTTGTTCATAAAAATAAACAGAATTTTCTGAATCTACTTCTAGAGGAGCAATTTAACTCAATATGACAATATGGGAGTGAAATAAAATTCATTCCTGACCTAATACTATTAAAATATCAAAGCATAATATTTCATAGCCTTTGCCTTTCTTATATTATATCTAACTATAGGTTTTATTGACCATAAAACTATGTAACCCTTTTTAAAAGCTAGCCATATAAACTCTTTGAATCATTTATCATTTAAACTGTCCATATTATTTTACCTCTCCTCAGAAATATTTTTGGAATAATAGGGAAAGTGAGCACTATTTCCTTTTATCATCCTCTTACTATATATGCTAATTTATTTATGTGTAACTAAATGTTCACTTTTTGTCATCTTAACATTTCTTAACATCACTATGGACATCAGTTCCATTAATTATTAACCTTCAAAGCACAATGAAAATATTTAGTTTTTCTATAATATAAATATATAATAGGTAATCATAATTACATGCATATAACATATATATGCAATTATAAAAGTTTTTATATCACAACACATTAAGAATGCACTACCAGTTTGGAAAAAAAAAATCATTCCTCGTTCATTTGGATTAATGTTCGTCAAACATTTTCAATAAATCCCTTTATCCTATGGATTAAAAGGAACAAATTCATGTTCATACACTTTAAAAATTTAACCCCCTTTCATTCAAATCTGTACATAGCGGCTTTTAAATTAGGAATGCTCTCATCCCATTTTTATTTTCTTTGTATTGTAAGTTTTTCTCTCTTGCTACAGGCTGTGGCACCAGCGTGCTTCAAAGACAATGCATACAAGATCAGCTTAGAATTTTACATGCACAAAAGGAGAGACATTTTAATTAAATCTTTTTCCCTTCTCTTTTTTCATAAACCTATTCAGTTTGTTCCTAGTAGATTAGATGAAACATCGAAAATGAAATTAAAATCAGTCAATGTAAGGAATTTTCTTCTAAATAATATGGGGTTGGTCAAAGGGAGGATTGACTCTTCATTACTATAAAATTTGAGGATTATCTGTGGATATCATATAGTCAAAGCAAGTCTTGAATCCTCTTGGCATAGATTATTACATTTTCAATATATAGTGAGATTTTCCACATAACAAAATTATAGCACAGATGCCAATAAAGTGCAAAGTCTGATTAGCATGCCATTTTTTCCCTAAATACCTACATAAATTGTCTATAGTAGTTATAATATATATGTAATATACTTATATTATTTATCCAGTCATTCATAATCACCAGTTAGAAAACAGGGTGTTACATATATTTATACTGACACAATACCTAAAACAGATTTTTAAAAAATTCTTGCAAAGTGAATAAAATGTAAACACAAAAGAAGATCATGTATTATTTGGTATGAATTTTAAAAGACCAGGTAATCAAAAATTGGAAAACATTCCAAATTAATCCTGTTGCTTCCAGGCATTAATATGCCATCTTCCTTTTTAAAAATAAACATCAGTCTTACTAGTTTATTTTTCTAATGCCTAAATTATTTCAGAGTAATTTAGTCACTTTTGAAGTCATACTGGTATTTCTCATTTTGCTGAAATAGAAGTTAACAAATTTATATTTTACATGAACCATCATTGGATTCAGTTTGCATTTAGGTCTCAAAGGAACATTTGCCATCAAGAGCTTACTTTCCTTGTTCATATGACCTAACTACATTGGTTGCTAAGCACCAGCCTGAGAATATTTTTTGGTGATGATTGAGAGGAAAGTCTGAGATAGATTGAGGACTATCTATTGAAGGTATCTCACACTCAGCAGACACTAACTAAATGGCAGATGTCTTCTTAACATTCCTCTTTAATTATTAACATGGTAAACCTTCCTTGAACTGAAAAGTAGTAGTAAATAATGGATAATAAGGCATGTAGGAAAGTCCCTGGTTATCCTGGAATGTAGAGGCAAATTATCAGATTTGCCATGTTGTTCTTTCAGGTAAATATGCAAAGCACTAGCTATGTAGGAATGTTAGAAAAATGAAGCCAAAGGAGACTGTCTCACACACTGTGATCATCTGGGCATATTAAAAGAATACTTTTGAACTACAAGAGGAATTAAACTAGAAGAGATTAATTAAAATCAGCAAATGACTCAATTACCCAAAGGGCCTGAGTTAATCTCACAGAGTACACAATACATTGGAATAAATTAATATGTTTGCATCTTAGTGTGTGATATTGTGCAAATATACATAGTCTCTTATTTCCTGAACTTGCATGCTCATTCTCTGATGTGTCCCCACTAAATTGTGTCCCCACTAAATTCGTATGTTGAAGTCCTGACTCTTAGTACCTCAGAATATGACAGTATTGGAGACAGGGTTTTTAGAGAGGTAATTAAGTTTAAATGAGGTCATTAGGTTGAGCCTTAATCTGATAAAACTGGTATCATTATAAAAAACAAACAAAAAAACCAAAACAAACAGAAACAGAGGGGATAGCATGTAACTGCATCATCAGAAGACAGCTATACATAAGTCAAGAAGAAAGGCCAGGTCCTCAGCAGAAACCAACCTTGTCAGGGCACCTGACTTGTCCGGTCAGTTTAGCATCAGACTCTTGATTGTGGCTCAGGTCATGATCTCACAGTTGGTGAGTCTGAGCCCCAAGTTGGGCTCTGCACTGGGTGTGGAGCCTACTTGGGATTCTCTTCTCTTCTCTTCTCTTCTCTTCTCTTCTCTTCTCTTCTCTCTCTCTCTCTCTCTCTCTGTCCCCCCCCCTCTCTCTCTCTCTTTCAAAATAAATAAACTTAAAAACAAGAAACCAATCTGTCAATACCTGGGGCTGATAGCCTCCAGAACCATGAGGAAGTAGATTTATATTGTTTGAGCTACCCAGTCTGTGGTACTTTGTAATGACAGCCTTAGCTGATGAATTATTTTCCTCTTGGAAATATGTTTTTTTTTTTAGCGTTTATTTATTTATTTTGATATATATAGAGAGAGACAGAGACAGAGAGAATCCCAAGCAGGCTCAATGCTGCCAGAGCAGAACCTGATGCGAGGCTCAGCCCCACAAACTGTGTGATTATGACCTAAGCTGAAATCAAGAGTCAAACACTTAACTGACCGAGCCACCCAGGGGCCCCAGAAATATGTTTTATTATATCAATCTTAATTTCTGTTGTGTTTTAGTCTAAGCTCTTTGGGTTTGGTTTCATGCCATTGATTTCCATACAGTCTTTTGTCTCTGCAAATTTGTATGATCCTGTATAGATTGGGACTCTAAAAATACCTTTTAAAAATTAGTGTTGATTGTTACTTGAGTCAATTTTATTACAGTAACCCATGTAGAACGTAGATACTATGATCTCTGCTGTCATGGATAATATTAAATAAGAACTATAACATCATACCCTTCATTATAAAATATAATACCTACTTTTGTAGGTAAAACTCAAAATAGTTAGTTATCCATCTCAATCTGGGTTTTCTAGTATCCACCCACCTTACACAAAGACTTGTGAATCATCCCCTTTCTTGTGCCTCAAACTCTGTTGTTTCTAGTCATTTTATTTTGTTTGATGATTTCTAGAAATAAACAGTATTTCAGCTGCACTAATTTTATCTTCCTAAGCTACTAAAATGTTAACCATATTATAATGTTTCCATTGGGTGAATAAAACAGACTATAAAGGTAATATAAAATTACTCAATGAGCTGAAAGCACTGTTCTCCAAAATGGCAATTACTGGTTTTAGATGATTGCTTTACCTGAAGTTCTTAGAATACCTACTTAAATTATTTAAATATTTATTCAGTAATGTCACTATTTCAGAAATAAGTCTCTCTGTATACTAATGATTATATTCATGTGAAAGAAACTTGAAGACCACATAGGGCCACTAAAAATAACTAGATTGAAAAAAACACCTGGAGGAGAATCATGAAGAAGTTATCAACATCATGTAAATATTGATTTGTGATGGGCCAAATACATAAAGGAATTAATCCAATAAAAATAATTGTGAGGTTTCCATCTATTAGAACTTCAAAACAGAAAACTGGCTTAGAGCCCCAGTTTTTTGATCCAAGACCTCTGAATGGTAAACTCTGCCTTTGGATTAGGTTTTTAAATACTATAACAGACTCTCTACTTCCCCTCAGTGTAGGAAGGAAAGTACATATATCCCCAGCCTTTGATCAATAGTCAGTTCCCTTGGCAAATAGTCATCAATTGTACAAAATGAAGAATTATTAGAGAGCTCTAACCAGCAAAGGAAGGATGTATCACAGCCCCTACCCTTTAGTGTCAGAAAATCCCTTACCTGTTACAGAATGAAAGGAGATGGTATGACCCATAAATTTGCAAAGAAAACAAAAGTATTTATATTGAGATTTTTACTTTCCTTTTTTATTCAAATAATCTTTGACTTACACGTATGTAAACAGTTCGCACATGAAAGTATTGTGATCTTCTGAGTGTTTTTTCCTCAAAATTTGGTAAGTACTCTTTGGAAAGATAGTTTTTTTGAAGTGAATTTAGAAAACAAACACTATAATTACTGCAAAAAAAGTGTTAATCTGTTAATGTTAGCATTTAACCAAAAAAGATTATTTATATATTTTCTTTACTGGAGTTTAAGTTCTTTACCTTTCTATTTAAGAGTATAGCAACAACAATTCCAACGAAATAAGTCATTTGCATTGTTCTGTTCACTATGCATACTAAAATGTTTACATATTAAGAGCTATTCATTTTAGAAATGCTGTTTAAAGTATGAAAGGAATAACCTGGGAGAGGAAAAAAGCATTAAACAGCAGTTCTTAGATTGAAAACTATGTCTCCAAATACTCAAATTGATATAACTGCATCTTCTGACACTAGGCAGCTTAGTTGAAGCTTCTCTCTTTGATTGTTCCTCCCACAGCAGATACTTACCCCAAAGAGCACTCTTTTCAATTGCCCTTTTTAAGTGCACCTATAAATCAACATTATGAGAAATGTCTTCAATGTATATAGAAAATCACTGGGTATGAATGGTAAATAGTGATTTGAAGCCTTTCAATTGACCTCGAACCTTTTCTATAAAGGCTGCCAAGGAAAGTAGTGTCTTTATTCAGTATCTTAAGTGCAAAATTATTGATTTACCTAGCTGACTTTTTTTTAAAGAGCAACAAACTCCTCAGATATATTTTCTTTTCCTGTCTACCCTATTTGGTGTTTGCTGATAGCTTAGGTTTTTATTAAAATTTAGAGATGTCTGTCCTTTTACCTTCTCAATAATTGAAATTTGTGAGGTTTACTGGAAACACATTACACTAAAATCTGGAAGTCTTTTGTTAAAAAAAAAAAAGAATCAATTTTATTGAAATTGAATTCTGCAAACAAAATGCAAGAGCCATCGACCAGTTTAATGGCATTGTTGGTAGCTTTATTCTTTACCCTGAGATGTTCTGCTGTCTAGTTTCAAACTGTCAAGAAAAACTCTTGAAAATTAGACTGTTATCATCTGTTACTTGCTTGTCATATTTGATCTGTACTCACCCCCTACTTGGGATAGTTTTTCAGGTTGTCAATGATAGTAAGGACCAGAGGTCACTCTCTTACTATTTCATGATTGGGTCCACAAAGCAAAGTAACAATTTTGTTAATATCGTAGAGATTTAGCCAAACTAAATCCTATTAGATACTAGGACAATAATTCTGATTTGACTTTAGTCATGGATAAAATTTGTAGTAAATCTGTGGTGTGTTTATTTTGTTTCACATTCATATAGACATTTTAGTAATCAATTTCTCATTTCTTAGTGAAAATACTATTTATATTGTTAAGTTTAGAGCCAAAAGTACTGATTAGGAAGAATATCTCAAAATTAATACCATTTTGCAACCTCGGGGAGGGGGGGGGCAAGTACAACTTTAACACAGCATTGTGAGGCTTCAAGGATTCAATTCTCATCAATATATTGGATATATTATATATATATATATATATATATATATATATATATACACACACACACACACACATATGTATATATATATTACTTTAAAACATTTAATGTTTATTTATATGAGAGAGACAGAGACAGAGTCAGAGTGCAAGTGGGGGAGTGGCCTAGAGAGAGGGAGACACAGAATCCGAAGCAGGCTCCAGGCTCCAAGCTGTCAGCACAGAGCCCGATGTGGGGTTGAACTCATGAGCTGCGAGATCATGACCTGCGCCCAAGTCGGACACTTAACTAGCTGAGCCACCTAGGCGTCCCTTTTATTGATTGATTGATTGATTGATTGATTTTAAGTAGGTTTCATGAGCAGGGCAGAGCCAGACATGGGGCTTGAACTGTTAACCTTGAGATCAAGACCTAGCTGAGATCAAGAGTTGGATACTTAATTGACTGAGCCACCCAGGTGCCTCTGTATTGAATATATTAAGTTAATTTAAATTATATGTAAAAAGTAATGGATTTAGTTTAATAAATACACACATATGAATAAATGTTATCAAATGTTAATAATTAAGATACAGGCATAAATGGAGCAGTAATCCCCATAAATAAAGGAAATTGGAAAAAGTACATGAGTAGACAAGGTGCTACAGTTGTCAACTAAAGCTTAGCCTTATTAGTATTTCTGGGATACAGTGTATCAAAATGTGCCTCAGAGTTATTCTGTTTGAGGAGCAAGAGAGCTCATGTATTTATTCACCAAATCTATCAGGCAGTGATTAAGAATTCTTGATTGAGATGGAGTGGGGGAGGGCATTAATTCTCAGATATTTTTGTTCTGTGGTCTCAGGCAGAGCAAAACTCATCAGCCAGATAAAGTTCAGGGAAACTGATGAAGGTGCTATTTATTTAAAGATGCGAGAATGCACTAAAATGATAAAGTTTAAAGGCAAGGAACTGATAGCACTTGTACATATGTGAAAGGGGTTTGTGTTCCAAGATAAGGTCTGTAAATCAAATAAAATCTCCAAAGTATTACCAAGTATGTCCCTTCAACCAATTGTGTTTGGAGATGCGTGGGAATATATTGCTAAAATCTGTTCCCTGAATAGAGCCTCATCATAGACCTGGCAATTAAACAGACGGACTAAAATAATTTATTATTTTTGTTTTTGGTTGAATTGTTGACTCCTCAGTAATAATAACAATATAGTTCACACGAGATTCTGCATTTTATAGACTGTTCTTATAATAATCTCATTTTGATTTGAAACGCAGTAACACATGAACATGACATAGATTGTTTTGTCCAGTAGTTAATCTTTCTGTCTATAAGCAGAAATTTATTTAATTTAATTAAATTTATTTATTTAAATTTATTTAAGAAATTTAAGAAATTTATTTAAGATAATACATTTATTTATTTATTATCCAAATAAATTTGGATTACCATACCAAATTAAAGCTAGTATGATGGTAATCAGACTTTCATTGGCACCTCTGTGTAACAAGTGTGTGTTAAAAATGTACACAGTTTTTGTTCTACAGTAATTCTCAATGATTTTGCATAGGGCATGTGGAGATATTTGACTTTAATAAATACATTTCCAGATACTATTACCATGAATTTGTTGAAAGTAAAATATGCTTAGATAATGGAAAACTTCCTACTGAAGTATGCCAACTAATAACTAAGCACAGACTATTGAGAATCCTTTTCCTTCAGCTCCTTAAAGAACCCCAGAGAAATCAGATACTATAGTACTCCTTGTTACCTTTACAAGTATATAAAACCTCTTGTAGATATGACTATCATGCAATATAGCCCATTTTTCCAAAGCTAGAATTCAAATTTGTTTCTTCATGTTCTTGAAATAAAATCACATAGTGGTCTCCATCTAATGAAACAGTTTATAAATTTGAGTTCTGTTACTGAAATTTAACCAGAATCTCACTAGTTCATATCTATTCTTTAAATGTTTGTTCACAGTTAAGATTTCTCCAACATTCTATTTTGTCTGTGTTCTCCTGTATACACATACATTTACACACTTATAACACAGGGAAGGAAAATATCCCCATAAAAAATGACAGTAACTTATTTCCTATTGATCCATGATGGAAAAGGAGATAAAATACCTCTGTTCCCACTACTTTTTTCATAATGTACTCATCTTTACAGTCTTCATGGTTTTCACTTTTCTAAAAATTTTCAAATCTATAAAGAATCAGGTTTGTTATATTGGAGGAGAGTTGATATTCACAACATTTGAATGTGATTTTAAATATCAATATTCTCAATAATTGTCTCAGCAACAGCTTTGCTATAAAATAGACTGTGTGATTTTTTGAGCAGGATAAACCTTGAGATTGTTGCTACTTAAATTTAAGACTTGTGTTAGGGGATAACTTTTTTTTTAGTCAAATAATAGAATTTAAAAATGATCACTAAGGAAGCAACCATACCTCTTACAGATTTTTCTGACAGAAAACTGTTCTGGGTGTTCTACATTTTTCTATTAAGAAGTACAAGTTCAAGTTAATGTCTGCCTCTTTGTGATAAATATTAGAAGAGTTCTATGTTCTAGAATACCTCATTACATAGTACAAATTCAGTTCTGTATCTTGATGATAAAAACATGCCATAAATTCCCTCTAAAATTTATTTCTACCCTAAACACTGACACCTATCATTTTATACAGAGAGGTACTTCATTTTATGTTGAGAGGTGTCCAATACAATAAGAAGCCTAATTATTTGTCTACATGGATTTTAGAGGTGGTAGATTAGGAGATATTAGAAAGGTACGAGAGGGGTACCTGGGTGGCTCAATCGGTTGGGCGTCCAACTTCGGCTCAGGTTGTGATCTCGCGGTTTGTGGGTTTGAACCCCGCATTGTGCTCTGTGCTGACAGTTCAGAGCCTGGAGCCTGCTTTGGATTTTGTGTCTCCTCTCTCTGCCCCTCCCCTGCTCACTCTCTACCTCTCCCTCAAAAATAAATAAACATTAAAAATTTTTTAAAAATCAGAAAAGATATAAAAAATAAAGGTATGAGAGTCTTTCTTTGAACTTGTGTGAGCTCAGTAAATGTTATGAAATAGTAAGGTTTTTTGTGATACTCCAAAATTCCTACCCTTGTGTCATTCCTCATTGTAGTACATTCTCTCTTTCCAGTGATTTGTTGCTTAAAGTCCATTTAATGAAAACATGGGGGAAAAAAGTGTCAGTAAACTCATTCATATAAAAAAATATATTTAATATTTACATTATGAAATAAAATTACAGGAAACTATAAGAAACCAATAATATTTAATTCAAAAGATGGCATCCTCTTAGTACTGTGTATGTTTTATTGTAATTCAGTTGTTAAATGAATACTGAAGATGTGATGTTGCTTTGATGGTCTAAAGTTTGAGGTCACTGCTTGTGTCAATCACTCAGAGAAGAAATGAGTTCTTAGGTCATCAAAAAAACATTGACCATAGGTAGATAGATTGGAGAGAAAGAGAAATCTGTTGCTATCTTTTGACCTTAATTTAAAGGGTCTAGGATTTGACTTTAGAGAGAAAAAAGGCCTGAAGCCAGAAACAAAGAAGAATGCTAACATAAAGGGTCTATATGGCTTTGAGAAAACAAAAAACAAAAAACAAAAAACAAACAAAGACAAAAACAAAAACAACATGAGCTTAATTCAGATTACCCACTTTTGTGGTTCTCTGGGTTTATCTCCCTCAATGGTTAAGGTGTTTTTGAATAAACTAGCTTTGGCTTAGATTTGCAGTGTCAAATAAATAATAACTTGTGTTAGATTATTGCAAAGAAAGTCACCCCTTTCTATTTATTTTATTGCTGCTGTCGCTGCTACCACCAATATTACCTATACTACTGCTGCTGCTTTTGCTTTGTTAATATTGGAATTCCTCCGAATACCATGAACTTGTAAACATACAACACATCATGATTACTCGGTGCTTTCAGATACATTGATGGCTCTATCAGCAGCAATCCTACAGTTGAGCAACAGGTCCAAGGGACAGCCTGGAGAATCCAGCTTCCACAATTCCTGACCCTTCCAAGGTAGCCTCATCCCTATGGCATGCGTTAGCCTCAGAATAGGGCCAAGTAATTGAATTTTTAGTTCAGCCAAGCTCATGATAGTCTAACTCCCTCAGGTCTGGGATTGCTGGCCACTGGAAGAATGAGCCTCTCTTGGAAAGATAGATAGCTGTTTAGCTATGTCTTATGTACTGGCTTAGGTTGTAGCTTGTATCTCTCATAGCCCTTGCTGAAGACCATAGGAATTACACCATGTCATTTAATACAGTGGTGTTTATACTCAGTTTTCAAAAGCTTCTGCCCTGTAAAAAAATATTTTCAAGATATCCCAGATAATAATTTAAGGGGCCGCTTAACTAACGTGTAACAGGGATGGCCATTTTCCTTTTGGGGGGCAACGAATCCTAATTGTCCTGTAACCAAGCTAATTTCCTATGTCCAGCTCCTAGCTTCTATATTAATTAGATTTTTTTTCTGTTGCAAGCAGCAATCCAACCTCAATTTGTTTAAGTGAAATACATATCAGGGCTCATGAAATCAATGTTGTTGGGAGCAAATGGATCCAGGCATGTGGTATTAACAGTATGATTTGTCTTAGATTTAAATCTCTGCTTTGTTTAATGCATGCTGGTTTTGTTCTTTTCTATAGAGGACTGACTAGCTTTCAGTACACATTGGGGAGGATGGCCATCAAAAGCTTCTGGATTACATCTCCGTTTATACTACTTAACATGAAAATGGCCTCCAGCCTGGCTCAGGTCTAGCTGGAACACACGTCTAGTCTGGAATAAAGCGTAAAAATTAAGGTGATTGGTATTATAATAGTCCAGTTTAGGTAAAATACCCATGATTTTTTTCCAAGTAGAAAAAGCAATTTTGATTGTAAGCCCTCAGTAAACATTCCACATTTGGAAAGAGAGTAGAGTAGTTTCATGTTAAAGGAGGAGGGATTGTTCTTACCAGAAAGCAGAATGAGGGATGGATAAAGAAGCAAATACATAAAGTAAAAACAAACAAACAAACAAACAAACAAAACCCAACCACATTAAAATGCAAGGCTGCCATCCAAACAGTTCATATCTGTGGGCAATTACTAATTTATTTCTGTATCTTCAAAATGAAACATGGCAGGACTGACTATATATGATGTCATTTTGGGGGGTTTGTGTTTGTTTGTTTTTGTTTGTTTTTAGAGAGAGAAAGCAAGCATGAGCGGGGAAGAGGGGTAGAGGGAAAAGGAGAGAGGATCTTATGCAGGCTTCATGCTTGGTGCAGGGCTTGATTTCAGGAACCTGGGATCAAAACCTGAGCCAAAATGAAAAGTCACATTCAACTGACTGAGACACTCTGGTGCCCCGATACAGCGTTTTTTGTTTTTTTTAATAGGTGCTGAATTTCATTTTTTTAGGGTCGTTGTCTTCAATTTGCAAATGTTACACATGTGAACTAAACACACTGTTGTGGAAAATAAAGTGGGATGGGATAAGGATTGACTTCAGATCCTTTTAACTTGCATATAAGTAAACTAATTTGCATGTTTGGTGTATTTTGTTTGTGTTTTGTTAGATTTCAGTTTGGGGTGAGAGATGTTAATTGAACAAAACATCTTTTTTCCTTCTATATGCTCACTGAAATTCAACTTCTAATGTCATATAGTGAGTGAGCAGTCCCCTTTCTCCCAAGGAAATTGTTTATGGTATTACACCCTTGAAATAAGACTTAGGTTATCTACTCTATATTAAACAAATGTTATTATTTGCTACTCTAACTCTCTTCTCTGTCATTTGATATCAGAGGGAAAATGGTTTGTTAGCTAAGGTTCACGTTATCTGCTTTTGACCTACACTAGCCAGTATCAAAATGCAGTTAGCCTTTCAAACAGTTTTATTTTCTTTTATGTGTCCTCCCCTATGAAATTTGTGACAGTAACCAATTGCATAGTTATTCTAACTTGATTTAATCTTCAATTCAGCTGATAATGAATTTCATCAACTGATATGTTTAAATGAGTGCCTGAAGCCTGCTTGGACAAATACAGTTCAATGGGTAACAATCACTTGGACAAAAGCTTCAAATTAATAATGAAATAGGTTGAAAAAAAGAAATTTACAAGTCTCCAAGTGGGAGACATAAGATTTTGGCTGTGTAGGTATCTGCCAACCATTAAAAAAATGTGCATGTACATGTACACACACACACACACACACACACACACACACACACACACTTTGGAGGTCAGAAGAGTTATGTGAAAAATTCAAAATGCTCTTGCCACATCTTAAATGATGCATTCTTTTTTTGGTTATATCCCTTTTAGGTGAATCATAATTTGTTGTATCTTGTATGTTATTCCTTTAAAGACATGCAGTTTGAGGTTGTTCACTTTCATTTTCAGCAACCACTAAAATGCCTCAGAAGAGAGCAGTAGAGAGAGACATGTTACCAATGTATGGAACTCATTTTCTTTGTTAGAAACCATTATTATGCCCTTTTAAAAGTGAAAGTTGTTGGAAATTATTGAAATATATTCAATACATGTTTGATTGATATATAACATAGGTAGAGAAAAGTGAACAAATAATAATTGTGCAGTGTAATTATTCACAAAGTGATCACATGTATGTAACCATAACCAAGTTAAGGCACAGAACATTACCAATATTCCAGAAGATGTCTTGTGCCCAATCTCCATTGTTGTATTTGTTGTCCTCCCTTAAAGGGAAAAATTGCTGATATCTAGACAGTTTGATTTTTTTGGTACTTCACCCATTTGGAATCAGTATGAATTATTTTGAGTCTGGTTTATTTCATTCACATGTTGTGAGGTACATTTATGTCATATGATGCAGTAGTATATTGTTTCATTACTGCATAATCTTTCATTAGTATATAGAGAGATATGGTTATTTATATATCCATTCAATTGGTTTTATATATTATTGTTGTTTCTAGTTTTTGCTTGTCTTATATAATATTGATGTGAATAATTTTGTATGTTTTAATATTCATCTGCATACACTTCTCTTTGGTTATGTAAATAGGAGCAGAATAACAGATCATATAGTAAATAGATGTTTAGGTTTTAGTAAACTGTATCAAAAAGGTTTCCAAAATGGTTATGATCATTTAAATATCATATACAACCTCAAGAGAGTTCTAATTGCGTGAAATCCTAAATCAAATTTGAAATGATCACTTTTTAAAAATTTCAGTTAATGTAATTTTAGTGTAGTGGTATTGGATTGTGATTTTAAGCTGCATTCTATTTAAAAATATTGTTGAATATCTTTTCATAATTTTTATGAAATTGGCATACTCATTTTGTGAAGTTGTTCAAGTCTTGGGATTGGTTTTTATTCTTTTTCTGATTAATTTATAGGAGTCCTTTACATATTCTGGACATACACCTTTAGGTGGATATTTGTAAAATGACTGTGTAATTCATTGCCTAAGTGATAACACATTTGGGTATAAAAGACGGTTCTATTAATAATTAACACTGGGACAGTAAACCAAAATCAGACCTAATGAAAATAAATCATAATATATGGTGATTTTGTAATATGTGTAGCAAATATTTCCTTCTTGGTGGCTTGCTATTATTTTTCTCATTAAGGTGTTTTTTAAAGGACAGAAGCCCCAAAATGTAATGTAGTCCAATATTACTTTTTGTCTTCTTTAAGTCAAGTCTGTTTCAAAATTATTCTTTTGGTTATATTTCCACCCATCCCACACTGCCTTAATTACTGGAACTCTATAACAATAGAGTTTGGAATCCAATAGTAGTCTCTTCAACTTCTTCTTTTTCAACACGGCCTTGGCTATTCTTGCCGTTTGGTGTACCCCTATACATTTTAAATTTGGCTTGTCAACTTCCGTAATAAACTTGATGGGATATTATTGATTTTGAGAGACTTCCAATCATTAGGAATGGTATAGGTCTCATTAGAAAAACATATCTATTTTTTCTCAGTAATGTTTTCAAATTTTCTGTATATAGTTCTTACACAACTTTAAATAGATTGATTTTTGTGTATTTGGTGATTTTTATAGTGTTCTCAGTGGTACTTTTAGAATAAGTTATTTAAAAATTTTCACTGATACAAACATTTCATTTATTAATAGACAGTTTTATTTGTCTCTTTCTAATCCTTATATATTTTATTATTTTTCCTATCCTATTAAAAGAATCTAGTACAAATTTTATTGCAAGTAGTATTAATAGAATTTTTTTCTCATCTGTATTCTCAGGTAGAAAGGACTCAGTATTTCATTTTTAGAATGATGTTTCCTGAGGCTTTTCAAGAAGCTGTATTTTATAAGAATAAGGATATCTTTTATTTCTAGTTTTCTAATAATGTTTTAATATCAAATTTTTCAAATTTTTTAATATATTTATTTAGATTTAATTTTTCTCACTTCTGTAAATGTGACAACTATGAATTGATTTGGCAATTGCTGAACCAGTTTTGCACTATTGATATAAATCAACCTGGTTATTATATTTCTCTGATTTATGCATTGATGGACTTATTTTCCTAGTATTTTGATTAAGATTATTGTATCCATGGTCATGATTGAAATATTCTACAATTTTACTTTCATAATAGTGTTTAAGTGTTAGTAACAAGATTATGCTACCTTCATAAAAATGTTTTGGAAAATACTTATTTTTTTTGCTCTTGGGAAACAATGTGGATAATGTTACTATTAATATTTTGCACGAGTTATCCCTGCCCTTCACTCTGCCTCTGGAATATTCTTTCTGGGAAGGTTTTAATTAGATATTTGATTTCTTTAATAAATTTGAACAAATCAGATATTCTCTTTTTCCTCTTTTCAGTTTTGGAGTGTTGTGCTTTCCAATAGTGGTTTCCATTTACTCTAGATTGTTCAATTTGTTGAGATAAAATGTACTCTCCTGGGATTTTTTATGCATGGTTATTTTTTATTGAATCTAGTCTTTGAATATGAGATACTTTAGAGGTTTTTTTGAACTCTGGTTGAGGCTATCTTCATCAATAGAGTAATTATTTTATGCCCAGAAAGCAGTCAGAGTTGGACAAGATAATCTCATCCAGTCAAATATTGAGCATCATTGCTGGTTTTCAGTTTTTGTAAGACCTTACTTATTTGCCGTTCACCCTTAATTTCTGGTAGCAGAAATGATAGTCCCATAGGAGAGCATGTGATGATCAGCAGAGCCCTGTTCATTGGTGAGACTCGAATTCCCTAGGTGTGTGGGAAAGTCAAAAGTGTTGCTGTCTTCTCAACTTCTCAGTGCCCATTAGGAAACAGCAAATATCTCAAGTGGAGTCTAGTGGTAAGCTTACATCTCTGGACACCCCTTCCCTTTGGCAACTTGCCCCACAAGTCTTCAATGCACCAGAATGACCTTGTCCTAGTGTCTAGCTATTCAGAATCTGTGTAAAGTAGGCTGACAGTTGGGCTGCAGAGAATTTTGAGGGAATTCCCAATACAGATCGTATTTTATTTTATTTTATTTCTCTTTCACTGTGTGTCTAGGAATGACATTTCCTCCAGATCCAAAAGAAGGAACAGATCAATACTAAGAGATTGATTTTTATGTCATTTATAGAGTATGGGTAATGCAGTTTTACTTATTAAATATCATGTAACTTCAGAGTATCTACATTTATATAAATATAGTGTATTAAATATATTAAAGATTCCTCAGAATTAATCTGAAATATTGAAAAATTTTCAGGGACTTAGTCATTATTGTAACATCAAAAGCACAAAGAAGAGACCACAATAGTTTTTTTTTTTGTTTGTATATTCATATTTCAGAATGTCTGATAGAGCTGGTAAAGAGCTTTAATTAAAAGTGAGATATAATTTCTGGTAAAAATGTCAGTTGTGGGTTTAGAAAAAAAGATGTTATGATCATCTTTTTAAATTTGACTGATTTTAGAGAGAGGAAATAAGTGTAGCACTTTCCCCAAATTAAGAAACTTTAGTTTTAAAAGTTTTTAAGAAGATGAAAGAAGGGAATTTATGGAAATCAAGAATAAATTATAACATTGTAGAAAAAAGTTCTATATTTGGCATCTCAGCTGATTAACCTTGTCATTGGACAAGCTATTTAACCTCTTCAAATCTCAACTGATATTTAAAATAGATCTAGGGTCGCCTGAGTGGCTCAGTAGGTTAAGCACCTGACTTTTGATTTCAACTCAGATCTTGATCTCACAGTTGTGAGGTTGAGCCCCACGTTAGGCTTTGAGCTGAGTGTGGAACCTGCTTAAGATTCTTTCTCTACCCCCCTCTGCCCTTTTCCCCACACACGTGTGTGTCCTCTGTCTGTCTCTCTCTCTCTCTCAAATAAATGAACTTAAAAAAATAGATCTACTAACACTGATCTCAGATAATTCTTTTGAATATTAGATGTGATCATAGGAGCAAGCTGTGTGAACAGATGCGAACACCTATTAGGGGCTTAACAATCGTGTATTGAACAAAACATATTTAGTGTGCATAATCTAATCCAATGCACAGATTATTAATGTTATTAATACTGTTTTGTTGAAACAAAATACTAGAAATATTTGCCAATTCTACAGTTCCCATGGTCTATCACTTTTATATGCAAAGTCTATTCTTCCTTTCTTGTCTCCTCTCTCTTCTTTTCCTCTTCTTCTTCCTCCTCCTCCTATTTTCTTCTCCCCTCCTATCCATTTCTTCCTCCCTGTCTCCTTTCTCCTCTCCCTCTCTCATTTAAACTGTGCATTTCCATTTTATTTTTTCTCATGTTTTAGGAAAAGGTGATGTCAAGTAATAATAAAAAAAAGATTACATAAGAAAATATGAGTGGACTAATTTATAATTGTTGAAAAATAATATAGAAAATCCAAAGCTTAATATTTTATCCTTTTTTATGCATTTCTTATGAAGTTTCATTTTCTCTTTAGTTGTTGTTACTGTTTACCTTGGTTATTTTAGTCTCTTCCACTAGTCTTAGAAACTACCATATAGCTGATGTGAGCAAATATGGTATGTTAGTAATTTTTGACCCTTTTGATAAACAGATTTATGAGAAAAAATGGTTAAAAGTCTATCTGGGTTAATATGCAGCTATGTAACTACGGGTAAATTATTTAATTTTCTAGGTTTCTTCTTCTGTAAAATGTGAGTAATAATGTCAGCCATCTCATAGGGCTCTTTGTAGGTTGTGTATTCCAGTCATATATAATACTTATTACAGTGTCTAGAGCAAAATATGCACTTCATAAAAGTTAGATGTAGTTTTTAGGGAGAATATTAAGAACATCTTCTAATAAAATTGCCATGGATATAACAGTGTCATTCTGTAGACAAGGATTGTCAGGGTCCATGAGATAAATAATTAAGAGATAATTATTTATCTTAGGTTGGGATTCCAGGGAAACAAACTCTAATGCAGAAATCTGCATGTAGGAAAGTTTCTGGAGTTTGCTCACTGTAACAACATCTGTAGCATATGGAAGAGGGTTGGGAAAATTGGGAAGAGAAGTCGAACTGTCATGCAGTTTCAGCAGAGGCCTGTGCCAATCCTACAGAGAAATCTGGAGCTGGGATTGCCCTACAGAGATGTTCCTAATTGAAATAAGTTGGGCCTTTGTTCCCCTACATTGACCATTGACTTCAAGTTATACCGAGGGAGAAGTCAAGGCACTTCTTTTTGGTGAAAGGCAGTTACTGGATAAGATTCACTAAGTTGAGAACCTTCAACAGCCACTCATCTTTTGTTGTCCAAGTTAATGCTTTGATCTAGAAGACAACATATTGTAGCATCATTAAATATATGTATATGAAATATATAAATTACATAGGAACATTCTAAGTGCACTCTGTTAATACAGTTAATCCTTGAAATGCAAGTAACTTGTTCTGTGAGTGTTCCACAAGATGAGCAAACATTTCTAATATGTTTTAATTTGATAAACAAGCAGTGTCTTGCAATACAACTAGTACGTGATGCTGAATGTCACATGATCACAACTGAGCCAATGATTCTTCTCTCTTTCTCTTTTTCTTGCTGTGGGGTTGTGGGTAATTGTCTCCCCTGCTCAGATGCTTGGTCTCAGGCTGTGGTGTTTGGTAGAAATCAGTGATTTTTCAGAGCACTGGAAGGTGCCCACAACTGATACTAGTGTATTTTTTGTCACTTTATAACACCCATGGACAGTCCTCTGCTTTTCCATACAAGAGTAAGCTCAGGAATGCTTTGCTTCATTCTAGGTCAGGCTGCCTACAGATAGAGACCCTTTCCTCTGCTGCCTTATTGCCAGTTACATTAAATACAGTAGATGACAAGAGTTTATTAATACTGTAGTTAACATCCATGAGAACGTATACAGTGGCCCCCATACAGGAAAAGGTTGAAAAGAAAGGCAGTAGAAGGAGATGATTTAGAAGGAAATCATCAAGAAGTACAAACGACTTATGCGAGTTGCCGAAATTGCAAGATTTTATAAGTCTATGTCTGCATCTTATCTGCAGAGGAGGAGGAGAAAAAGGCAGAGGAATCCCTCCCTTCAAATGAGATTAGGGAGATATGTAAAATGTGGGAAACAGTGCAAAATTTTGTAGAAAAGCACCACCTGAATAAGGCTGTAGCAGTGTGAGTGATGTTTAACCACAATGCAGTGTCACATTTCCATGAAATCATCAAAAGGAGGCAAAAGCAAGTGTCATTGTCTAGGTTCCTTATTAAAGCTTCACGAAAAGAAAAAGATTCCATTGAGCCAATAAATAGTAGCAATTCTGTTAGTAGTAGTGAGAGCAGTCCTACACAATAACCGTCCTCTCTCTTGTATCCCTCACACCAGCCACGAAGGTTTTCAAAGGTAAGTGCAGGTCAATTTGTTTATTTTTCTTCCTATTTTATATCTTCTTTATTATTTTGTATTATTTTACAGTATTGTAATCATTTTATAGGAGTATTTTTGGGTTATGGAATGAATCACCTAAGTTTCCGTTATTTCTTATGGGAAAATTCACTTTGATATACAAATGCTTTGTATTATAAGCATGTTTCTGGAATGAATTATGCTCGTAAACCAAGGTTTTACTGCATTTAATATTTGAACTATTTGTAATGATGAACTTTTCATTTAGTGAATTTTGTATTCAAGACTCCTTTTACAATAAGAACAAACAAGAATATAAATTAAAAATATTTTTGTCAGTAGGCAGATCTTGTTTTTAATAGTATGTGCATAAACTTAACTAAGTATTTCAATTCTTAGAGACACTAGATAATTTTCCAGCTGTCAGCACAAAAAACAAGCCACTCCAAAGGCTCTGACAATCTCAGATATTCAGACAGATGTCAACAAAAACACACACTTCTATAAGCCATTTGACATGTTCGTTTAAATTCACATCTATTCAAATATATAACAAAATCATGGTAAACATTTTCTCTAAATGCAAAGTTTATTAAGACAAAATTTAGTCAATAAATTCATCCTTAAACATTGAGTAAATAAACTCAAACTATTACATTTTTCATAAAAATGATTAGTTTGGAAGGAAAGAGATAAGCCAGGAGTGCTTATTATTTTATAAAGTACACACTTTATTTATTTTGCAAATAACCTGGCTTTTAAAAATAATTTTCTGGTTTTTACATTGGAAACACAAACATTGTAGAATTTATATTCAAAGTTGCCTAATTATTAGATATGTAAAGCGCAGCGAGTTTAGAAATTCTTAATCTCATAGTCTCCTTTTCAGGAATGAGTCCTTTATTACCTAGAAACATTTCACCTGTGGTGAACCTCAAATTGTTCCCTGAAAGGATCTGAAAAGTGTTTCTCAGAAACACATTTCTAATTGGGGGTAAGGTGTCAATTGAAACAAATGGCAAAAACAAACAAACAAAAATGCTGAGATGAAAACGGTGTCACTATGGCTCAAATAAACAAATGAGGACACTTATTATGTAGCACCAGTATACAACACTGTAAAAGAATTAATCTACATAGAAGTGGTTTTGTGAATACTTTGTAATTATTTCCATCTTGTTTCAAAGGTTCTGATTCTTTAATATGGATTGGCTTTCTTTTCTTTCTGCATGGAAGTGGGACCACAGCTAGGGAAAGAAAGAAAGGTAAGGAAGGAAAGGAGGGAGAAGGAAAAAGGAGGAGAAAAGATGAAGAAAGGGGGAAAGGAAGGGAAAATTAAACCTTGGTTTTTCAGAAAGAATTGAAGGAGTGACGCTATCAGTATATGCCAGATACTCTGTTGTCCCTTTATCCAGAATTTTCTCACTTAGTCATTAATATAAATCTGAGAAGTATGTGTCATTAGCCCCCTGTACAAATGAGGAAACTGAGGCCAATGGAAGTTAAGTGACATGCCTAATGGCATATGCCTAAGAAGGGTCTTATCTAGGATCTTCAAATAGTCTGGTCTGTTTGAATTATTTTGATATGATACCCAACAGACTTTTGTGATGAAACATGAAAATATTCTGAGTGGCTTTCAGAAATGAAATCCTCTCTTACACTTCTAAACTATAGCACTTTGGGTCTTTTATTTTATTTTATTTTATTTTATTTTATTTATCTTATTTTATATTTTATTTGTTTTGTTTTGTTTTTATTTTTGAGAGAGAGAAAGAAAAATCACGAGTGGGGGAGGGGCAGAGAAAGAAGGGGACAGAGGATCCAAAGCGGGTTCTATACTGACAGCAGTGAACCTGATGCAGGGCTCGGACTCACTAACTGTAGTATCATGACCTGAGCTGAAGTCAGACACTCAGCTGACCAAGCCACCCAGGCACCCCTGGGTCTATTTTAGATTAACACACTCAATTCAAAATTTGGGGATCTTGTCAACCTGGCAAAGTTGACACAAAAATAAAGTTTAAATTTTGTGTGTATATTTTGGTTTAAGAAGTAATTACATATTTTTAAATTGTATTATTGTTTTATTGAATGAATTACCTTCCTGTTATTCAAGCTTTGCCTGGTTGAATATACTGTGTTCTTATTCAGTTAAGATTGAGCTCGTTCAAAACTGGCCTTGTCTTTGTGAGCACTGATCTTTTTCTGGGTTCTCTACATTTCAAGTTGTGGTAGGAAAGCTTAGAAATCTTGTGCTGTTCAGTAGGGTTCCATTTGGTGACCCCTGCATTCCAATGCCGAGTCCCAAAACCTGTGAGACTCTCTGAAACTTTGCCTATTGTGGTCT
This sequence comes from Leopardus geoffroyi, assembly GCF_018350155.1. Classification (NCBI taxonomy): domain Eukaryota; kingdom Metazoa; phylum Chordata; class Mammalia; order Carnivora; family Felidae; genus Leopardus; species Leopardus geoffroyi. The sequence continues at coordinate 122,754,759 of NC_059338.1, read as the reverse complement.
CTTGGCTGTGACTTTTTGCTCTTTTCTATCTCTTGGGTGCACTGGGGTATGGGTAAAAGAGATAAAATATATCAGGCGTAGGTCTGTGCACTTGCATTCTTTCCTTGATCCTGAATCCCCAATTTCTTGCTGCCACAGTACTTCCCTGATGACAAAACACATTTATTTTAACATGTTTTATCCAATTTCCTAGACCCCAACCGAGTCCCAAAGAAAGGAAGTATGCTTTGGGCTAGCTAGTCTGCCATCACCAGAATCAGGTCTACTATTACCAATATATTCGTATTTTAAATAAAGTTGAAATAGAACAACAACAATATATCATGAGAATATATTATTTAGAAAATATCTCAAGTTAGTGACCAAAAAGAAAAGAAATAAAAATGTTAAATATGATAATGATAAATGAAAAGTTGTGTAGTAATGCAGGCTTATAATTTAACCTCTAACCTGTATTGAAAATATTAGACCTTAAAAATTTGTTATCATCATATATGAATTTTTCCTATTTGAATTATAACTGTTTCTTATACATTTGCATCATTAATGCACAATGATAATCCTTTCCCTTTATTTGATAGAGTAGCACCCATTGATGAGAACAGTTAAACTAAATACCATGTTGTCCTTAGTTAGATGTATGTTGCTCTTTTGGCTACATTTCAGGAGAGAACAATAAAATTTGCCAAGAAGGAAAAAAACAAAACAAAACAGTGATGTATATTTTTTGTAGGCAATGTAGTCTTAGTGGAAATTGCTTTAGCCAAAGGAAATATTACAGAATTAAAAAGATAGAAACCTAAGAACCCATGCTTTCTTTTCAGTTAATATTTCTCACTCAAACATTCTTGCCCACTCAAATGTATTTACGAAAAGTAATCATCACTGTTTTTCACTGGGGTTAGCTGTGAGTAGAGGAGTCAGGTGGGGAGAGATTAGGAAAAGCTCAGATATATTTCCTAATTTTCTCTTCAGAGAGCCTTAAACTAAATTGTGCAAAAATATTCTAAAGCAGGGAGATATTTCCTTTTGAGTATCTAAGAAAACGATTCTGCTCTGGAACTTAGGAACAGATGTAAATTTATGTATTTGAGTACTTTGTGTTATCACTGTGCCACACACTGTAAATGCCATAACCTCATTCAGTCCTCCATAAACCATTAGATGTAGGTAGTATATTGACTCCACATTACAGAACAAAAAACTGAGACTTAGTAAAGATCAGTATCTTCTGAATTTACAGCAGTAGTCAAGTGTGGATATAAGCCATGTTTCAGAATAACACCTTCTTGATTTATAAAACATGCTGCTCATACCTGTATTATTTTGCTTTATAATCATATTATTACATAAATTAGATTTTAAAAAATAAGGAAGCTACTAAGTTCCTTATCAATTTTAAAGTCTTACTTCTGTTGCCATAAAGTACAAATGACTTTGGTTGATAAAAATGAAAAGAATAACTTATTGTGTGAAGCTAGCATCCCGCAATAGGAAGAGTTCACAGGAAGGGTCATACTTCTGGGCTATTCCTTTGGAGGAGTTTGATTTATTCAAATCCTGCTATAATTGTTTAAAAAAGTAAATGAAAATGGAATCATTTATTATCATATAGAAGGATTAAGCCCTAAATTGGATTTCTGACTTTAAGATGAAAAAGTAAGCTAACCTCCAAAATGGCTTAAAATTGAACTTTATCTTCTGGTATGGAACAATAGCTTGAAGAGATTTAGAGGAAGAATGAGCTCTATAAAAGATCTTTTAAAGTGGCATAATGATACAAATGGCAGTTTTATAAGCAAATTAGGCCAAATAGTCTATTTTGCCCTTTGACCCAATATTACTATAAACCATGATACATTGTATAATCTTTCAGTAGAACTTCTTTTTGCCATATGTTAATTCCTTGTAGGTTAAATACAGACTTCTGTCTAGAATAAATGCTAAAATCATGCACACACACACATGCATATACACACATACAATATATCAGCAAAATATGAATATCCTACTTTCCTAATTTAAAAAATAATAAAATTATTTTTAAAAACATACGTATTTCCAAGTAATGAGAATAGAAAAGAAATTTATTCCCTAAACAGTAATATCCTAGATAGTTTTGCTTGCATTAAGGTTAAAAGAGCCTTTGTAGAGTTTCTAGTTTTGACAGTCATTTAACAATGCTACTTGACAAAATTTAAAGAGGTTTGGAAATATCCATCAGTGGAGTGCTTCGGCTCTAACTATGAAATATGGGAATACATCAGTGGTTCTCTCCTGGAACCTATTTCTCAGTCCCCACCCCCAGATACATTTGACATTGAGACATTTTTGGTTATCAAAAATGTGAGGGGATGCTGTGTTGTATCCTACAGTGCCTTAGACAGCCCCTCACAACCAAGGATTACCTGCTTGAATCAATGAAGGATTTGTCTCTAGGGTTTATGTTGAATTATAGTAGTGGATTCCTACTTTTGACTCAGGGTTCCAAAATAGGCATGTTATAGTTTTATTGGACTCTGCATTTCTGTACTTCAGAACATATATATAGGTAAATGCATCTGCCCTTGGTAGCACTCCCTTCCCATGCATGTTTGCATTAGGAAAGTAAAAACTACATTTCCAACTTACATTTTTGTTTCATGATTATTGTGGAATTTGTATAAATTAAGCCAGTTGGTTCCCAGATAGAAATCTCTGAGATACATACAATATATTCTCAAAATGTCTGTGATTGAGGATCACATGGTATGCTTTGGAAAAATGTAGGTGTCCAGGGGCGCCTGGGTGGCGCAGTCGGTTAAGCGTCTGACTTCAGCCAGGTCACGATCTCGCGGTCCGTGAGTTCGAGCCCCGCGTCGGGCTCTGGGCTGATGGCTCAGAGCCTGGAGCCTGTTTCCGATTCTGTGTCTCCCTCTCTCTCTGCCCCTCCCCCGTTCATGCTCTGTCTCTCTCTGTCCCAAAAATAAAAATAAACGTTGAAAAAAAAAATGTAGTTGTCCAAACCCTACACTACAGAGTCTTTGATCTGTTCAGTGTCACTAGATGCAAGGAATCTGTATTTTAATAAGAACACCATGTTATTTTGAGATAGTTGGTTCACTTGGAGCACTATTTGAGAAAATGGAATGAAATTCCTTTGGAACCAGCAACTCTAGTTGTATATTAAGCCCCAGTGTGTAAGTTTGTACCTGAACATCTGAGACACAAAAATTCAATGCTAAATGAATAAGTGTGATCTGGGCCTTAAAAGTACAAATAAAATGTTAAAATGCTATGATGTTAGATCAGTACATATTCAAATAGTGTCACCTCAAGTGTTTCAAAGCTTAGACTTTTATTTAACATAAAGTGTTGTCCCAAAATTAAATTTGAATGTATGAGAAAAAGAATGAATGATAGATAAGTACAACAGAGTATGTATGTTACTTTATATTCTTTATACTTACACAGAGTGCAATCAGCTAGTAATAAGGAGGATAGATTTCTAGCGAACACTTATGATGGAACAGTCTATTAGCAGGGAAATAAATGAGAAATGCAAATATATCTACCTATAAAGTGATAGTTTTAATCAATGTATATTTTTCTAGTAGGGTTCAGATTAAAGCCTTGACTTCAACTATTATTTCCAGAGGCTCAGAAGACAGCACACTACTCACTAATAGAGTGACAGGCAAAATAATGAGTGAACCCTCATGGAGCCAGGCCTTGTCTGGAGAACCATTGGAAGGAATTAGAAAGGTGAAAACAAGAGTACAAAAAAGAAGACCCTGAAAAATATACTAGAATATGTTTTTCAGTATTTTTTATACTCTTTGCCTAGTTGCATACATACTGTTGGTTAAGATAGGTCTTTTGATATAGTGTATCCAAGATAGAAGTTACGCTCTGAGAGATAGCTAATGTTAGCAAGCAAAAATTTTGCTTTATAAATAATCTATACAGGTTGCAAAGATTCAAGGACAATGAGAGTTTAGGAAAAACAGAAAGGAAAAAAATATATATAGAAAAGAGGCTTAAAACAACTGGGCATTGTCAATAGCAAAGAAATATTTGTACCATTCTTTGAACTTCCAAGTAGTGCTGGCTCCTTTCAAATGAGGAACTAAAACTGTAGGCTTTGTTCCACTTATAAATCTATAATGACAGCCTAAAGGAACATATGTGTTTTACAAGTAACACACACACACACACACACACACACACACACGCATAGTCATACTAACACTTTCTGCTGAAATGGATTACTATATGCCAGCATATAACTTTCTCTATACACAGAGTTGTAGAATATTATAAATGACTGCATATTTATTGACACTCCTTCTGTTGTTAGATGGATCTTCTTTTTTCTTCCCTTCTGTCTGAGAAGGCTCATGACTGCATGACCAATAAAATATGATGGGAATGATGTTATGCCAGTTACTAGGTATAGGTGTTACAAAGTTTATAGGTTTCACTTCCTATTGGAATTCTCCACCTGGGAGCCCTAAAGCACAATAGACCAAGGCCACCTATTTGAGACTGCATGCCTAAGAAACCCTCTGAAACCCCATTTTCCTATCACCTCCACACAGAGTTCTAGATAATGTAGGTGAAGCCTTCTTGGACTGTCCAGATTTAGCCCATCTGCTAGTTGAATACCACCAAGGAACATCACTTGACACAACTTGGAGAAAAAGAATTGCCTACATGGAGCAAAAGAATACTCTCTACCTAAATTGTTGAGATACAAATTATGAGATATGATATGTGATAAAATTTTTTTGGCTTTCATGTTTTGTAATAATTTGTCAAACAGAACTAGATAACTGGAATAGAAGCATTTCTTCACTCTTTTCCTAAATGTCAGCCACCTTCCCAATTATTCACCATACACTTAGTGTAACTAATTTTTTGTATAACATTTCTCAATGTATAACATCATATTTCTTTTAATTTTAGGTCTCTCCTCTCCTACAGAATATAAACTTAATAAAAGCCAGGACTCCATATGATATGTTTACTTTTGTATACCAGCCACTAGAACAGTGTTTGCCATATCACAGGCACTTAAAATAATTACCACAGTGTTGAAATGACCAAATGATATCACTTTTTTAAAATACCATCAAAAAGCATGTAAGCATTCAGCTAAATGTTCTCAGAAATTAACTAATAGAGAATCTATTAAAATTTATTTATGAAAACATCAAGTTCAACTGAAAATGAAAATCTTGAATAATACCTTGCACTGTTTGTAATTTCTAAGGCCAGACTGTAATTTAGGGAAATGATAAGAGAGGTATAAGACAAATGGTATTAAATTTTATTTTAAAAAGCAGGTCTACTTATGACAAAAATGTTTAAATGTTGAACCCAATGAAATTGGGTTTCTTAAAAGAAACCTTTATATATAGCTGAAATGTCATGCTTTTTTGTTTGTTTCTCTGTTTGGTCATTCAGAAAAGCAATCAAAGTTATTGTGCTAGTGAATACTTCAAAGAAATCAGAGATTTAAGGAAATTTCTAATAGAAAAATAGGAATACAGAACATGAAATATGTTTCATACTATCTTTGTAATATCAGACTGAATTGCTTTCAACACAAAAATTGCTCTGATTAATTCCTTAACATGTTTAAAACTCATTCAGTAATTTTAAACAATGGCTTTGAGCTGAGATCTAACTTTATAAAAATCAGTTTAGTCAGTAAATTGATTCTGCACAATATACAGCAAACTCGCTTGTTTCCCCAAAACAGTTTCTAAATCCTCAAGGATAATCATGTTCAAATATTCATTTCAAGAAAACCTTCAGAGTTAGAACAGTAAAATAAAACAAAAACAACACAAGATTATCAGCAGAACAACAACAGAAAAACAAAACATAAATATTTCAGTATGTGTATTAGAGTCAAATTCTAACTGAAATGAATTTTAAATCAAGTCTTTGTAACAATTATTAAATATAAGACATATAAGATTGTGATATGTTTTGGCTCCAAAATCAGAAAGACATATTTTTAATTCAGATTTCACTATGGTAAAATTATGTGACCTTGGCAATTTAAAATTTCATTAGTCTCCAATCTTGTATGAAATCTGAGTGACAAATAATATGTACCTCATTTTATTTTATTTTAAATGTGTATTTATTTATTTTGAGAGAGAGAGAGAGAGAGAGAGAGAGAGCAAGCACAAGCATTAGGGAAGGGTCAGAGAGAGGGGAAGGGTCAGAGAGAGAGGGAGAGACAGAATCCTAAATAGGCCCTGTGCTGTCAGTGTGGAGCCTTACATAGGTCTCAATCTCACAAACCAGGAGATCATGACCTGAGCCCAAACCAAGAGTCAGATGCCTAACTGGCTGAGCCACCCAGGCACCCCAGTATGCACTTCATTTTAAAGTAGTGAAGGTTACATGAAATAGTGCAGGTAAATATCCTGGCACATGGGATGCAATTATAAATGCTTGTTAATACTGTTAATGCTAAAAATAATTATCTGAAATGATTTCATGTTTAGTTATCTGACATCAAATAATTCAAAACTAGTAAGGAAAAGAAAGAGCAAAACAAATTTCTTAATAGTTTTCAGGTATACTAATTAAGCTGCTAACCAGTTATTAGCCTATATTCAGCATAGAAAAAAAATCAATTTTAAAGTTCATTTCTACCTAATTATAAATTTATTATCAGTCAAATAACGTGTATTTACTTACAACAGTAATATTAACATTTGTTTTAATATATAAACTTTTGATTAAGGAAACCACTTAGAGACTGTGATGTATGCACACAAATTTTTGGTGTTTCTTTGAAAAAGTACACATTTTAGTCTTTTACTGTCGAATTTTAGTGAAACATTTCATAAAATCTTTACAAAGAAAGAGCTTAAAAAGTTTGCTTCTTTAAGTGCTTTCATATTTCAGCTATTCTTTAGTGAATCTTTTGTTGGTTGGATTCTACTTGCTGCTAATCAGTGATTCTATACTGGCTTTAATCAGTCAGATTTTCATGGCAGGTTTAATGGTTTCAATTACTAGTGTAATTCCTTTGTGTCACTATGAACATCCAAAAGTTCAAAGGAAAACATTTGATTCCTTTCTTCCAATACGATGGTGATCCAGTATGGGGAATAAGCTTAGGAATTCCATCAGCCTGAACCTATGGGTTAACAAGGCATAAAGAATTAGAAAGCCATAGGATGCTCATACTCAAGTTTGGATAAACAAGATTAGGTAAGTAAGTATAGAGAGTTGGGGCAAAGGCCCCAGTATAGAACAAAGGTATATGAGGCAAACAAGATTAGGTGTTCAGGGCAGAAATGCCCCCAACTTAGTATGATAGCTGAAAGCTGCTTACACAGGAAGGAAGGACCAAATTAGGTAAACAGGTAAATAGGGCTATAGACCAGTGCAGGGCCAACTTGCCCACCGCAGAGCTAATTAGCAAAAGAAAGTGCCTTGATGACTCTCAAGTAGTATGCTCTATCTTTCTTGTCCCCTAGACCAGTTTAGGTAAACAGAGGTGGTGCCTCTCACATCTGCTGTAACAACCTTCCACCCCTGCCAGGATTTTGTTTTGTATTGACCCGAACCCCTAACCCCTCGTATTTTCAAAAGGCCCTTTCCCTCATGCCCATGAGTTAATGTTCACACTTTCATTGTCTCTTCGTGCGCGTCCATCACAATGTTTGTAAGCCTTCTGATCCTAATAAAACCGGAGCAAGGACCCTTGGGCTCTTGTCTTCTCCTGGATATTAACCATCTCTCACATTTTTAATCCTGCGTCCCACTTTCTTGGTGGACAAGAAAAAACTCCAGACCCAGAATCTATGACAATCTAATCTCAACAAGTTGCTGTTGCTTGCAATAACAATTCCTCACTTCCTTAACTGCTACTACCTAACCCTAGCCACCATAATATTTAGCCCAGGTAGCATGATACCTGCATGGTCTTATTGATCCCTCTCTTGCCTCTCTCCACCATCATATGTAGAAGACATTCAAGTTATTAGCTGTAAGACCTTTTATAGTCTAGTGTTCCTCTAAGTCTTTTTCTACCCCTTCTACCACCTACTTTTTTTTCTATATTCCCACACTATTGGCACTGCCCACCCTGACCTTCCTGGTGCTTCTCAAATACTCTGAGTTTTCTAGACTCAGACTTTGCATGTGGCATTCACTCTACCCAGAAGTACATTGCCCATACCTCACATGACTTGCAGCTTCATATTATTTCATATCTCTGTTCAAATGTTACATTCTTAGAATAATTTTCTCTGAGCACTCCATCACTCCTCCAGAATTCCTCTGCCTAGTGTTATTTTTTCATAGCCTTATCATTTATTATATCATATGCATATTTGTTTATTTCTAGTCTACTGTCATGTGAAATAAGTTCTGTGAAATCAGGAACCTTTTCTGTTTTGTTTGGTATTTTATCAGCAGTGGCTAGAACAGTGTATGGAACATAGTAATGAAGATAATTAGATAGTAAGTGAATGAATAAATTTAACCATTATTTCAACAAGATTGTGGTCATATTTTCATGGTGGAATGAAGCAGCAGAAAAAACACTGTCCATGCAAAGTTCTGATGTCTATTAAAAAAATTAAGAGTAAAAAAAATCATAGAAACACTCAAACTCTCATGAATAAGCATTTATAAGTAAACAAGTAAATGCATACTAAAAATTACCTCTACTTAAGAACCTTAAATATCATTGAGACACAAATTAGTGAAAAAGTAATAAGCTAGCCAAATTTTATTTATTTTTGGAAAATAAATGGATTGCACTGACTTTTTTCTATTTCAATAACTGTTTCAATTTTTTTTTTAATTTTTATTCATTTGTTTTGAGAGGAAGAGAGTGAACAGGGGAGGGACAGAGAGAGAGGGAGACAGAGTCCCAAGTAGGCTCTGCTGCTCTCAGTGCAGAGCCCCCATGCAGGGCTCAAACTCACGAACCATAAGATCATGACCTGAGCCAAAACCAAGAGTTGGATACTTCACCTACTGACTGAGCCACTCAGGCGCCCTTGTTTAAAATCTTTTAAGATGAATGCAGAATGAACTCAATCATATGTTATTTTTAATTAGTAGATATATTCGTATCATATTCAAAATATTTTTATTATGTATTGCAGATTTTTTATAAGCCATTGCAAATTGTATTTTATTAATACTTAATGTTGAATAAGATGTATCTCTTCTGAGCTTACCTTACATTTTGAAATATGAGATTTTAGACTAATAAATAGGCATTACTCTTCCAGGTTAACCTGTTAGGTATTAAAGAGATGGAAGGTTGTAGTAAAAAAACCTCTTCAACCAGAACTGTATCATTTACTTTGTTTGCTGATGAGATATGTCAACATTTACACTGTGAAGTGTGCCTAAATGTGTATTTCTATTTAAATCAAATTCATCTTCTTCAGAGTTTATGTGTGTATTCAAGGAATGAAATTGGATTCTCTTCGAGAACTAAAATCAGTTACCATTTATTTCAGGCAAAGAGGTAATCAACATGCTTGACTGGAGAAACTGTTCAAGACTTGCGATTTCCTAAACTGTTTTTGCACAAACATTCTGAAACATAAAATATTAGGACATCTACTAAACTAATTTTGGAGGAATAGTATATTACACACAATTTATGACTCTGGGTCTTACATGCCCTACATAAACCTATTTTAAAAAAGAACCCTAGAGCATCATAAAGAATGGGAACTAGATAAAACTCAGGAAAAAAAGCGAGTTTATGAACTCATAAATTTAATCTGTTTAATTTTCCAACATTCTCACCTTATAAAATAGAGAAGGACTGCATTACTCCAGAGAGTAGTCAAAATCACATTGCTGCCTGCCGTTTTAGATGGCCATCCCCTCCACAAGCAGGCATTTTTTCCTGATCCATTAGCATATATTATGTCAGTAATCCCTCTAAAAGAATACTTTCTTTCAGGAAAGAAAAAGTGGTACAAACAAAATTAGACTTCTATTACTTTCCCTTCTAATTCCTATTAGAATGTAGATTGGATTGATTATTTCTGTTACTTGATCATTTCTCAGAAATCCTAATGAAACTATCCCAAGTGCCTTCAGGACCTTATAAATGAGTCATTGGCTCAGTGCAAACTTACTCTAAAATGTAGATGAACATGTTTGCCAAAGTTCTTGAGTCCCAATTTGATCACCTTATGAATAATAAATTATATGCAAAATTAATTTCATGATTTGATTTGGAATATCTGGGTTAATTCTAAAGAAAGCTTTTTAAGTACCCAGACTTTCTCTTTGCTTCTTTTCCAGTTCACAGCTACTTTTGCCATCTCTTGATTCCAACATGTGGCATCATCTCCCAAGTACCCAATATCTTTTTGTCTGTCTCTGAGTCTTCACTGAACCCTACACTTTTAAATCTGTCCTTGCTTCTTCAGGTTCCTGGTTAACATATGCATTTACCTACCATTTATTGAACATCAACTATTTCTAGGAACTGCTAGGCCTTTATATATTCATTGATCTTCACAATTCTCATGGATATTCCATCTCCCTTTTGTGGATGAAGCTAAAACTCAATGAAATTTGTACAAAGAAAAACCAAGTTTTTCTGTGTTAAAAAAATATTTTTCTGATTATAAACACACTATTATTTAATGCAGTACCTTAAATGTATTTTGGGAGTGCAGACTGTATAATATAAATAAATAGAATAAAAAACTATAATTCTACCACCAAATGATGTACTGATACTCATGTCAGTTCTTGTTGCCTCTGGCTTGATAGTGTAGGGATTCTGCAGAAAAGTCCTTCCTTAGGACTGGTCCAGAAAGTTAGAAAAGCTTATGGAGGTAGGGTGGAAGTTTTAAGTCTGGCCACTGTCTTACTTCCACAAACAAAGAAGCAAAGTTTTGTGAGTTACAGATGGCTGCTCCTTGATATTCTTCCTCTGAATCTCACACGGGAATTTCTAATATAGCCAATACTATTTGGAAACATATAAGAAAAGGAATTCTGGGAAAATACAGGTTAGTTGAGCAAGTTGACAAATATAAAGTGACCACAGTTTGGTCTAAAGGTTAATTGAAAGTTAATCAAGAGAGGCCTATACAAAGAATATTCCAGGCAAAGGAAAAAAAAAACAACATGTAGAAAAATAGGATTTTAAAAATAATAAATCCTTTAAGATCTGGTTAGGTGAAGCAAAGGCTTGGTGAGTGATGAGAATGGAAGTAGCAAAAGTGCAAAAAAATGGTTTTTAAGTCATATTGAAGATTTTTTTTCAGTTATTTTTTAAAGGTGTAGAAGAATTTCATCACAAATAAAATTTGCTGTGCCTCTTTGAGATCAGTCGTTTCCCCAAATGCAGGCAACCACTAATGTGCTTTCTGTATCTATAGTTTTACCTTTTCAGAAGTGTCATTTAAATGGAATCGTACAAAAATAAATACATACATACATACATACATAAACACATAAATAAATATAAATAAATAAATAAATAAATAAATAAATAAATAAATAAATGGAATTGTACGATATGTAGTCTTTTGAGTTTGGCTTCTTTGCATTTGAAATTCCTCTATGTTATTGATTATATCCGTACCTGTTCTTTATATTTATGAGTAGAATTACATTGTATGTATGTTCCAAAATCAGTTTGATTATTCAACAGATTAAACATATTTGATTATTTGCACTTTTTGCTGATTATAAATATCTTGCTGGCTATAAATATTTGTATGCAGGTTATTGGGTGAACCTGATTTTTTATATTTAATTGGGTAAAAACATAGAGATGGTTGTGTCATATCATATCTACATGTCTAACTTCATAAGAAACTTCCAAACTGTCCAAAGTTATATGTCAAAAGACCTGCAAGCGATGTATGAAATTCTAAGTTAATTTGCATATATACCAATGTTGACAATATCAGGCTTTTATTGTGGCTAATCTAACTGGCATGTAGTTACAGTTTAAATTTGCATTGGCCTAATGATTAATGATGTAGAACATCATTTCATTGTTAAATTGCCACTTATATATATTCCTTGCTGAAATGTCTCTTCAGTGTTCAAATCTTTTGCCCATTCTTTAATTTGTTGTTGTATTATTACTGAATTTTAAGAATTCATTTATATATTACAGATACAGGTTTTTTAATAAATACGTGATTTGCAAATACTCCTCATCTACACACACAGGTAACTTGCTTTTTCACCTTATAGCGTACTTATCCAGTGACAGATTAATTAATTGATGTTCAATGTATCCATTTTCTTCTTTGCATATAATCTTTTCGTTGTTATATCTAACAAATCTTTACCTAACTCAGTATAACAAAGATTCTTCTATGTTTTCTTCCAGAAATTGTCTAATTTCAGATTTTGTGTTTAGGTCCAAATTGATTTTTAGTGGTGGAGGTAAATATTGAGTTTCTGTGTGTGTGTGTGTGTGTGTGTGTGTGTGTGTGTGTGTGTTTTACGTATGGATACTCAGTTTTTCTAGCACCATCAGGTGATAAGCCTATCTTACCAAATTTCCTTAGCACCTTTATTGAAAAATATATATGTGAGTTTATCTGTACTCTCTATTTCTTCATCTCTGTGTATAAACTTTTACCAACACAATACTATTTTGATTATTGTGACTTTATAGTAATTCTTGAAATAAGGTAGAGTCTTCCAACTGTCTTATTTTTCAATAGTGTTTTGACTCCTGCCTTTCCACACACTTTTTAGAATGAGTTTGTTAATTTCTACAAAAGAATAAAGACTGCCAGAACTATGATTGGATTTCTACTGAATTTATGGATCAGCACTGGATGAAATGCCATTTTAGTAATACAGAGTATTTGAATCCATAAGCATAATGTATTTCTTCATTTATTTTAGTATGCTTTGATTTCTTTAATCATTATTGAAAGTGATAGGGTGTATAGTGATGTGGTCCCACACATAGAACTTGGGGTAAGATAGTTGGGAGTGTCTTAAGAAGGATTAGTTGTCCCACACACAAGCATGCCTATCATATACATATTTTTGTAAGATCATCCAGAGTAATTCTTAATCACTTGGAAAGTTTAACTTGACACAGTTTCAAATAGTCATATGAGGAATGTCATTTTAAATCTATGAAATTAGTATGCTTCTAATTCTCAAATATCCAAAATATGGTACACACTGTACTTTTTTCAACTAGTATTAACTGGTGTCTAAAATGAACCACTCTATACGATGTATAAGACACTTCTGTGTCAGATTATCCCAGCTTGGGTGTAAGTAAAATAAATAAACTATAATCCTATTACTAAATGCTTAGCCTAGATATCTTAACAGTATTTTTTTGGAAGAATGAAAAGCAGCATACACTATGACTAGTTAGGATAGACAGGTATTTGATTAAAGTTTAATTATATAATGAGTTAAAGATCTTAAGATCTGGGCATCAAGATTATGTCAGGAAACATATCACATTCCTAGAAAGTATACCCATAAGAAGACTAAAAATGTGTGTCAATAACAATTATCACCTTATTTCTCTGATTGGTCTTATAGGGAAATAAAGATCCCTCTTACCCTTATTCCCTACTTAACAACTTTAGGGCAGAGAGACAGCTGAAGACCTTGCAGAATCGAGACCATGAGTATTATAAATCATGTTAACGGTCCATAGACCAAAATTGCTGTAGTTACATCAACCTGTTTGATAATACTATGATATCAAACAACATCTGATATACTTTTAGCTTTGCTTAGAATGCAGAAAACTGAAAAGAGCAGTAATCACACCCAAATAAAAAATGGATAATCTATAAATTATATGTGTTCTTTGAACCGATTGGTGAGCTGAGATTTTGGAGCCAACAACCCACATGAAATCTAAGGAAAGACAACTGTGTACCAGGAGTGATGAGAAGTGAGTACAGACTCAATGGCAGCAGACCATGGGAGGAGAGGATTAATGGCTGATTTCAGTTAAAATTTTTAACAGTTGACTAATGGCCAAGTGTGAGACTGCATGAAACTATGAAGTCCATAGAGACCATAGATACATGGAAAGATTACACCTATGGCATTCTTTTTCCAGATATCTGTATTGGGCATTTATAAGAAAGATTGGAGGCAGATTAGGAGACTGGAGAAAGCTTCCTTGTTGGTACAGGAGAGAATGAGGGTAGTTGCTGCTGTCGTCATAATGAGGGGAATATCTGCCTCAGACTGCTTGTCTGCAAAAATTGGGCCTTAAACTGCTGAGAAAGTGCAGCAAACACTTTTGCCCCCAAATATAGTTGAAAACTCATTATGGCTAGATCTTGGTTTAAATACAAAATGAAAAACCTTTTCTTCTAAAAAAGGACAGAGAAATTGTTCTGAGCCCAGATTATTTAAGAGGTCTCTTACCACTGGGGAAAGGGCAGGATTAGTGAAAAAGTCTCAGTCCTGAGATGTACAGACATAGGACACACCTAAGATTGAGAATGGACCTGAGGAGCCTGGGTGGCTCAGTTGGTTAAGTGTCAGATGTTTGGTTTCAGCTCAGGTCATGATCTCATGGTTCAAGGGTTCAAGCCCCACATCTGTCAGCATGGACCCTGCTTGGGATTCTCTCTCTCCCCCTTTCTCTCTCTGCCTCTGCCCTGCTCATGCATGCGTTCTCTCTCTCTCTCTCTCTCTCACACACACACACACACACACACACACACACACAAAATGAATGAATAAACATTAAAAAAAGAGAATGGAGCAGAACAATAGTGAATATACTTTACCCTCTATCACCAATGTAGCAAACTAAATTACTTGAGTTTCTCCAAAGAAGTAAAACAAATAAGATATTGATTGGTTAGAATTGGCCCACACAGTTATGGAGGTTAAGTCCCCAAGATCTGCAGACCAAAAGGCCTGAGAACCAGGAGAGTTGATGTTGTAAAGTCCCACTTAGGTTATGAAGGCAGGAGGAGACTGATGTCCTAATTTAAGAATGTAGGCAGAAAGAGCAAATGGTCTTTTTTTCAGCTCTTGGTACTATTCAGGCCTTCTAAGAACTGGATGAAGCTCACTCACCTCAGAGAAAGAAATCTGCTTTCCTCAGTCTATTAATTCAAATGTTAATCTCTCTCAGAAACACCTTCATGGACACTCAGAATAATGTTTAACTAAATATCTGGGCATCCTGTGACCCAGTCACATTGATGTATAAACTAACCATCATACAAAACCTGAGTAATAACCAACAATAATTGATCACTGGATAGGAAGCAAGACATGGAGAGAGATCACATGCAGAGAAAGCTTAAAGTTGAGAGTAGATCAGGAACTCTGGGAAAACCCTCCAGAAAACCATCTTCCACATTAAGTGCATGATGAAGCTAGAGAATTTTGACACTAAATATATTTTAAAATGATAATTGACATTATACATAAGTTTATAAAAGCAATAACTTAGATGAAATGGATAATTTTCTAGTAATACAATAATTTCTAAAGTTTAACCAAGAGGAAATAGATAATCTGAATAGTCCTATATATCTTGATGGATGTCTTAACTGCTATTTCTACCAAATACTTAAATAAGAAATAATACACATTTTATAAAAACTCTTTCAGGATATGGAAGATGAAGGAGCACATTTTCACTTATTTTATGTACACATTTTTACTGATATTTTGTCTTTGTCATAAGACAAATACAGAAAGGAATGAGTAAAAATTTCCATATCCTAGAATTATTTATATGCTTTATATTGAAGATAAAACACATTAGGAGAAAAGAGTAAACAACAGAGCCATATCCATCAGAGTACAGGTTCGAACTCCCATATTGACTAATTTAATTTGCTAATATTTTGTTGAAAATGTTTGCATTATTCATTTTGGACAAAGTTACAAAACAATTCAGTGGGTAAAGTGTGGTGTTTTCCGCAAATGATAGTGGTATAATTGGTAATCTATATGAGTAAAAAATAAACTTAATACCTTGTACAATATGCAAAATATTAAACAATAATGACAAATTTAAATTCATAGAAATTAACATTTTCTGCTTTTTGTAAAGATGTGTTGTACATAAGGAGAAAATATTTATCTGATAGAGGTCCTTATCCAGAATATAAAATGAACTCTCAAAACTCCATGATAAGAAAAACAACACAAGAAAAAAAAATGGGTAAAGTATTTGCCCAGATACTTCATCAAAGAATGTATATATACACCTATATAACATTACAGAAAATGAAACCTATAGAGATAGAAACCATGTGCATTGTTGCCAGGCACTGGGAATGTTGAAAGATTGGACTATAAAAGTATGTGAGGGAACTTGTGAGGGAGATGGAATTGTTTCATGTGCTATGTGTGGTGGTGGTGGCTACATGACTATACCTTCATAGAATTCTTTGCTAAAATGAGTGTATTGTTACTTTTAAATTCTACCTTAAAAACAGGGCAAAAGAACATTTAACTGGCTATACTTTCGAACAAAACAAGGAGATAAGATGGTGAAAAGCCCAGAAGTACCATTTCCAGAGTGTCCAGTGTCAGCTCCAAGTGCCCTGAAACAATACTCAACTTATAAATGGATAATTGTGGTGACAAACATGGGAGAATGGGGCAATAGACATATGTTGTTAGTTCTGTTTTGATGTTTGCATTTAATTTTAAAGTACCTTAAAGAGTATTATATTTATTAAACATATTTTATGCATTAAAGAAAGTTAGATAAGTTAGACTAAAAGTTGCCTTTTTTATAGCTGAATACTGGATTATGTACTCAGTTTTGGAAAATGATGAAGGTTGGTTTCTTGCCCTGAAAGGCAATCTCAGTCCATTGGAGTCCAGAAATTTAATTGAATAGTAACAACATTTTATATGTGCTGTAGGCCTTGTACGTGCAAAGAATTTGAGAATATCTACTGACAGTGGCCTTCCCAATAACAGGACTATACAAGAGACAAAGGATTGTTAGATCCATATCATTTCTTTAAATGAAACAATTGATGGGATCAAATTTGGAAGGTAGTAATTCTCAGGGAGAAACAAACATGTATTTCCCCATTTGATTTCCACCCTCACAGCCATACAAGCCCATGATCTCCCATACACATCCATGCTTGCTTTCCTCTACCTCCTTCTACCTTTGTTTCAATAGATAGTGAAATATACACACATATTAATTTATTTTTGTTATATTAAGCCATTCCTTTCTTCCAGTTCTGTTCATTTATAGAAATATATTTCTTAATACCTGCATTAAATTTTATTAGCTTCACACCTATTTTCATGTAATTCTGAACAGTGGAGCTAGGAATGAATACTTTTTATAAATGGGGTCCTAGGTTTTTGAAAGTCTATATACTCTAATATAAAGCAGAGTGACATAAAAGATAGAAATTCACTCTTGTCTTCATAGAAATGATTTTAAATTGACTCTTTGATAATTCTTAAGATTTTCCAAACACTGAATTACATTTTTTTTTTGCCAGTGTAGTTTCCCTGTCCTTCAACCAAGTGTTCCCAACAGATAATAATACCAGATTTTGAGTAACTCTTCACTTGCTGACATACAGTAGATAATTTTGACAGCTCTTTCTGATTTATTTGTAGTAGTCCCTTAGAAAATCTGGTATTTTCTTTTAGTCTAACAATGTTCAGTACAGGGTGGTCACAGTCGCGGCTGTGAAATGCCCAAAGTTTAAACAAAGGCATAACTAACAGGAGACTTTATTTCCAACCAAAGGAAAACAAGTTGTTTCATACAGGAGGATTTCTGCATTTTCTTTCATGGTATTTTGGAACCACATTTACAAACAATGAATTTAGCAGACGCAGAGTTGGGTGCACATCTTTATTATAATGTGCTATGGTTTTAACCTACTTCACCTGTCACCAACATAATGAAATTTGACTTTGATGAACATGCTTAACAAGAAAACAAAAATCCACTGAACAGAATCTAGCAAGCAACAATATGTTTAATCCTATAGAAACACAATTTATCCACTACCTTTTTGACATTTGATTGGAGCTATTCACGGGAAGCACACTTCATTCCTTTATCAAGACCTCCAGGTTTGGATTTATTCTCTGAGAGGATAATCCTGCTGGTATGTTCAGTAATTCTGCAGTTGAAGCATTTAGTCACTGATCTGTTGCAATAATATGATAGAAATAAAATGGGTACTCCTTGAAGGAATGGATTTTGCATCATAAATATGCAGTCATAGGACAAATACAGAAAGGAATGAGTAAAAATTTCCATATTCTAGAATTATGTATATACTTTATATTGAAGATTTGGAATGTATTTAACATTTCCTTTAGGCAAAGTGTTTACAGAATAGAAGGATGCCAATATAATACATATTTCTGAGCAAACCCAGAAAAAGAACCAAATTTAAGACTGTGAAAATAGGCAGTTGGATCCCTCTAACTATGGAGAAATGATTTCATAAGATTATCATAGCCTTATAAAATGCAGGTTTTCTATTTTGATATTTTGCTGCTGTCTTATTGTCAATTACTTCTTATTACTGCTCTGCTCACTCAAGATTTTTAAAAAAATTTCACAGCAGTGTCGATAGTCTATGGGCAAATATGAGGACATTCTTGGTATTATCTAAACAATATAATCTGAAGATAGTATAGTTTGTTTCATCCTTAATTATATTCAGGTATTTGCAGTAATGAAACAATTTTACTCTCAATTACCTAACATGAACATATTTACAATTGTGCTGAAATTCCTATCAGTAGTCTTTTTTAATGATTTTTAAACATGTAATATTCACATTTCTTTTTGTGTTTACTTTGTCCCTTATTTGTGCATTTGTATATTACCAATTCCACTAATTAAAAGAAGATTCTACTTCTCTTTACTGAAAATTTCTTTGTTCTGATTCACTTCTCAAGTCATTCATAGACCTGTTTAATTCATTCATTTTAGGTTACTCTAATAGCCACATAAGCAATTTCCTTTCTTATCCTTATCTCTCTGTGACATCTGACAATCTCCAGGACCCTCTGTTTGAAATTGTTTCCTAACCCTTGACTTCTAAATTTCCAACCTTCCTAGATCTGCCGCCTTCACCTCAGGACTTTTTCTTCTCAGGCTCTTTCGTGTGTGTGTGTGTGTGCGCGCGCACGCGCGTTGTGACAATTCTTCTCCCTGGATAAAGTCTGGTATTCTCTGGATTTCACTATCTAACTTTCTCTTTTCACTTTCCTGGGTAGGCCTCTCCCCTGTTTGAGAGAATATATGTATCACCACACTGTCATTATCAGTCCTCTTTTTTAGCACAATCACACAACTGTGGCACTCTCTAGTACATTTCCCCCATTACCAAAATTCCCATATCCTGACCTGAATGGTGTTATAGACTGAATTGTTCTCCCCCCCCCCTCCCCCCCCCCCCCAATCCATGTGGTGAATCCTTAAACCCTAATGTAATTGTATGCAGAGACAGGGCCTTTAAAGGGATAATGAAGTGAAGTTTAAGGTTTGGATTCTAACCCAATAGGAGTGGTGAACTTCTAAGAAGAGGAAGAAATAACAGAGATGTATGCACAAAGAGAAGACCATATAAGGAACAAGAAGAGGGAGGTCATCTGCAAACCAAGGAGAAAGGCCTCAGGAAAAACCAAACCTGCCGGCCCCTTAATCTGAGAGTTCCATCCTCCAGAACTGTGGGAAAATAAACTTATTTAAGTCATTCAATTGGTATTTGTTAACCCTAGCAAACTAATACAATAGCATCTATTATTTTATGTGTCTGACGTATGGCATGGGGCTTACTACATTAATTCTTCAATGACAGCTTTGATGTCTCTGCACTTCTCAGCTATATTGTAAGGTCATACTATGGTCTAAATGTTTTTATCCCCCCCCCCCCCCAATAATCATAAAGTGATGGTATTAGGAGGTGGGGACTTCAGGAGGTGATTAGTCATGAGGGCATAGCCCTCAGGAGTGGAATTAATGACTTTATAAAAGAGAGTCCAGAGACTTCCCTCACCACTTCCACTATGTGAGGATACAGTGAAGTCTGCAGCCCGAAGGAGGGCCCTCACTTGGCTGTGCTGGGACCCGGATCTTAGACTTGAGCCTCTAGAACTGTAAGGAATACATTTCTCAGTCTGTAGCATTTTGTTATAGCAGCCCAACCAGACAGAGACAGGACAAGACTCAGTGCTACAGAGTTCCGGATCCCCAAGAACTTTGCCTAGAAGGGCCTGAACTGAAGACTGAGCTGGGGAGTTCACAGTAGTAGCAGTTGCTTTTGCTGCTGTCCCTCTCATTGCTGGCTGCTCTTACTCTCTCTCCCTGTTCCCTGGTTGTCTTTTCATTTGTTTTGTGCTCTGGAATTTTGTACGTGGCTCTACCCTTTACTAGCCAGGACTTCAAAAAGCCAGGCCTCTAGTGCTTACATCTCTTGATGGAATTTTGAATATTTTTACCTCACAAGATGCCATGCAGTTTGTATAGTTGTTCTTTCCCTTCTTTGGATCTGCCCAAATTAACATTAAAAGTGATCAGATTATGATAGACAAGCATTGAGAAGGAAGAATAACGTGTACAAACACCAAGACAATATTGCAAACAAATATTGGAAACAAACGTATCTTTGTTTCCAGATATGTGGGTTAAATTGCCCACAGTTCATTTGTTTGAACAAAAACTAATGCATGCACAGTAGACATTATATGCCAGAAAGGTAGTATGGTAGGAAATAGAGAACTGCTAACCTATATAGAGCATTTACATCATGCCAGGGAATATGCTAACCCCTTCACAGACCTTAAGACATTTGATCTGCACTAGAACTTAATGCGATATGCAGTTACTATACCCATTTTATAGATGAGGAAACTAAGATAATGAGAGGAAACAGCAGAGAAGGAGCTGGTCTAGAGTGAGGATGGTGTTTTCAGGTTTGAACTTCTGGAGCTCAGTACCGTTGCCATCATCTGATAGGCAATTAGCTATGTGATTTTAGTCAGATTTCCTTATTCTCTGAATTCCATTGCCTCACTCCAAATGGGCATCATACTAAGATCTGTTTTATAGGGTTGCTGTTGTTTATGTGAAGCACAATGTCTGAAATATCTTTCTCTGTGAACTGTCTGTAACTCCTCAAATAAAACATTTCCTTTTCAGCCTAAATCCTCTTTCAAAAATCTTACGGTTCCAATTTTTCGTCTGTTTGTTCATTTTCTAAGTGTTTAAATATTTTCATCAATTCATATGTATCAATCTTGTTTCATTATTACACAGCAATTACAGGTAGGTTTTTGATGAATTAATATACACGATTTTCCAACTATTGTAACTCATCAGTTTTTAATTTTATTTTATTATGTGTCTACCTCGGGTATGTATGAGGTTAGAAAAAATTTTGGTATTCATGGTTTTTTACTCTATATAATATTAAAGAGTACTGCTCTATAGGCTTTATAAATGAATGAAAGCAGGGGCACCTCGGTGGCTCAGTTGGTTAAAAGTCTGACTTTGGCTCAGGTCATGATCTCACAGTTCATGGGTTCGAGTCCCGCATTGGACTCTGTGCTGACAACTCAGAGCCTGTGAGCCTGCTTCAGATTCTGTGTCTCTGCCCCTTTCTTGTAAGAAAGGGTGAGGCTTTCTTTTCTTCTTTGCTTGAATCTCCTTGATCCCCTTGAAAGAAATAACACACACATGATTTTCAGCAACTCTACTGGGAAGTTTGTTAGATTTTATTTTTAATCTTTATTAACTAATTTGTCATATGCCCTTTTGCACATGCAAATATATTACTGCCAGCACAGTCATTCTTGATTTTCATTTCATTTTTTGCATCGTATCCTAGTTTTCTCTCAGTAAACAATAGACTCTGCTTTTTATAGGCTGTTTTTGTCCTAATTTTTATTTATCTTTTATTTGATTCATAAAATTCACTTACAACCTCATATAAAGTGATTTTTTAAAATACTTGGTATTCACACCTTAACGTATTCTCTCACATGTATAATATCTGAACTTGCCTACCTTTGCAGCCTAAGTAAATAAGTTTTGGCCCACTTGACAATTTGCTATGCCTTTCTACCCCAGACAATGGATGCTTACTTAATCTCCAAATCTTTTTGTAAATCTCTTCTTTTGAAAATAGTAAGTCTGTTAAGAATTCAGAATCAAATATAAACCATTGTAATTATCTCTTTAACATCTTCCCTGACTACAAAGGTGGATGCATAATTGCAAATGCCATCTCAGTGTCAAATTTTTAGAGTTTTTTGTTTTAATGTGAACTCACTGAATAAAAGAACAATGTTTTAAAAATGTGTATGCCACATTCATCCATCTCAGTAATTATTTATTGAGTTAATTTTGTTACTATACATAATAATAGCAGTTATTGAATAATGATTGTGAGGGAAGTATGGCTAAGGTGTCTGTATTTGAATATCTGCACTGATTTGGTTTGTCTGGGTTGTCTAGGAAGACTCTTTCATTTAATGAAAATTATTGTAGAGGTTTCATGGTTTGTAAAAGTGAATGGATTTTCCAGGGATAAGAGGGAATATATGAGCCATACTTCTTAGAACTCCAAGACAACATTGTTTAGTTTCTTAATTGGTCTCCTTAGTGTAAGAGTAAATAAAAATTATTTCTTCAGTTAATTAAGTAGAAAAGAGACCTTATATCATTTCCTTGGAGACTGCACATATGAGTCCTTAGTCTAACTTTAGAATAGAGATCGATGATTAAGTTCACTCTCCAGTTTATACAATGTAGAGATATATACATGGGCTGCTGGTCATATGACCTCTAAATACGTAAAAATTTTCTAAAATTAGAGGAAAAAATACAGAGATATCTCAAGAGATGTGCAGGAAACTGTCACGAGGCATAGCCTTTTCTTGAGGCATAGCCTTTTCTCTCTTGAGATAACTTATTGTTCTTCCTTCTGCTTTTGCTGTCTAAAATGTGTAAGATTTTGTTCTAACTTTGTGGTCGCTTTGGTGCTAATTTCTATTCACGTAAATCTGTTAATGTTTACTCTATAATAAATTGTGTTCTCTATTCTATATGCTAAGGTAAAGTCTTTTATTGACAGAGTTCATTGATTTCCTCACACTGCCTCCCTCTATGACACCTTGTACACTGTAGTCAACTCATAACTTTAAAATGTAATTGAATTACTTTTGGGGTCATAAAATACTATCATTTGAAAACAATTGAAGGCCATACTGTATTTCTGAATAGAATTTAACATCATAAAGGTAACAATTCTGTGTTAATTCATGTAGTTGACATGTTGTTCTGTATGCCTAGCATGTTTCATTATTTTGTTTTGGTTTAATTTTTGGAATTACAGGAGTTAAATTTTACATGAAAAAAACAAGTACTCATGAATCTAAAGATAATTTCTGGGTATAAAAAGAGTTATTAAGTGAGTGATTATACTGTCAAGTATTAGAATATATATATTAAATTCCTTAGTAAGTACTACAGTGTGTGGCTGGCTCATGATTACAAGTCCAGATCGACAGAACAAGCTATAAAATCTAGAAGTGACACAGATACATTGAATAATTTAATATATAAATGCAGTAGGACAAAGATAAATTTTTCATTAAGTAATTTGGACAGCTGAGTGTCCATGAGTCAAAACATAAAGTTAATCCACACTTTATAAGTTTCACCCAGATAAATTAAACATGAGAAATTAAAAAAAAATTTTTTTTCAACGTTTCTTTATTTTTGGGACAGAGAGAGACAGAGCATGAACGGGGGAGGGGCAGAGAGAGAGGGAGACACAGAATTGGAAACAGGCTCCAGGCTCTGAGCCATCAGCCCAGAGCCCGACGTGGGGCTCGAACTCACGGACTGCGAGATCGTGACCTGGCTGAAGTCAGACGCTTAACTGACTGCGCCACCCAGGCGCCCCTAAACATGAGAAATTTAAATAGAAGTGATTTTTTTTTTGTTCATTTGTTTAATTTTGAGAGAGAGGGAGAGAGACAGAGACAGAGAGACAGAGCGCACGCACAAGCAGGGGAGAGAGAGACAGAGACAGAGGATCCGAAGCTGGCTCTGCACTGACAGCAGTGAGCCTGATGCGGGGCTTAAACTCAGGAATGGTGAGATCATGACCTGAGCCAAAGTTGGATGCTTAACCAACTGAGCCACCCTGGTGCCCCAACAAATTTAAATAGAAAAAATAAAAACATACAGTTAAGAGACATCTACAAGAACTTCTTTAAGTTTCTTGAGTTTATTTAACTAACTCAAAAATCTTAAAACAATTATAAATGTGATTTCACAAAAATGTGAATGAAAAATTATCGTAAGCAAATTCTAAAGATAACATACATAATATTGAAAAATTTTGTAATTCATATTGGAAACAGATCTATTTTTTCATAGAGTGAAATAAAACACTTCTAAGCATTCTTAAAGCTTGTCTGATGAGAATTTGAAAATAAATTATTTCATATTTTTTTTGATCTTTTAGTTTCAGTTAAAGGAAATACTCAAACAGATTTGTTGGTTACTGGAAGGAAATACGGTGCAGCCATTATATTTTGCAGGTATGAAGAATTTCTTCTTGCAATGTAAGCACTAATATGGCATGATCTCTAAGCTAAAATATTATTTAAAAAAGCAAGGTGAAAGGCGTGCCTGGTGGCTCAGTCAGTTGAGTCCAACTTTGGCTCAGGTCATGATCTCACCATTGGAGTTCGAGCTCACTGATGTCAGTGCAGAGCCTGCTTCAGATCCTCTGTCTACCTCTCTCTCACTCTCCCCATTCCCCAGTCACACACTCTCTCTCTCAAAAATAAAACATTACCAAAATAAAAAATAGAATAAAAAAGCAAGATGAAGAATAGCAGATGTTATATTGTATAAAAAAGGGATATGACTTGGGTACAGAAAATATTTCTGAAAAGATATTTTTCGCCTTCTATGGGATAAACTTGTTCGCATAATGTCATGTAATTATCTTTTTTTGTGGCTTTAGTTACAAAATGAGTGGGAGTTGAGAAGTCTTGGATTCAAAAGTTGTTAACTGTATGAAATGTATGCAAATCAGCTGGCAAAGCAAATTTATGTTCTACTTACACTACAGTTTATATTGGAAAAACTAGCCCTATTCTTCAGGTAGGTAGGATCTTTCTGAGCTTTCATTTTTGCCTATGTAAAATAGGTTAGAAGTGTGTTTTTATTCATTTTCTACAAAACGGTTTCTTTTGCCTTACTACCAAGAACAATTTTTGCCTTGAAACATTGCATATATAAGAGCTATCAACTAGGATTCAGAAAATAACTATGGAATTAAACCTGCCTTTGTGATTTATAGGTATTCCAGGGTGTTTCACCTTCTAGAGTTACCTAGTACTTTAAAGAAAACTACACTCTATATTTATTTTAGTGTACTCTGGATTTTAGGGGAAAAAAAGGGGATATCTAGAGGACTCTATGGGCACGGTTACCCATTCCCAAAACTTACTGAATTTACTGAATTCTAACTTACTGTTTAATGGGAGTTTTCCCATGAATTCTACTTTATTATTGCCTTATCTTTCTATCTATCTATCTATCTATCTATCTATCTATCTATCTATCTATCATCTTTCCATCTCTGCTTTATCTCTGATGACTTCTATCTTTCCCCCCTATTTAAACACATGCACACACACACGTGCGCGCACACACACACACACACACAAAACTAACCTAATGCCATTGTATATTACAGGGCTTTTTTGAAAATTTGGGGAAAATAGAGGAGGATTGGAACAAACCATGTAAGAAGAAGACAGGAAGGTCTTCATAAGTCCATTTTAGACATTTAGAATTACTTATTCTTATCATTACAATAGTGAATTTATCTTTGCCTTTTTTTCTTCTTGCAACCAATGAAAGTAGGGAGTCCTCTCTGCCACTTTTGTTTTTCAGCGTTCTTCTACCATAACAATATTCCTTTGCCAGTGGTTCCAAATCTAAAACTCTTGGATGCCCAGAGAAATTTTAATTTAGACATTTCTCTTCTGAATTTATCCATAAAAACGTGGCTTAGCCATCTTAAACAAAATGCCACTTAGCATGCTAAATTATACAGCCATCTGTTTCTGAGGTGAAGATGCCCCTTTGTCCATCCCCAGTGTGGAGTCTCAGAAATAATTTCTTTTAAAGATATTTTCCGCCCCTGGTATATGTATTTATCTTTCTGTGATTCTTAAAATAACAATAATTTTGTTCACTATTTATGAAGTTAATTATCTTTAGAAATGTGCATATTCATTATTAGTTAGATTTTACATTATAAAGCAAAGCAGAATATATCCTGAAGCTTAGCATAGATTTTGAATTACTTCATATACATTACACAGGCCTAATTATAGAAAACAACAGGACTTGATAAAGTTTAAAGTTGATGTGCTTTTTGTTTCTTTTCTATTAAACTGTAATAAACTTTCAAAAGTGGCTAAAAAAACTCATAAAGGGGAAAAACAACTTATTTAAAAATAACTGTCAATTTTATAGAAACAAATCATTGACCAGAAGAAATTGCTCATTAATTATTATAATAACTGGTTTTAGGGAATTGAGTAATATAGTCCCTTATTAAATGTAAACAGAGATTCAGTACCTGACTAAACATTTGCCAGTATTAACTACAAATAACTAATAAACTTTAGTTCCTGGATATTGTTTGATTCCTTGAAAAGGTTCTTGGTAAGCTGTCAATTAAAATGTTCATCATACAATTAAAATGACATAATTTTCAATATCACAGACTTAAACCCAATTGAAGTGTCACTGAGAAACATGGAACATTTTAAGGGGTTTTATGTCCAAATGACAACAGATTACAAAGCTCCCTAATTCTGCATGCCTCTGAAAATAAAATAAAACTCAACAGCATTTAGTTTGTAGAATGTTTCTGAGTTTGTTCATCGATTGGAAACTGAGATATAAAGTTATAGCTGATGGAAAGCCAACCCAGCATAAAAATATGAAGTAAAATATTTTTCTTCAGAAAATTTCTACAGAAAACAAGAGAATTCAAGGCAGATGAACTTTATGTGAAGTGTGAAAATTTTAGGTGAAGTTTAGATGGATAAATTTAATCGCCCTTGAGGAAAATTCTTGATAAGGTATATAATTCAGATTATGCTTTGATGAACTCTGATCAAATAGCTTGAACCCATAGTTTTTCATGTTTGGAAACTGATAGTTTAAAATTGAAGTCAAACTTATGGCACTTTCTATTCTTTGGCAAATGAAATTTCTATTTCCCAATTGGATCATCCACACCTACTACTGGCTCATGTTCTTTTCATTCACCTATTAGTTATTCACTCTATTAAATTTTTGTTAATTATTTTGACTTTTTAACATAGATATTTGAGGAAAAACTTTAAAGCTTATGTGGATGGAAGAGAAATTTCTGTCCCCATAACTCTCCTCATTTCAGATTATCTGCCTTCAGGGATAGGAAGATTTAAATTTTTTTAGGTACCAGGATACCGATCAGCTAGTTTCATACAGTATCACTGTTAAAATTTCTGCCCTGTGTGTCCTCTTTTTCTCTGCTTCCTTTCATTCTAGGGTTAAACCTGCATTTGTAAAATGAACAGTTACAATTGTAGAACTATTAACATTCATATGCCTGCATTACTCTCAATTCTTTAGGTGAGTTACACCATTTACATCTCACAATAAATTTATAATGTACCTGTTTATTTTTCCCACTTTGCAATGAAGAAAACAAGACACACAAAGTTTATATAAATATCTCAAAATCACAATGCTGTTGTCAAATGGAGAAGTGTGAGTAAAGTGAGTAAAGCCACTTTAGATTAGATTCCAAGGGCATGCTCTTATCCAATACACTGCACTACTTCTTTGGGGATAGATACAGCTAAAGATAGACATGGATATAGACACAAACCAATATGGTTAAGTAGTGTATTTATATTGATGGATATAGATGCATGATTAGACATAGCTAATAGAAATAGATACTGATGAGGGAGCATGAGGCAGGCTGAGGGGCAAAGCACAAGGTAGCACACACACCACACCACCCCCACCCCAGGTGGCATCTGTGTGATACTCCTTGCACACTCCCAGCTACCCAAAAACAAAGGAAAGGGGTTTAAGTGCTTGCCATGGTAATGTGGGAAACTAAGGCAAATGAAAAATTAAATTCCTTTACAGCCTGCAGCCCATTGGCAAGTCCTTGAAACTGGCAGAGTGACCTCCCTCTAGGAGCTTAGCTGCCTCAAGGATGACACTTTGCTAGGGGCAAAAGAGAAACTTAGTTTTAACATTGTCCCAACCTCTAGGATCCTGTAAATCTACTTCCTTTATCCCAACTGCCCCAGGATATATGCTGTCAATCATGCTCCAGTCTTAGGGCCCCCTGAGATGCATCTGAGGGGTCTCATGACTGAGGTTTCATTAAATGGTGATAAATGGCGTTTCTAGCTAGTCCCTCAAGGTCCTGGAAACCTTGCTTCCAAAATTCCTTAGAGACTTAATCTATCCCTGACCCCCTCCCAACCTGAAGGTATATAATGAGTTATCCATCAGGACCCCAGTGCAGCTCTTCCTGCCCATGGGTCCTATCCCCATGCTTTAATACAGTCACCGTTTTTGCACCAAAGACATCTTCAAGAATTCTTTCTTTCACTGGCTCCAGACCCCACGAACCCCCATCACTCCAAAACTTCATCAGATATGTTGCTGCTTACAAAACATTATAGAGAAAAAGCAGGTGGGTACAAGGGAAAAGGGAATGTTTAAGGAGCTATTTTCTACAATTCATAGTATCAGAGTGGTACAGTGGGGAATTTCATTGAACCATCTCTGGTGGCCACATGACCTTGACAAAACCAGCTTGTCATTGCTATATTGAAATGGGACATTTGATGTATTGAGAAAATAAATTTTGAATTGTTTGGTTTATAATTGCTGAGTTATAAACACAAATATACTTTCTCACCACACCCCTAATCTCATTCTTTTATCCTTCTTTTCCTATATAATAAATAATGTCTTTTCTCACCAGGAAATGAAAGCAGTAGACATCTTTCAGCCTCAGCCTTTCTCGGAAGTTCACTCTGTCTCTGACTTCTAATAGTCTCCCACCACAACAGAGCTCAACAATTTGATTAAACATGAACATATTTACTACTAAATTAGCGGATATTGCATGTGAAAGACAAACCATTTTAATGTTGAAGAATAGCAAGAAGATAATCATTTCTACGTTAGCTTTGAGTAGTTCCTAAAAGATGTACTGATGGTAATTATGAACAGCTGTCATTAGAACTTTGGGTGGAATATCTGATATTTTGAAAATGTATTCTCAGAATCTACTAAGTTTGATTCAAAGACAGATCATTTCCTTTAAGGCCATGTGGAAGTGATTAAATTTGAAATAATTTTGATATATCATAAAGGATACAAAGTGAGCACTACCTTTTATATCTTAAAAAAATTTTTTTTACATTTATTTATTTTTGAGAAACAGAGTAAGACAAAGCGTGAGTCGGGGAGGGGCAGAGAGAGAAAGAGGCACAGAATCTGAACCAGGCTCCAGGCTCCGAGCAAGCGGTCAGCACAGAGCCTGATGTGGGGCTCGAACCCACGAACCGTGAGATCACGACCTGAGCCGAAGTCAGACACTCAACCAACTGAGCCACCCACATGCCCCACTACCTTTTATACCTTAAAGGAATAGCTCATTTTCTTATTAAATAATTAATAAATACATATGTCATTCATTTCAACAAATTCTTAGAATTTTCATATGAATTCTTTTATTTTTTAAATGTTTATTTTTGAGAAAGAGCAGGCAGAAGCAGGGGAGGGGCAGAAGGAGACGGGGAACAGAGGATCCCAAGCAGGTTCCATGCTGTTCGTGCAGAGCCCCATGCGGGGCTCAAACCCACAAACCATGAGATCATGGCCTGAGCCGAAACCAAGAGTTGGACACTTACCTGACTGAGCCACCCAGGCACCCCTGTATTCTTTTTTTCTTAAATTTTTTTTTAAGTTTTTTTTTAACATTTATTTATTTATTTTTTTTTTGAGACAGAGAGAGCATGAACAGGGGAGGGTCAGAGGAAGAGGGAGACACAGAATCTGAAACAGGCTCCAGGCTCTGAGCTGTCAGCACAGAACCCGACGCGGGGCTCGAACTCACAGACCGCGAGATCATGACCTGAGCCGAAGTCGGACGCTTAACCGACTGAGCCACCCAGGCGCCCCTGTATTCTCTTTTTTTTTAATTTACTTATAATCAGAGAAAGCAAGAGAATGGGGGGAGGGAGTAGGCAGAGAGAGAGGGTGAGAGAGAATCCCTAGCAGGCTCTGCCCTATCAGCATTAAGCCTGAAATGGAGCTCTGTCCCATGAACCTTGAGATCATGACCTGAGCCAAAATCAAGAATTGGATGCTCAACTGACTGAGCCACCCAGGCAGCCCTGAATTCTTTTTTAGAAACACTTTTTCTTTTCTTTCTACTGTACTTGTAATTTCTCACTGTCCTCAAAGAAACTTGGCATAAGTACCTGGAGAACCTTCTTTGCTAAGCAAATGAAAAGGTGAAAAGGTTTGAAAAGGGGAGAGTCAAGGAAAGAGAGGTTTGATTGAGTTGGTTCTTTTAAGGTAAATAGGAAGAAATGATGATTTCTGTTTCAAGGCTGATGTCAGGTAAAATTAGTGGCTGCTAAAGAGAACTAATATATATTTGTTGGAGTCTGCTTCCAAGAGTTTGAATTTATGAGCAAAAAATTTTCAACTTCTATTACATCATTTTACTATAAACTACTTGTCAAAAAAATGACATTTGCATGATTATCAGCAAGGCCTGGCCCAATAGAATAGAGGCAACACTTTGAAGGCAGTATTTTTTTTTTTTTTTAATATAATTGTCATGTTGGCTAACATATAGTGTATACAATGTGCTTTTGGTTTTGGTGGTAGATTCCTGTGATTCATTGCTTACATATAATACCCAGTGCTCATTCCAACAAGTGCCCTCCTCAATGCCCATCACCCATTTCCCCTCTCCCCCGCTCCCCCCCTCAACCCCCAGTTTGTTCTCTGTATTTAAGAGTCTCTTAAGGTTTTCCTCCCTCTCTGTTTGAAACAATTTTTTTCCCTTCCCTTCACCCATGGTCTTGTGTTAAGTTTCTCAAGTTCCACATTTGAGTGAAAATATATGATATCTGTCTTTCTCTGACTTATTTCACTTAGCATAATACCTTCCAGTTCCATCCACGTTGTTGCAAATGGCAGGATTGCATTCTTTCTCATTGCCAAATAGTATTCCATTGTATATGTAAACCACATCTTCTTTATCCATTCATCAGTTGATGGACATTTGGGCTCTTTCCATAATTTGGCTATTGTTGAAAGTGCTGGGTACGTGTATAGAGGGCAGTATTTGTCTTTGATCCTTAGAATTCTCTTCCCAAACAAAAGATAAATTATGCTAAAATAGTAAGATGTTTAGGGGGAATGAATTTCTTAGGAATGTTTCAGAATGGAAGCTAGGCATGGGTAACATTAATTCACTTCCTGAAAAAACAAGCCAGGGGAGGACCTAGCTGAACTGAATAACACTTTTACTATGTTAAATTTTCCAACACAGATTTTCTGAGCACACAATCAGTATTTGAGTGTGAATTTTGGTCACTTATTCACTATATACCAGTACTGGTGTTTGAAGCCATGTGCCACAATAAACTAGAGATATTTCATATTTCAGTGCCACCCTAAAGAGGAAAAGATTCTGAATTGTTAGAATACATTTTGTGACTCAGGGATCGTAAGACTTTGAGACAGAAATATGATCATGATTAATAGAAAACATCCTTAGATTCTTACAACATTAAACCATTTTAGAGTCATTAATGTTTTCTTTGCCCCAAGCCATGGAATCACCTATTCTCAAAAGAAGTTTGTTCCTTTTGTGGGAGAAGAATAATATTGGAATCTAAAACCCTAATAGCAGGAGCACACATTGTATTTTTCTGCTTGATTACTGAACGTAGGCAGGGTTGTTCAGGCTACATAAGCAAGAAAGCAAGAGATTCCTTTGCTTTGCATCCAAATTGGGAGTTTATTCATTTATTTTCTCTACATTAATAACTACCAGCTTTTATCTTCTGCCACTAATTTTAACATATCATGCTATATATATTTCTTGATTCTAAATGTGTCAAAAACATTACAAAGAAGAAAACTGTGTATTAATTAAATATGTATAGTAATGTGAGAAGATTAATATAATTATACAAATACAAAATCAAGAAATATCAAACAAATTTAAGAGTAACGATCCAGGCATCATTAATATAAATAGAATTATAAATTATAAATTAATATAAGTGGTATAAAATGGAATTTATATTAATGAGATCTGAATTGCTAATCTTAAAGTTAATTATTAATGGAACATAACAGTTAAGTTTTCAGGAATCTTAAAAATTCATTGAAATACATACCAAATTGATATTTGATACAAAATAAAACCAATTCTTGGTTTAAAAGATAGCAGTAGAAAATTTTAAAATATTTAATGGAAACTTATTATTCAAGCATAATCTAATACAGAAAACTATGTCTCGTCTCCATGTGTTCTTACATAATGATCACACCCATTTTTCCAGCAGTTGGATTAAGAAACTATCGGCAACAACTGTGTCCCCTTTCAGTCTCTGTGCACTTCCTAAAGAGTGACAACTCACTTGTCTTTTTTTTTTTTTAATTTTTTTTTAACGTGTATTTTTTTTTGAGACCGAGACAGAGCATGAACAGGGGAGTGTCAGAGAGAGGGAGACACAGAATCTGAAACAGGCTCCAGGCTCTGAGCTGTCAGCACAGAGCCCGACGCAGGGCTTGAACTCACGGACCGTGAGATCATGACCTGAGCCGAAGTTGGCCGCTTAACCGACTGAGCCACCCAGGCACCCCTACTTGTCTTTAATAGCATAGATCAAAGTTTGAGCTTTTTATAAATTGAGTCATAGTAGATGTACTTATTTGGTGTCTGGCTTTTTTTCTGACCATTATTTTTAAGAGATCCATTTATATTATTGCATATAATTTTACATTGTGTTTATTCTCATTACAAATAGTATTGTACTATATGAATATACCACATGTTTTTATTTTTGGAGGAGGAGGTTAATTCTATGGTAGGTAAACATTTGGGCTTTTCCAGTTTTGGGTTTAAGTTAGTAGTGCTGTTGTGAAAATACTCATTTATTTTGTAAGGTACATACCCAGGAGAGAAACTGATAAATCTGTTACTCCATATCCCAGCCAACACACAGTATTATTACTCCATTTATGCATATCCCTTCAGGTAGCTGTGAAATAATGTTGCTTTGTGGTATTAACTGGTATTTTCCTCAGCTCTGATGTTCATATGTGTTATGGGCTGAATTATGCCCCCCACTAATTCTTAAATTGAAGTCCTAATCCACCGTATCTGAGAAAGTGACTATATTTGGAGATAGGATCATCAAAGAGGTAAAGTGAGGTCGGTAAGATGGGCTCTAAATCAATATGACTGATGACTGGTGTCCTTATAAGAAGACAAGATTGGGACACAGACAGAGGAAAGACAATGTGAAGACCAGAGAAATGGCTACCTATAAGCCAAGGAGAGAGCCATCAGAATGAAACCAGCCCTACCAAAACCTTGATCTTGAATTTCTAGCCTCTACAACTGTGAGGATATAATCTTCTGTTGTTTAAGCCACCAGTCTGTGGTACTTTGTTATGGCAGCCCTAATGAACTTAATAAAATGTATTCATTGGCAAGTTGGATATTATCATTTTTAAATGCTTTTCTAGTATTTGGACATTTAAAAAATCTGGTCATATCCTTTTTGATAATCTATAAGAGTTCTTAATTTATACTGGATAAGTATATTTGCGGTGAAATAAATATCTTATGTTGTAAAGATCTTCTTCTGTTTTCTTTAGTTGCCTATTTCCTCTGACATTTTTTGAGATATTTTTGACATATAAAAATGTATACATTTAAGGTATACAACTTGATGTTTTGATATGTTTATATATTATAAAAAGATCACCACAGTCAAGATTGGTGATGTAACCCATCACTTCTACATAGTTAACACTTCGTGTATGTTCAAGTTTAATTCAAAATCTATCCTCTTAGCAAATTTCAAGTATACAATACAGTATTGTTTACTATCATGACCATACTGTACTTGAGCTCTCTAGTACAATTTAACTAACATCTAACCATTTTCTTCTACTCCTCACCCCTGGCAACCACCATTCTACTCCACTTCTATGATTTTGACTATTTTAGATTCCATATATGAGATCATGCAGTATTTCTCTTTCTGTGTCTTATTTAACTTAGTATAATTGTCTCCAGCTCTGTCCCTCCATGTTTTCACAAATGGTGGGATTTCCTTTTTTTTAATTGCGTAATTATATACGTGTGTGTGTGTGTGTGTATACATATATACATACATACACATACATACATATATACACATATTTATGTAAAACATTTTCTGTATATATTCTACAAAATGTGTATATCACATTTTCTTCATCTGTCTAAGGACATTTAGGTTGTTTACATATCTTGACTATTGTGAATAATGTAGCAATGAACATGGAAGTGTAGGTATCTCTTCACAATCTTAATTTCACTTCTTTTTTACATATACCTAGAAGTGGAATTTGGATTGCTGGATATATAGTAGTTCTATTGTTAATTTTTGAGGTAACTTCATACTGTTTTCATAGTGGTATACATTTTCAATGATCAGTAGAATGTATGTTTATTTAATTCCTTTCTATATGTTTAGCAAATATAATTACATATTTTTAAATATTAATTTTTGATTTCAAATCCTGGTCTTGATATAACCTATCTTTCAATAACATTCTTTAATTTCTCTTGATAATACTTTATAAATTGTAGGCTTCGCACAATTTTCATCTGATTTTTGGAAACCTGTATACTCATGAATTGGCATCATCACACTCATCATCATCATGATTTTATAAAGAAAGTTGAGGCTCTGCGGATTCATTTGGTTTATTCACCATGTGGTATTTCTATTTCTTTGATACCCACGTGTCTTTAGAAACAGTTAAAAGAGGGATGGAGTTCTCAGAGTAAACACTCTTCCAGTGAAACCATGGAATTTGTTTTGTATTCAGTCTTCATATAACTTCAAATAAATAATCAAGAAAAGTTTCATGATGTTTTAGAACATTTTCTATAAAATATCAAATATATATAAAATAAAACAATAGAAATATTAAATAACAACACTGAGTTTGCTCATTTTTTGAAACTTGCTACTTATTTAAAAGAGACAAATACAAGCTGGAAGCTTGAGAATAGCCTGTCTTCAAATTCAGTCTGATTTAGGAAAATGTTTTCAGCACGTTTCCTCTCAAAATCAGCATTTTCACTGTCTCTTTCTCTCTACCCTCCCCCACTCCATTTTTTCTGCCTAGTAACTTCTCACTTGTCTTTAACAGTGCATGCTGGTTTGAAAGGTAACGTAATCTGTTTTCACTATGTGTAACAAAAAAAAAAAAACCCACAGTACTTTATGATTTTCCAGCTAAGGAAGCAGAAGTGAAATAGAAAATCATGCTTTAAGGCATATTTTGTCAAATCTGTTGTGAAGAATTGAAGGTTTTGGATGTTAATCCATAATGTAGATTGGCACCTTTGAGTGTAGATAAACAAACCTGTAGTTTGGTCTAAAAAGAACTTACATCACTGTAGCTTATGATGGCTGTGTTAGAGACTGAGATAAAACAGCTTTCTGCTTTTTCCTCAATGTATCATCACTGTTTTATTGTGGGAAGGGATTGGTGCATTGCAGAGTGGATCCGAGTCATATACTTCCTCAGTCAAGGAAAATGGAACACATTTTTGAAAGTTCCTTTTTTGTGTCTGTAGCATAAGACATGATCATCCTTTTCTAACAGAAGTGGAGAACAGGAAAAATTAATTCAAGAAATATTTAATTATCACTTACTATGGTCCAGGTAGTGTACTGATGCTTAATTAGATTCTGTTTAAGCGTTGCAGAGATATTAATTATGAGAGGACGAAAACGATGGTTGTTCCTAAGAGAACACTGAAAACGAAACAACAAACTCCAGGCCTTAAAGCAACACTCATCAAATGTTCATTGCATTACTAAACTCTCAAAATACACTGCTACCTAAATAAAATACGCTTTTTTATTGTTTTTAATCTCCTTATAATTTAAACTTAAAATATGCATCAATCAGAATTGGATTGATGTTAAATTCTTATTTTGGGTAAATATATCATGGCTGTATAAGGTGATAACTTCAGGAAAAGTAGGGTGAAGGGTACATAAACCTTCTGTATTATCTTCATAATACTTTTGTGAAGTAATCTAAAATTATTTCAAAATAAAAAAATGTTTTAACAACAAAACCGTCTCAGTGTGGCTTTAATATCAAAGCATATGTGTGCTACAGTCAAGTAAACCTTGCTAAATCTGTAGTGAAATAGCTCAAGACATGATCTAGGAACTGGAAAGAGTATAAGAATCAAACATATATTTAAGCTGTGACGTTATCTGTGTCTATTACTCATCCCTTATGTTTGTTTTGTTTTGATTTCTCTCTTCTGAGCAAATTCAATGTCTGTGTTTCATTTGAACATAGCCAATTATGGCTGCTTATGTGACCATATAAGTGAACATGTGCCTCTCTAGTAATTGACCTATTTTGTACAACCCTTAAGTTTCTGGATGGAATGATTTTATTTTCTTGTTGTTGTTGTTGAGCCTGTAGATTGGCTTATGCTATTTGCAGTCTTTATCCATAGAACAATTATTTATAGCCAGAGATAGGTGAGGTCACAGAGTACAAACCATGCTACAAAGGCTTACTCCTGTGGATTCCTGAAGAAGTCTCAGGAGGGCAGGATCCTTTAACGAGGAACTTTATAATTTGAATAAAGTATATTAGCACTTCAGTGGGACTATACCAAAGACAGCAAAGGATTCACTAATTTAGGGTTTTCTTATGACAGTATGGAAGTATAGAATAACTGTTGCTTATACTATGTTTATTATATTTCCCTTATGTTGTATTTATTATACTATTATCATTATTTATACTAGTATCATCCAAATCATCCTTTCCTAGGAAGATAGGCTAGGGAAAATGTTAGAAAAAAAATGGCTCTTTTGTTGCTATTATAAAATAGTAAATGATGGGGCGCCTGGGTGGCGCAGTCGGTTAAGCGTCCGACTTCAGCCAGGTCACGATCTCGTGGTCCGTGAGTTCGAGCCCCGCGTCGGGCTCTGGGCTGATGGCTCAGAGCCTGGAGCCTGTTTCCGATTCTGTGTCTCCCTCTCTCTCTGCCCCTCCCCCGTTCATGCTCTGTCTCTCTCTGTCCCAAAAATAAATAAACGTTGAAAAAAAAATTAAAAAAAAAATAGTAAATGAAATTTTGTTATCAGTATTAATTTTCTGAAATCCTATGTGTGGTATTATTTTCCTTGGAATCCTATTTGTGGTACTATTTTCTTTGGGTAGAATGTGACATCAGGTATACCAGAGAGGAAGATAAAACAATTATAAAAATATTTAGTTGGTGACATTACTAATAATCAAAGTTTTATCTTTGTTCTATCATTGCCGAAAGAAATGAGTTTTACAGGTAGATATTAACATCTGGTAAAAATGTCTATCCGTGTTCAGAGTAATGCCTAACTCATATACTAACTTACTTATTTGTATGTTTTGGGGAAACCAGCAATTAAGGTAAAATTTTGGTAGTTTAGTTGGATGTTTTAATGAAGTTCTGCATTTCATGCTGTTTTGACTACATAACATCCACTTGTTACTTCATTTTACAAATGTGGTATTTAGTGAATGTATCACCTTTGGCTTTTGAAAATTGTCCTTTTTCCACACATTAAAATCCTAGATCAATTAACAGAAGGCATTAACTTCCTAGCAAGAGAAAACATTTAAAAAAAATGATTTCCTTTGTCATTTAAATGAGTTTCAAATAATTTGTTTTTTGGGGGCGATAAAAGCCCTCTGTGTCTTTTTCAGTTTGCTGTTAGGTTGTTTTTGTTTGTTTTTTGTTGTTAATGTCAGGTGCAGAGATAAATTATTCTGTCTAGTACATGGCATATTCTCTGCTCATGTATAACCCTATTTATGCTTTATTTTGGGTTTTTTTTTTCCTTCATGTCCCATCTTCACACCTATTTATTCACCCCACACTCAGACAACCAAAATGTACTTTCTAGTGTATTTAGTATATATCCTTAAGGCATTATTGAATACTTGATAATTTAAATAATTATTTAATAATTATTAATTGTTAATTATTTATTATTAATTATATTATTATTCAGTGTTCAAAGTCCTGTACACTCAGAAGTGCTCCAAGTAAAAAATATTCATTTGGACATTACCAGAAATTCAGGGTACAGTATTTCTATAAAACAGTAAACAAAGAAACAAGTGAAAAAGAAGGGAACATTGGCACACTCATTATTTGAAGCTAATGAAACCAATCCAAAAAATTGCTTTAAATGCACAAAAATTAAATTATAAGCCAAATTCAGTTATTAACTTAAATGTGAAAATTTAATATAAAATGTTTGTTTACTGATGTCAGTGGTGTCTCTCCAAATAACATATATATGTTGTATATATTATATACTATATATGTTACATATATAATGCATAATGATCAAATAAATTTATCTCTAAAATGCAAGAAAGCTCAATATCAAATCTAAATGTAAATCAACATTAATAATCTTTAAGAGAAACATATCTTTAAACTCACTAAACAAAGAAGCATTGTCTAAAGTTCAGTAGTTCATTATAACTGAAATAAAATCTCACAAAACTAGAAGTATGAAAAATTGGTAAGGATTATCTACTGAATTTCTTCAATGCATTTTTTTCTAAGTTTTTGCTTAAATTCCAGTTAATTAACACACAATGTAATATTAGTTTCAGGTTGAATTTAGTAATTCAACACTTACATACAATACCTGGTACTTCAGTGCATTTTTAACTTTATGATGAAAATATATATTCATTCAGGATAAGATCAGAATGATGTCAGCTCACTGTGTTTCTTGGCCAATAACAAAAGTAAGGTTTAAAAAAGTGATACATGGGCACCTGGATTGCTCAGTTGGTTAAGTATTCGACTTTGGCTCTGGTCATGATATCCCAGCTCATGAGTTTGAGCCCCGCGTAGGGCTCTGTACAGACAGTTCAGAGCCTGGAGCCTGCTTCAGATTCTGTGTCCCTCTCTCTCTACTCACCCCACTCATATTCTCTCTCTCTTTAAAAATATTTAAACATTAAAAAAAATAATTAAAAAAAAGTGATATATGAAGTGAAAAATTTTAAAGATAAAATAGTTGTATTTGAAAATAAAATAGTCCTGGGAAGCCTGGATGGCTCAGTCGGTTGAGTGCCGATTTCGGCTCAGGTCACGATCTCATGGTTTGTGAGGTTGAGCCCCACGTCGGGCTCTGTGCTGACAGCTCAGAGCCTGGAGCCTGCTTCAGATTCTGTGTCTCCCTCTCTCTCTCTGCCCCTCCGCTGCTCATGCTCTCTCTCTGTCTCAGAAAAAAATAAACATAAAAAAAAACATTAAAAAAAAGTCTCTTAAATGGAAAACCTAACACCATTAACAGACAGACATTAGACTTGACAATAGACTTCAGAAAAGGTGTCTGGTATAAGATTATTTTAGAAAAATCAGTTGTATTAAGGTACTCTGGCATTAAACCATTAGAGAAGTGAATAGATTCTGGGCTGGGAAACATACTTGGAGAATCATGGCATTGATTAGACCGTTCACAATTAACAGCAGAAACTATATGCATCAAAGGAGTCACCTACTAAAAGTGTACACGAAATCTATGGAAACATTTTTAATTACTTAAAACATAAATAAATGGTGGGGCACCTGGGTGGTTCAGTTAAGCGTCCAACTCTCGATTTCAACTCAGATCATGATCTTACGGTTGTGAGATGGAGCAGCCCACATCTGGCTCTGCCCTGGGCGTGGAGCCTATTTGGGATTCTCTCTCTCCCTCTGTCTTTGCTCCTCCCTGCCTTCCCTCAAAATAAATAAATAAATAAATATACATTACAAAATAAAACATGAATAAATTGTAAAACATTCCATTTTTATGAATGTGAAAACTGGACATTGTAAAGATGACAGTTTTACTCAAATTATTTGAAAAAAATGTTGTGCGTTTTCCTGTGAGATTTCTCCAGAATTTTCAAGGAAACTTAGACAATTAATTTGAAAATATACTTGAAGGAAAATCTAGTGGTAGGTGAAGAGACTTCAAAAAACTAATGGATATAGATGGAACAAACTCCTTGAAATAGTAAGATATATAACATGAGTCATAGTAATAAAGAAATTTTGGATATATGACATATATTACATTAACAAATCATTGTAAATAATATTGATTAGTTTGTAGATAGAGCCACAATTGAAGACTACACTGAAAATATTTAAGATTTGACCCCTACTTTACAACAACAATAACAACAACATAAACTCCAAATGGTTTAATTACTTAAACTAGAAAGGTAAAATTATAAAGCCAATAAAACAATAATAGGAGATTATTATGAATTTGGATTATGTAACTGTTTCTTAAACAAGAAGCAAAGAGAAAAAATCAGGTTCTACCTCCAATTCAATAAACAAAATCCAGGAAACCCAAGTTTTTAAATGAAAAACTCGTGATATACACATGAATAAACATAACATAGAAGGATAAGTTGGATGGAAAACAACATGAAAGTATTTTTACTTTATTTTTAATTGCCATTGGTCTTTTTTTTTTCCATTTTATGGACAGAATTTGGATTACGCATAAAACAAGCAAGATTAAATTAATACTTGTGTTTTTGAGCATCTACACAAAAATATTAGGTGTAAATATGGTTTATAGTAAGGAAGGAGAACATAAGTTTAGTGCAAGACACATAAATAGGGAACTAAGTGAACATAAACAATGAAATTTAGCTCAAAATATGTAGGACTTCAGGGATGATTTTCTAGAGTAGGAAGCACCTCAGCTGTGACTTAAAACAAATGTGTTATGGTAAATAAAGGAGCAAGAGCTTTCCTGGTAGAGGAAATCATGTGAGCAAAGGTAAAGAATAAAACTGCATTTTAGAGATATGGTTCTCAAATTCCTGTGCTAAGATCCCTCCGTTGCTCTAATTCCCATTCTTCATGAGGCATGCGCCATTTACCATTTCTCTTGCTTCTGTGAACAGCTCAGGAGGCTGCTAGCACATTAATTTTCTAGTTCAAGTTAGAAAGTGTAAAATATCTGTTCTCTCTCACGTAATTATAATGTGGAAATTGATACTAAAGAGTTGATTGTGTTAGAAAGCAGTGGGTTTTCTATTAAAGTTCAGAAAAAGGAAAGTAGAATCCTATGTTAATCACTAGTGCAACAGCTAATAAGGTATTGACTGTTGTCTTCTGAGATAATGTGTCAATAGAGGAAACCTCTGAGAAACTATTTGCTCCTTTAGGTCAATTTAAAGGGGTGAGAAGTTTTTGTTTGTTTTGTTGTTGTTGTTTGTTTTTTTAAATAAATTGGTAAAATGGGGGTGCCTGGCTAGCTCAGTTGGAAGATCATGTGACTCTTGATCTCAGGGTCATGAGTTCCAGCCCTATGTTAGGTGTAGAGATTACTTAAAAAAAGTTTTTTTAGGGGTGCCTGGGTGGCTCAGTCGGTTGAGCAACCGACTTCGGCTCAGGTCACGATCTCACGGTTTGTGAATTTGAGCCCCATGTTGGGCTCTGTGCTGACAGCTCAGAGCCTGGAGCCTGCTTCAGATTCTGTGTCTCCCTCTCTCTCTGACCCTCCCCCATTCATGCTCTGTCTCTGTCTCAAAAATAAATAAACATTAAAAAATATTTTTAAAGAGTTTGGAAAATTAAAAAAGAAATAAAACTGGTTTAAATCTCAAAATTTTCTCTTCTAGGAATGCAATTCTGAGGACTCATTTCTAACAGTTTGCTTAACTATCCACTTTAACTTCTCTGCAATTAAAAGTCCAGACATACGGGGGCGCCTGGGTGGTGCAGTCGGTTAAGCTTCCGACTTCAGCCAGGTCACGATCTTGCGGTCCCTGAGTTCGAGCCCCGCGTCGGGCTCTGGGCTGACGGCTCAGAGCCTGGAGCCTGTTTCCGATTCTGTGTCTCCCTCTCTCTCTGCCCCTCCCCCGTTCATGCTCTGTCTCTCTCTGTCCCAAAAATAAATAAACGTTGAAAAAAAAAAAATTAAAAAAAAAAAAAAAAGTCCAGACATACAACCTTGAATTTCTCTCCATACATCTATGGCCCTTCCCACCTAATGCTTGCCATTTCTTACATTGGAATGAATGAAATCAGCCAGTTTTGCAAGCTAGAATTCTGGGCAAATTTTTTTCTTACTCTCCTTTTATCAATCATAATTTCTAATCAATCACTGCTAAATAGGCAGCCATAAATATTTCTTGAATCTGCTTTCTTTACCCATCGTAACTGCTATTTTCCACGTTCATGCAAATATCATCTCTGTCCTTGATTACAAATTTCCTGACTGGGCTCCTAATGATAGTCATGGTCCTATCCAATCTCATCTCTACCTAGTAGCCCTTGTGGTATTTTAAATGATAAGTTTCATTTTATTTCTCTTATGGTAAAAACCTTTCAATTATTTCCCTTTGTTCTTAGGATAGATTTCAAAGTCTTCATTATACTTTAATCACCCTTCATTCATTTGTCCGTAAAGAGACAGTCATACTGAAAGTATTTAAAAAATATTTCTGAGCCTTAATTTTCCATCCAAAAATTAAAATGTGAGTATTGAATTATTTAAGATAGGCAAAATATTTTGAAAACTGATTACTAATAAATGTTAGCTATAAAAAATATTTCCTGACCCTTTCAAATTTCAGTAAGATATCATTCAAAATTTTTGTACTTGCCCTATTGCAATTATATACCATATCATATCATATTAAATTATACATGTATCACATTGCAGTGAAATTTGTAAATTTCTTGATATAAAGGCATATGCCAGTCTTCATGACTTTATAGCCATATACTACAGTGTTGCCACATGGTAGATACAAAACAAATGTCTTGGATGTATGTAAACATGTACGTGTTGATAGATGGATGGATGTGTGTAGCTTATTAAGACTTTTGTTTCTTCAGTATGTGTATATATATTATTTATTTTAAGCTCTGCAAGGGATGAAATTTTGCTTACTATTTCTTTTGAAATGGTCTTCAATCACAGAATAATGTGTGGTGTGCCAGATGAACTTGATAAATACACTACCCTCTTGGTTCATAATTATTTGTTTTATACTTCAGGACACTCTTATATTCCTTAAGGAAAATAGCCAGGGGAAAAATTTGTTATAAAAGTAAAACTCACAGGAATAAAAATTCTTCATACTGTAGAAAAGTTTTTGTGTTTTTAGTGCATTTATTGGGATAAGAATACAGGGGAAAAGTGGGGGGGTTTGGTTCATATAAGTTGCTTTAAATGGTTTAATTGGTTCTGTATTGTAAAAGAGTAAAATTATTACAGTGATACAATAAGCATGAAAAGTACTGAAGCACTTTTGCTTCTGAAATGTTGGAGTAAATGTATAAATGTATTTTCTCTATTCTTTCCACCAAGTACAACTAAAAACATATGAAACAAATGTAAGAAGACTGTGTAAGGTGGAAAGAAGGCACAAAGGCTAGGTATTATGGAGTTTGAGATATGAATGAAATTCATGTTGTTATTGAATGAAAATTTGTCTCCCTCATATATTGAAGCCCTAACACCTAATGTGATGGTATTTGGAAATTGGGCCTTTGGGGGCACCCAAAAGAACTTATCAAATTCAACACCCAAAAAACAAATAATCCAGTTAAGAAATGGGCAGAAGACATGAATAGACATATTTTACCCAAACAGCCAGATAGCTAACAGACACATGAAAATATGCTGAACATCACTTATCATCAGGAAAATACAAATCAAAACTATGATGAGATACCACCTCATACCTAATAGAATGGTAAAATCAACAACGCAAGAAACAACAGATGTTGGCAAGGATGCAGAGAAAGGGGAACTATCATTGTTGGTGGGAATGCAAACTGGTGCAGCCACTTGGGAAAACAGTATGGAGGTTCCTCAAAAAATTAAAAATAGAACTACCCTATGATCCAAGAATTGCACTACTAGGTATTTACCCAAAGGATACAAAAATGCAGATTTGAAGGGGCACATGCACACCCCAATGTTTATAGCAGCATTATCAATAATAGCCAAATTATGGAAAGAGCCCAAATGTCCATCACCTGATGAATATATAAAGAAGATGTGGTGTATATGTGTACAATGGAATGCTACTCAGCCATCAAAAGAATGAAATCTTGCCATTTGCAGTGCTGTGGATGGAACTAGAGTGCATTATGCTAAGTGAAACAAATCAGGGAAAGACAAATACCATATGATTTCTCTTATATGTGGAATTTAAGAAACAAAACAGATGAACATAGAGGAAGGGAAAAAAAGAGAGGGAAACAAGTCATAAGAGTTTCTTAACTATAGACAACAAACTGAAGGTTGTTGGAAGGAGGTGGTTGGGTGATAGGTTAAATGGGT
Organism: Leopardus geoffroyi; assembly: GCF_018350155.1. NCBI lineage: Eukaryota > Metazoa > Chordata > Mammalia > Carnivora > Felidae > Leopardus > Leopardus geoffroyi. The sequence goes on along the minus strand of NC_059338.1, from coordinate 122,710,017 downwards.
GGTAGGTGTTAAGGAAGGTATTTGTGTTGAGCACTGGGTGTTAGATGCAAGTGATGAATCACTAAATTCTACTCCTGAAACCAAAATTGCACTATATGTTAACTAACTAGAATTTCAATAAAAATTTGAAAAAGAAAAAAATACACTGTGGTATATATATGTACCATTCAATATTTTCAGCACCCACACAAAAATGGAACAGCTATAATTTGAGTGGGTGTCAAAAGCATTATGCTGACTGAAAATGACAATCTCAGGAATTCATATACCTATGGAGAGGAACATTCATTTATACAACATTCTTGAGATGGCAAAATTGTAGAGATTAGAAACACATTAGTGGTTGCTGGAGTTGTGATGGAGACACGTGATAGATGTGACTAAAGAGGTGTAGAATGAGGGAGATCTTGGTTGGGATGGAAGAGTTTGTTATCTCAGTTGTGGTAAGGATTACAAAAACTACGTATGAGATAAATTCACATAGGACTACACACACACACACACACACACACACACACACACACACACTAAACCAATATTAATATCTTGTAAAACATTTTTGAGTATAATTGACACATATTACATCAGTTTTAAGTATACAACATAGTGATTGAGTATTTCCATACATTATACTGTGCTCATCACAAGTATATAACCATCTGTAACCATAGAACACTATTACAATACTATTGACTATATTCTCTATGCTGTGCCTTTTGTTCCCGTCACTTATCCATTCTATAACTTGGAAACCGGTATCTCCCTCTCGCCTTTACCCATTTTTCTCATCCCTTTATCCCCTCCCCTGTCGCAGCCATTAGTTTGTTCTCTGTTGTTATAGATCTGATTCTGCTTTTTGTTTATTTATTCATTTGTTTTTTAGATGTAAATATAAATTAAATCATATGGTATTTGTCTTTCTCTATTTCACTTAGCATAATACCCTCTAGATCCATCCATGTTGTCACAAATGGCAAGATCTCATCCTGTTTTGTGACTGCATAGTATTCTTCTGTGTGTGTGTGTGTGTGTGTGTGTGAGTGTGTGTGTGTCTACACATTATATCTTCTCTACCTTAGGCTGCTTCTATATCTTGGCAAATGTAAATAGTGGTACAGTAAACTTGAGGTACATGTATTTTTTTTCAAATAAATGTTTTCATTTTCTCTTACATTTAGGTCTTTAATGTATTTTGAGTTTGTATTTGTGTGTGGTGTTGAAAAGTGGTCCAGTTTCATTCTTTTGCATGGTGTCATCCAATTTTCCCAGTACTGTTTATTAGAGAGATTTTTTTCCTATTGTGTATTCTTGCCTCCTTAGTCATAGATTAATTGACTATATGAGCATCAGTTTATTTCTGGGCTTTTTGCTCTGGTCCATTGACCTATGTTTGTTTTGGTGCCAGTACCATACTGTTTTGATTACTACTACAGCTTTGTAGTATATCTTGAAATCTGGAATTGTGATACCTCAGCTTTTTTTTCTCAAGATTGCTTTAGCTCTGCAGTGTCTTTTGTGGTTCCATGCAAATTTTAGGATTATTTGTTCTAGTTTTGTGAAAAAATGTTGTTGGTATTTTGATAGGGATTGCATTGAATCTGTAGATTGTTTTAGGTAGTATGGACATTTTAACACTATTAACTTTTCCAGTCCATGAGCATGGAATATCTTTCCATTTGTTTGTGTCATCTTCAGTTTACAAGTCATCATCAGTGACAGTTTCATCAATGTTTATAGTTTTCAGAGTACTTTTACAGCACTGCACTGTAAAAAATCCACGTATAATTGGACCTTCACAGTTCAAAACTGTGTTTTTCAAGGATCAACTATATAATGAAAACATGCTTACAATTTTAGATAGTACTTTACAAAGTAATATTAACGTTGAAAAAATGCAGTTTGTTTTTGGTTAGCAATGCTCATTAGAATTCTATATTTTTTGTTTGGGTTTTGGTATGATAGTCAAATGGAACTCTTACAACAGTCACTGTTTAGTAGAATTAAAATACTATAGCAAGTGAAATGAGTTTCAGAAGAAAGGTATTTTTAAGTTCTCCCAGGAGAAAAGAAATCCTTCCAAATTTTGACTTGGATAATACTCTAATGGATTCTCACATAAAATTGAATATTTGGAATATTTCCAGTTATAATCTCTAATTCACTTAATGGAACATAAAATGTTTTATCTTTATTTTAGAGGTATGGTATGGACAGTGACTAGTTCCCTATTATACATACTTGCATCTTTCTCTCTCCACACTTATGATTTTGAAGGAATGAGACACTGTTATAGCCCAAGTCAATTCAATTTGCAGAATGTTTTTTGAATCTGTTATTGTACTACATCAGTAACATCAATATCATTTTGGAATGATACACATAAGAATTTTTTCCTTGTGTCATATCTATATATGAAATACATGATTATGAATATTTTATATAATATACAAGAAATAATGAAAAATATGAAAAAGTTTTAGGACAATTCATTCCCCATCTAAGATTTATTTTTGCCTCAGAAATACTTCCTTAAGAGCTTTAACATGTTGCCTCACTTATGATTTAAGAATAAAATATATATAAAATGTATTTTATATATAACATAAGAATATAATATATAATATATTTATAATAATAAAGTTTCATTGAGAATGTTATGAGACTATTCCATGCTATCAGTTTCTGTCTAAGTTACTATTAAGAGGACACTAAATTTATTCTTTAAAGAGTATTATATAATCTTCTCTTGTCACTAATGTCATCAATGATAAAGCAAAGATAAAATCCATTTTTAATTTTGTTTTAATGTTTATTCATTTTTGAGAGCCAAAGACAAAGCACGAGTGGGGGGAGGGGCAGAGAGAGAGGGACACAGAATCTGAAGCAGGCTCCAGGTTTTGAGCTGTCAGCATAAAGCCCAATGTGGGGCCCAAACTCATGAACCATGAGAGCATGACCTGAATCGAAGTCAGATGCTTAACCAACTGAGCCACCCAGGTGCCCCGATAAAATCCATTTTGAAGCAGAAATCTGATCATAGATTTTTTCCTGCATAAAACATCTTATCTTTATCTTTCTATTATTTTAATATAATATTCTCAATTCCAGGCCTTTCATGCTTTGGCTTCTACTGGCCCTTAGACATACTGGACTGCAGAAATGAAAAATTAGAATGCAACCAAATGCAACCATTATTATGGAATTTTGATGGGAATTACAGTTGAAGAGAATTAGAAAGCAAAACAGAGAAAGTATATCAGACAAGAGATTTAAAAGTATTGCAAATAGTTGTAAGATTTCCCTTTTTTCCCTTTCTCAAAGTAAGATGTATCTTTGTTTCTCCAGATGTCTGTAACTATAGAAATATCCTAAGGCATTTCAACCAATATACCTTTCCCAAATCCTTGGACCTAAAGAAGCTAGAATAACTCAGGTTAAGACTATGGCTGCCATTGTTTAGCTATGAAGTGGATATTGTTTGGAATGTTTTCCTAAACAATATGTCTATTTAATTACTAACACAGACACTAACCAGGGAATACCCCTTGGAATCATATTTTTATATGTTAAAACTGAAATACTAAAAACTGTTTTTATGTATACCATTTTAACGAATGTTTTACAAAACAAGACGTATACAATGTATGATTAACTTCTATTAAAGTATGCCAGAGTCTAGGGGCGCCTGTGTGGCTCAGTCGGTTAAGCGTCCGACTTCAGCCCAGGTCATGATCTCACGGCTTGTGAGTTTGAGCACTGCATCAGTCTCTGTGCTGACAGCTCAGAGCCTGGAGCCTCTTCAGATTCTGTGTCTTTCTCTCTCTCTCTGCCCTTCCCCGCTCACACTCTATCTCTCTCTGTCTCTCAAAAATAAATGAACATTTAAAAAAATTTTAATATGCCAGAGTCTAAAAATATTTAAAACAATTGTGGCTGCCAATATGAAATGATTAAGTTAGGGCAAAAAAACGAAAAAAGTGGAGAGATGAGTAAAGAAAGCAAAAGGATGAGGAGGGAGTGGAAGGTACATTGATCTGCATGTAGCTGCTGCATGTACTTGTGATGTTTTAGGTCCTAGGGAGATTTTCTAAAACCTGTCTCTGAGCTCCCACGTGTTTGCCTAATATAGTATTCCCTTATTTTTCTCAAGTTAATTTTAAATAAAATGTAGTATAACCAATTTTTTAACATAGCAAATTGATAAAGCCTAAGGTCAACTTAGAGTAATTCCATATCATCCAATTTTTAAAATTAATCCAGGATTTGATAGTTTCTTCAACTCTCATAAAGTGATACTGCCTGAAATCATCTCATTAATATAAGTGTTATTATGCTATTTGAGCAAAACTATGGAGACAAGAGAAAGGATGAAGTAACTATGCAATGATGTGGATAACTTAAATATATGATTTATAGATTCAAATTCATTGCCTTAAAGTCACACCTCTCTCCATATATAACATTTGCTATCAACAAATAAAGCAGAAACTCATATTGAATCTTAAATAGTGATAAATGTAATTGCTATTATACTGCTTGGCAATTAACTCTCAATATGTAAGCAGCTCATGGAGATGACAGCAATTATTAGTGTCACCAAACATAATTTCAGTTCCTCTGGCTTTAACTTAACTTGTTAGCTCCCTGTATCTGTAATCAGGTGAATGCTATTTTCTCTCACTAGAGGAATATTCTGAGAAAAAGTCAAAAGATAAATTTAGATTTCTAATAGGAATGGTCACCTAGCTCTAGTCTTTCTTGCCTTATAGCCTAAGAATTCTTGAACATTACCTAATAAATAGTTCATTACCTATGGAATCCTTTTTTAAACCTACTGTTCCTGACACTCCCTTGTTCTCTATTGCTCCCTATTTGAGGATGTGTAAATATAAAAATTTTTAAGAGAGTTACTGTTCAGTTTCCCATGTTTCCAATGTGTCCTTTGAAGGAGGATAAATATTCTAGCCATAGAATTATGGATAATTTGCCTATGTGTTTTGTCAATATTGAGGGTTAGAGGTGGGATGGAGACCTTGTCACTGTAAGAAACACAGCATGTCTGCATAGTAAAAATGAATGAGAGTGGGAAGACTCAGATCGTTAATGGCTGATCAAATGAGGAAAAAGCAGGTTAGTATTTGATTCTAAATATGTTGCATCTGGATTGTGGTGAAAAATTGATGGAGAGGTACACATATTCATAAGTAAAGAGCAGGACAGAGTTTTGGCTTAACAAGATAGGAAAGTACACTAAGTTTCTGTTTGTTTGTTTGTTTTCAATTTCCATCATTCTGAAATAACATCTGCCCAAGTGTGATTAGTGGCTTTAAGGGAATTGAAATCTATCTGCTATAACCAGAATTCACATAAGTTTCAGTTAAATTTTAAAGTTTAACCATCCAAATCATGTATTTAGCCTACAATTTGCAGACCAGTAATTTGGGGTGACATGAGCTGCTCTTTGAGCCTGGGCAAGTTGACTCATCAACTTGCAGTCAGTTGGTGATGGTTTATGAAGGATTTGGCTTGGATAATTATAGAACAGGGCCTCTCCACTTTGTCTCTAATCTTCCAGGAGGGTAACTCAGGCTTGTGTGTATGTATATGTATGTGTATGTGTGTATGTATATGTATATGTATATGTATATGTATATGTATATGTATATGTATATAGTGGCAACATTTCAAGAGCAGCATGAGAAGACAAGCCCAGATGTACAACTACTTTTGAAGGTTCTGCTTTTGTCATGTTTGCTACTACATCATTAGTCAAAGCAAAGCATGAAACCAGCCTGAATTCAAAGGATGAGAGGAGATACTACTTTTTTGATGAGAAGAAAGTCATTTGCTAGTATGGGTACATAGAGGAGGAAGTTTTATGGCCACTTTTGCAATCTATCAAAATATCATAGAGACCTCTGGTTAAACTTGGGTGAGCAATTAAATTTGACCTGTTCTCTTCCTCTAATGCTATTCATAAAACCAAAACTCCTTTATCATAAAGGTCAATCTTACATGAATATTACTTCAGGAGTACTGAGAGAGCAGATTAGCCATAGAAAATTTCCTCCATTTGCTTACTTCTTTGTCAAAAGTTAAATCATTTTGATCTATAATTAGATAAAATAATAAACATAAAATAGGAATAAATGGAGGAGGGAGAATCAATTATTGTTGATATATCCCTCAAAAATAATTAACATTTTTTAGGGAAGTTACAAGCAAAATTGTAATACTTTGGCAAACTCCTTAGAACCATCAAGAAAATAACTTGCAAGAACATTATAAAGGCAGTTTCCCAGACAGATTTCCCATTCAGTAGAGGAACATAAAAAAGGGGGGAAAAGATACCTACCCTCACAAGACAGAACAAATTCCTTTGAACTGTGCACTTGTTTTATTGGAAATGTTAACCTAACTGTGCATCTAAGCAAATAAATTGCCTACTTTTCCTCTTGAACTCATAGTCCCAGGACACCTAGGCAAAGTTTTGTTGTTGTTATTGTTGTTTTTACACCAACTTCAAAAATGGCCTTGTTCTAAGCCAGTTCTACAAGTCAGAAATCTTATATACAAAGCAGAAATTGGAGGTAGTTCCAAAGCTGGAATATCACCAACATATTATAAGTATATTGTATGTTTTAATTCCAAAATAATCTTCCAACTAGGCGAGAGGAAAAGAGAGTGAACACATGTAAGCTGACTATTGGCAATAGATTTAAACACTTCTGATGATTGAAAGGAATGCATTACTCATTCCAAGAAATGTTTGCTTATGTTTTTAATTCTGTTAACTACAGACGGCCCATATGAACCAAACTTTGGCAAATCGGCTGAGGCAGAGAGTGACTCATAAATATTCACTTCTATGACTTTGTTTTCTCTAGATATAATCCTTTATTTCACTGGATTTGATGAAAATTTGTTTAGACATTTTTAGACAACTTTCCCTTAGAATTTTGGGAGAAAGATCTGAGTATTTTTCTACTCAAGGGGAATTTTTTTTTTTTCTGGGAAAAAATTACTCTTGAAGAATAAATAAAAGATCCTATAAGTCATTTACATCTTATTGATAGTGACTCTAAGTTGCTTTATTTCTTGAACCTATGTCTCTGGAGGCTGGCTGGATTAACTGTATTTCTACTCATTTGAAATAACTTTATCATTAAAGTAAAATGTCTAATCTCAGAACCAAATGATAAGCAAACTACACAATGTACATGGCACCATGGCTGACATCATTTCTGGTGCAATGGGAAATGCTAAGGCAGTGAGGAGCCAAAAATCCTCAGAAGATGCCTACCAGATTGACTGATCCTTTCCCTTACCATACTCAGTATAAGTGTGTATGAGATGCCAATATAAACACCAGCTCTAGTGCTATTCTGTTATCTTTTTAAATCTCATTTAGACAAGTGTCTTCAAGGTTTTGTTAAATCAGTATTTCCCAAAGTATAAGACAGTACACTGATATTATTGGACATTAAATGGAAAATAAGTTTACTGTTGTCATATTTTTGGAGCATAGCAGGATTCTCACACAGAGAGACAGGACACTAAGGCTTTTCTGTCCAGGAAGCAACTTGATTCATCGTGCCGGGCATGGGCTCAGTGGGTTCATACCTGAAAAATTGAGCATCGAGCACAGCAGGATGTAGTCTGTTATGCAATTTCTACTCCTTTGTCTCCCATATATGATGACATATAGTCTGAGTGGACACAGTCCAAGTTAGAGTCATGTCAGAGCTATATATACATATATAGGAGTTGATTGGGCCATGTGACCTTCTTTTGTCTGCGGAAGCCTCCGCTACATTCCTTAGGGAAGGGCTCTACCACATTACCCCCTTGATGCTCTGACCTCAACACCCCCCCCCCCCCCGCTTCCTTTGGGTCAAAGAGCTTCATCTTGGTTTAGAGGTTTATATTGCCATAACATCACATGTGTGGCCATTTTCCTTTCGACCATTGCCTCAAGGAGGCTGGAGACCGTATAACCAGGGGAGCTAGGCAAGGTAGGATTAAGCAAGCCCCCCAAATCAAGAGAATAATACCTGTGAGGTTTTGAATCCCCCGAGAGTTGAAAACCATCCTCCAAATAACTCTCCAGGGTCCCAACATTTCCAGGTCCGGACTGGGACACCAGCAACCTTTCTCATTCAATCTCTGATCTCCTCTATGACTTTTCCTTCATCATCCATCTGTAGGCAGCATTTGCTCAGGTTAATCTTTCCACAGACTCCTTCCTCTGGAGCAAACAAATAATCTAAAGCTAAGCAATTTTGATAGATAGCATTGTGCATTTTGTTTTGCTGCTTGGCTAGTAAGTTAAGAGCTCTGTCAGTTTCATTGGTTATAACTGTTTGCAGCCTGATTATCCAGTTTAGTATGTAAATGGGAGTGCTATAGCCCCAGGACCCATCCTCTGCCCAGGTGGCAGGGTCATAATATTGGATTATATACTCAGGAGGCCATTCATCATCTTTCCAATTGCCAATTTGTGGAGCACATCGTTTCCTTTGAGATATTATCCTTTGGTTCATTTTGCCCTCACGTGGAGGGTGGCTCTGAACTTCTAGCCATTCCTCGCTTGGGAACTATTGTGGGTTAAACAGTATATTGATTCTCTCATTGGGAGATAGAATAAGTGGTATTATTGGTCCCCAGGATCTTTTCCTGGCATGAGAAGTGGGTATGGTACAATAAGTTCCAAGCGATTCCCTGGCCTGACCTGGTTATGCAAACGCATGGGTCACATGATGGAGAATCAAGGTCCACAGAAGGGGTCCAGATTATAAGCAGCCAATACGAACAAAGCACCCTATCCACGAAAGGAAAGTGAGTGCTAACAGAAACCTCTCACCACACTTCCAGCCGGCTGGGGCGGCCTCTGCCAATCCTATGGTGAAAAGTAGAGCAAGAATCACAATAATAGCAAGGAATACGTGGTGACAGAGTACATCACAGTAAGGAAACAGATATAGAAAATAAGGACAGTCTCTTTGTTCCACCAGATTGTTTATTCCTCAAGCTTCTGCTGTGCATAGATTAGTCAGTTTCCTGAGTGACTAAAGCAGGGCTACAGTCTCCTAGAGCCTCTGGAGTTGTAGATTTCTTCTTACATATGGTCCGCTTACATAACATTGATGGATCAGGAATGCACTCCCAGTTTCAAGATGCCAGCCTCGCTCTGCTGTGATGAATTCAGGGACTCACTTCAGCTACCTTTACTTCAGTAGGGGTGGACAAAATGAGAGAGGGAGACACAGAACCTGAAGCAGGCTCCAGGCTCTGAGCTGTCAGCACAGAACCGATGCTGGGCTTGAACCCACAAACTGTGAGATCATGACCTGAACTGAAGTTGGCCGCTTAACCGACTGAGCCACCCAGGTGCCCCAGAGTCTGTGTATATATTAACATGCAATCTTGCCACCAGTTGGAGGGCAGGGTTAGCACAATGAGCTCTGCCTTCTGTGCCGAAGTCCCCTTTGGCAGGGGTTTGGCCTCAATGACAGAAGTAAGGGTCACCACAGAGTACCCTGCAAGCATTCTCCCTCTTTCACAAAACTGCTACTGTTGGTGAAATACTCAGCATCAGGGTCCTTGAGGGGCTTGTCCCTCAAATCTGTTCCACTGGAGAACACCTCATCCATCACTTCATTGCAGTCATGATCTGGTTAACCTGGACCGACAGGCAGTAGGGTTGCAGGGATTAGGGTCCACACTACTTCTAGATGAATGTGCAGGTTTTCACATAGCATCCCCTGATATGTGATCCCGGTCAGGGCTTGATACTGAACCCACCAATGCTGAGAGGTGCCTGAAATATCTCTGAGAGGAGAATGGCTGGAAGCAGAAGCCGGGTACCGCTATAGGCTGGTTCAAGACCTGTGCATTGTCCCCTGTACTCCATTAATGTCAATACTGAATGTGGCACTTGAACTGTCAGTTCTTGTCCCATAGTTAACTTGTTGTAGTTAACTCTCAGATACTAAGAGGGCCATGGCTACAAGTGCCCAAAGGCAGGGTGGTCAGCCTTGGGCCACAGAGTCAAGCTACTTGAAGAGATGTGCTACCAGGGTATGCCATGACCCCCACATCTGGGTGAGGACTCCCATCTTGATGCCAGTACATTTATGATGTACAAGAAGGGCTTGGACATGTCTGGGAGCCCCAGACCAGGCACGTTGGTGAGGGCCCTTCAAAGGCCCTTTGTTGTACTTGCTCCCGTAATAGAGGTTCCCACTCTCCCTACTTTGTGGCCTCATAAAGGGGTTTTGCCGAGACTGAGAAGTTAGGTATCCAGATTCTACAGAAACCTGCAGCTCCGAGAAACTCCTGAACCTGATGTTGGGTCAGTGGGACCGGAATGCAACAAACGTCCTGTTTTCTCTCCCAGCCAAGTTGGCACAGTCCCTGGGAGAGGAGAAAGCTAACGTACTTGACTTTCTTTTTCCAATTTGGGCCTTTTTCCTTGAGACCTTATAGCCACTTTCCCATAGGAGGGTAAGGAGCTGCTGGGTTCTTTCCATGCAATCTTCCCAAGACATTCCAGCCAGCAGTGAATCATCTACGTACTGAAGGGCACAGCCATGTTGATCTGCTGGGAAGTCTCTTAGGTCTGAGGCTACTGCAGTGCTGAAAATAGTTGGGGAGTTTGTAAACCCCTGAGGCAAACAGGTCCAAGTCAAAATGCCCCTTGTCACCATTTTCAGGATTCTCCCACTGGAAGGCGAAGATAAGTTGACCCTGGGAGGCTAGGTGGATGCAGAAGAAGGCATCCTTGAGGACTAAGCATGGAAAAAAGGCAGCTTTGGCAGAGATAAAGACCAAAGAGAGTGTATGAGTTTGAGACCACTGGGTGCAGGGTGACAGTGGCCTGGTTTACTGTGCCCAGGTCTTGAACCAGCCTATAGCGGTGCCCGGCTTCTGCTTCCAGCCATTCTCCTCTCAGAGATATTTCAGGCACCTCTTAGCATTGGTGGGTTCAGTATCAAGCCCTGACCGGGATCAGACCCCTGAGGAAGTCTGACGCTGCCCTAAGCTGTATGAGGTCACCACAGAACAGCGAATCAGGACTGAACATTCACTTCAGCCCGTTGGTCAGGTTGGAAGCTTTCTGCTGTCTGTCTTATCCACACACAGTCACACAGCGACTCTAACCCACTGCCCAATGCCCAGAACCCTGGAATTGTGGTTTCATTCCTGATGGAACTACTCAGGCAACTCTGGAGGTTATCAGGCTCCCCTTCTGCCTCTTAGGGGCAGGTCTACCAAAACAAACCCGGGTTCTTACCAGTCTGATGGGTGGTACTCCCAGAGTTGGTTCCCGGGCTTCACCAGGTTCCTTTGTGCATCCGAGGTCCTTGCTCCCAGCCTGCCAGGAGGGGCTAGTCTCCCACGGATCAAGCGGTCTGCTGGCACCAAGCAAAATCACTTCTCCTGGTCCTCCAAGGTTCGCACCCTGATGACAAAGGTGGAAATGCACTTTCCCTGAATCCTGGACAAGCCCCCCACAAAATTAACAGGAATCTCGCACAAAGACAGAACACCAAGGCTTTTCTGTCCAGGAAGCAACTTTATTCGTCGTGCCAGCACGGGCTCAATGGGTTCATATCCAAAAAACTGAGCCCTGAGGACAGCAGGGTATAGTCTTTTATGCAATTTCTACTTCTTTGTCTCCCATACCTGGTGACATATAGTCTGATTGGACACAGTCCAAGTTACAGAATCTTGTCAGAGCTATGTGTATGTGTTAGGTGTTGGTTGGGCCACATTGCCTTCCTTTGTCTTGCAGAGGCCTCCACCACATTCCTTAGGGAGGGGCTTTACCACAGGAGGATGACTTGTTACTGCCAAAATTATCAGTAAAAATGATTTAATGGATGATATATAATTTTGAAATGGGAAAATTACAGCCAAAAGTAAAGCTATCAAAGCCTTTAGTTTAGCTCCTCTTCTCACCATCCCCAACCATGCAGTGTTTTTCTAGGCACGAAGAGACCATATGGCAAAGACCTTTAAAATTTAACATTTGTAACATCTATGGCTAAACTACAATCTGGGAAACTGTGGTATATAAATTAATATAGCCTATTGTTAAAAATAAAAAGATATGGAAATTTAAGTTAGTGTATATCGATACTGTCCAATAGAACTCTTACTAATGATACAAATGACTATATGTATCACAAATGACTATATGTATACAAATGACTATATGTATACAAATGACTATATGTATACAAATGACTATATGTATACAAATTTGTAATGATACAAATGAATATATGTATATATGAATACAATGTCATAATTTTAAACATAGTTTATAATATGCATGGTTATATGCTTAGTATCTTCAGTAGTTCTCTTGTATTCATAGAATCAACAGACTGCAAGCATCAATATGAAACCATTTCTATTCAGACTCTTATTTTTATTTTTTTAAATGTCTATTTTTGAGAGAGAGAGGGAGAGTGTGTGTGAGGACACACAAGCAGGAGAGGGACAGAGAAAGAGGGAGACAGAGGATCTGAAGCAGACTTCGTGCTGATAGCAGAGACCCCAATGTGGGGCTTGAACTCATGAACCATGAGATCAGAACCTGAGTCAAAGTTGGATGCTTAACTGACTGAGCCACCCAGGCACTCCTATTCAGACTCTTATTTTTAAGTCACTATATACTTTTATAGAAAAAAATAAATGAAAATAATCCTTACATTTGACTTGATATTCCTAGTTACCTCTAGAAAATCTCAGGAATCACCATTTCCAGTATTTGCCTGGCACATATTAGGTATTCAATCAATATACAGATTTCCCCTGAGCTTTGAAAGTAGAGAGTTCCTATGAAACCTTTTGTAAACCTACATGGCATAAAGCAAAGAAACAATTAATTGTTAACTTATATGGAAAATTTTTTGAGTACTTGGAGGTGCCCAGGAGCTTCCAAGTTTAGTGAAATATGACTTTGAAAAGTTTGTATAAAGCATTCAACAAAAAAGCTTTCAGATGTTCTCATTCTTTCTGAGTGCACAACTCAACCTTAGACCAATTGACTTTAGGGGGGAAAACCACTAATACTGCTCCTATCAAGCCTTGAAATATGAGCGCTGGCTAACCATTTCCTGGTTATTCACACGCCGGAGAACCTGGGAAAATTTTGGCCATCTGTTTCCTCTGTGAGGATTTCTTTCTTTCTTTCTTTTTTCTTGCTCCCTCTAGGGGGCCATCTGACTTGTTTAATAACTACAGTATAATTGTGGGAGGGAAGAAAACCCCTTTGCAGCCCATCAAGGTCTTCGAGTAGGGTTGTGAATGGCCAAGTAAACCATTTTCAAAATAGATAGATTTTATTTACTCATCTTCCTCTGAGTCTTCAAGCCACTCTAATCATATTTTCCCTTCCATTTCTCTAATTAATCATCACTGGTAACAAAAAGTTCTCTATTCTTGACATTTTTTTATTCTCAAGTTTACTTGGTCTGTATAAACTATTCCACGTTGTCATTCGCTTACTGTATTTACCATTATTTTGCCTTTGTGTCCCTGACATGGCCCTCTTGTTTTCAGCCCAACCCTTTGTTCACTCTCAATCTCGTTTCAGTATTATTTTCCTCTAATTTTTGTGTAAATTGTTGAATAAGTGTTAGAGCTTTTTTTTTCTTGTCAGTCTGTAGCTTCTCCTTAAGTATGTTGCCCAATGTATATGATGTCATATATTGCCTTATTAAGATGATTTTTATGTTTATATTTTCATCCTGATTTCTTCTCTGATATACAGACCTTTAAACTAGCTTCTCAGGTAACATTTTGAATAGGTTGACTGAAAATCACCTTATAATGAATAAGTTCCCAGGAAAAGTTCATATTTCTTCCCAAACATAAATTTTTACTTGTGTTCTCCAATCCTGTGAATGCCACCAGCATCCATCCAATCATTCAAAGCAAAGAGTAAAGAATCACCCTTGATACCCCTTGTACGACCACTCTCCATTTTTAATCTCTGACAGGTTTACCTCTCATTGACTTCTTCATGTTTTCTCCAACATAACTTTCTATTAAATGACATCACTATTTTTCCATATAGATCCAGGAGCTTCTTACCCACCTTCCTGTAATAAGACATGCTTTCCTTCAATCTTTTTGTCACGTAGCATGAAGGCTAATTTTTGATATTGTAAATCTGATCATGTTAGCTCCTTTAAGTATTTAGTGGTTTCCAGTAGCCATAAGGTGATACAGACATTTAAAATTATCTACAAGTTCTGCAGAATCTGGTCATTACCTTCTTACTTGGGTTATTTTGTACTGTCAGGCTTTTAAACAGACTGTATAACCCATTCTGAATCATGTTCTAGAGGAACTGCTAACATTGTATTTGTCCTAACTGGTATGTTTCCTAAACATAGAATACCCATGTTCTGAGAGTACCTTGCCCAAGATTGGAGCTAGGAAAGAGAGGATAAGTAATTGAAATCACTTCCTTCTTTCTTAACAAAACTCAGTTGGCCTTTGTTTGTTTGTTTGTTTGTTTGTTTAGGAAGTTTGAAGTTGAATGCCAAGGTTTTTTTTTTTTTTAATGTTTATTTATTATTGAGAGAGAGAGAGAAACAGAGCACAAGCAGGGAAGGGGCAGAGAGGGAGACACAGAATCTGAAATAGGCTCTGGTCTCTGAGCTGTCTGTACAGAGCCCGATGGGGGACTCAAACCCATGTACTGCGAGATCATAACCTGAGCCGAAGTTGGATGCTTAGCCAGCTGAGCCAACTAGGTGCCCCTGAAGTTGAATGCCAAGTTTGACTTAATTATGTCTTAATGAAGCTATGTTGAAAACTGAGAAATGACTGGAAAATGTCGTTTTAACAGAGGGCAGGTTCTGATTTCCAAGAGGCATTGGAAACTACAACCAGCGTGATCTAGATCCAATCCTTAGGTTTGTAAGCTCTGGTGCTAATTTTTTTTGACTAAAACACAACCCAGGTTAAATCCAGCTATTAACCTATTGTATGCCACAAGTGCACAGCTAAATGTGGCTGAAGAAGGATAATTAGCTACATGATTTTTAAATTCATTCCCACTAACTTTGAGGGTGAACTTTTAATGCTGCCCAGAAACCACTTAATATATATCCACTACAACCTTTCTGCCACCTTCCCTTATCTCATCACTTCTCAAATTCCTAACACCTCCTTCCTCCCTTCAGTAGTCAACCTCTTTGTTGATTGTTTTCTATTTCTCTGAGAAAAGAAGAAACAAGCTAACATCACCAAGCAGCATTTGTGACATATATTCTCCCCTTAACTCATTGCTATCTTAGTGGCTTCGGCTCCTATGTAAGGCCAAGTTTTTGTGCACTAGATTCTGTCTGGTCTCATCTACTCAAGAATGCTGCTCCAGCAATTCTTCTCTATCTCTCTGCATCCTTCTCTGTTTATTTTTCTCAATGATGCATTTATTTGCAAATGCTATGGAAAAATGCATTCAAATTAATCCAGAATTCAGCCACTGCTCACCACTACCATGACCACCACCCTCGTATAAGCCTTCATCATCATCTATCATCTGGATGATAAAAACACACTACTTAATTATATCCCTGCTTCAGCCCTCATCAGTTTAATCTCAAAACAGAGCCAGATTCTTTTAAAATGTAAGTCAAATGATGTTAAACCTGTTGGCAAAATCCTCTAATGGTTTTCTAACTCATTCAAAGAATCTCACAGTGACCGATTATGTCCAACATTATTTGTTTCCTTGTTAACTCTCGAGATTCATATCCTGTTATTCATATTGTCTCCATACTTTTTTCATAACCATTAGACTCTCTGCTGTTTCTGAAACATGCCAAGAATTCTTTCACCCTAAGGACATTTGATTTGCTATTCCCTCTTTCTATAAATCCCTTAGCTCACTTTCTTACCTCCTTCGGGTCTTTATATATATTCTACTTTCTCAATGAGATATTCTGCCCATTCCTCTTTAAAATTGCAGCCTCTACTCCTTAATATTCAGTATCCCCTTACCTACATAATTTTTCCTCTAGCAGTCATTGCCATCTACTGTAGTTATATCTTACTTGTTTTTATATTGTCCACTTTCTTTGACTAGAGTGCAAATTCTAGGAAAGTAGAGATTTGTTTTTTTCTTTTGTTTACTAGAGTCCATAGTACTTAGAATAATGGTTGGTGCATAGAAAGTGCTAATAAAAGTATGTTAAACAAAAACATACTTTTTATGAATTTAATTAAATTATCTCTAGTCAATTTAAGATACAATATTCAGCCAAAAGTCACTTAGTCTTTAGTAAATCCCACCTTTTACATTCTCCTGAGATAGGATAGGAAACTTTAATCTCTACACTCTAAGTCAAATACAGACTAAAATTGCAAACTGCAATTCTTGGCCACAGATGTTACATTTGAACCTCAGCCCTCCCTCCAAACGAACTAGGAACAAATGCCTCTTGTCCTTCTTACAATAAATTTCTTATTTGCAGTCGCAGATGACAAACTAGACGTGGAAATATTATGTTTGGCTTTTGTCTCTAGGTATGCTCCTCCAGGCCAGACTAAGAAATACTGGTTGTAAAGGTAGTACTACTTTAGCTACAGCTGTATTTGTTTTAGAGATAATTAGTTTTCCATCTGGCATTTGAGAGAGTGTTACATTTGCTTTAGGGAGAAAACAGAGAAACTATCACAATTGTGTAGCCAAGCAAATTCTTCCAGTGTGCAGTGTAGCAATGACATATAGCACTTACTGTATATAGTCTTGGCAGTTAAAGTGATAAATGGGTAAACTAACTCTGTTTATATGTGCAAAGATCTGTGCAGAAAAGTCTCAGTAAACAACTATTACTGTAGTTGGCAACCTGCTTCATTGTGCATTAATTTACTCTGCTTATCAATTGGATGATTCCTGAATTCAATTTCAAAACTAATTTAACACGTATGAATTTATAATGAACAACTTAAAGTGATAAGATGCTTACCTATTTAGGTGGAAGTAAGAGCTCTAGGAAATTAAAGGCATAAATTCTAATCACATCTTTCAAGAATAAAATGCAGTATAGCTGGCAAAGTCATTAAGCCACACATATGTAAATGCACCGGCAAATGTATGCAAGAAGGCTGTGATACTCATGGTACTCTTGTTACAAATAAAGCTGTTAATAATTGCCTATGAAAAATGTATCTAGGTGAGAATAGCAATAATGTTATCAAAGTTATTGAGAAACCCTTGTACGAGGAAAAGGCCAGATAACAAAGGCTGTCAGTGTTGGCAGATGGAACATTATTATATGCTGCAATAGGTTTATCTTTCCTGCCTGTTTCATCATGTGGCATTTCAATAACTCACTACCAAAAGAAAGCTTTTCTATGTATCTTCAGTCAGACATTCTCATAATAACTGAAGCAGTAAGTATGCACCCTAATGTTGAATCTAGCTTGTTCCAGCTGATATTTCAAAACAAGGTTCTTAGACATCCTCAAATGGAGGCAAACAAGAAAAGGTAATAAATCCATAACCATCACTTCTGTTTGAATAATCATGATACATTTCAGAACCATTAGTTAGAAATACAGACAAGAAAATTTCAACCTGGGAGCTTTCTTTTGATGTTTCGGTTTCAGGTTTCAGTTCTGAATTGCATAGCCAATAATGCTTTGAAGGATTGTCACACAAATCCTAAAGTGAAACAAAGAGTAGGCAAACAGGAGTAGAGAATAATGATAGAGTAACATAACACAAAAGATCACTGTATATATTTTCCATTACTCATTCATTTAGAGGTAATAGTTCTAGTACTTTTTATCAGAATAAATCTGAACTCTTCACCTGACATTTTGATGACTTCTGTTAAATTAATTTTCAATACTTAAGGAGAAATCTAAAGAGCTTTGAAAATGTCTAATCATGAAATAAAGGCTCAAATAAAAATATTATAACCCAAAATAATGTGAGATTTTGTACTTTCACATAAATACATTAATGCAGTATTGCCAGAAATGCACTTCCTGCATTCCAAATGATGAATAACCACATGATTCTCAATTCAGTAAATATGCTCAAAACATAGAAGGATCAGTGAGGGAGCACCATGCATGCTGGGGCAATCTAAGTCTTTCATTTACTTCTCAAGTACTGTTTTACAAAAATTAACATTCATTCTGCTACATGGTTGGCAGTTTTGATGTTTTCTTTTCCAAAACTTCTGAACTTGAAAATATGTCTATGCTAAGTAAAAAAATCAATAGCATATGTTTCCGTTTGGTTCAGTTATTAAGTGCAAAATAGGATAAGTGTCCTACATAATGTCAGATTAATTAGAGAGTAAGTGGAAAATTAGAACATAAAATTTTAATAAAAATTATCACACTGATTTTAATGAGGAAGGCATTCCATAGTCCTAACGAAAGTTCTTAAATTATTTGAATTTCATTAAAAATATTCTTACTCATTTAGTAGCATAATTCAATTATTCCAAAATAATTTAATCTTTGTTTTTAGTGAAATGGAATTCTAAAATTTGGTTTCTGAAAACTTTTTCTATTTAATTGTCACTTTCCTGAAGACAGACTGTTTTGTTATACCTGGTAACAGCAAATTATGGAGAGATACGAAGTCTTTGTTGCAATTTCAAAAGTCTAATCATGACTAAGTAATGTAATTGCTTCACAATGTTATTTCACAGGAGGAAGGGCACTCTACACAACTAAAAAGTGGTCACATTTTCTGTAATTGGATAAATCTTTTTAAATTCAGTATATCAAAGTTTTTTCTGTTACTCTTTTCCCATTGCAATTAAATCTTTCTACCTTGTCACTTCTTTTTGTCTCAGAAATCATTTCTCACTTGCCCAAGTGAGAAAAACCTACTACTTCATCACATCATTTTCTTTTTAATTTATCTATTGTCCTCTTCTTTATAGACACTGTATCTACTTTTGTGCAGACCATTGGCTAGCTCATCATTTCTCCTTTAGTTGGCTGTTATGGTCACCTAAATGTTTTCATTTGCTGTTAATCTCTAACCAGAGCCAACTTTACAAAGCACAAATATAAGACTTCCTATACTAATTAAAAATCTTTAATGGCTCCACATTCAAATCAGGATAAAATCAGAAGTCCGTAGGGTAACACATAAGCAAACGTTCACCTGTTTTCTCCCAAATCTCTGTTGTCACCAGTTAGCAATGCTGCCTAACACTATACCTCCCAGACATTTAAATTATTTGCTGTTGTCCAAATAAGTTAACTTTCTTTACTCTGGGCCTTTATATCTGTTGTTCTCTTTTTCTGGAAGATTCATATTTTCATTTTATCAGTACTCAGTGTTTGGACATCAGGAGCTTTCCCAGGGAGCAGTTTTGTCCCTCCAGAGATGAATCAGATCCCCTTGGAAAATTTAAATATAGTAATCCATATATGACTTATATTGTAGTTGTGTTTTGACCTGGTTTTTTTTTTCTTAAATTGTTAACTCTTTCAAGGAATAAGTGTTGTGTTGTTCCATTAACTGGCATATTACAGTTTCCTAATACCTGTTTACTGAACAATTTAGGGTAGTTTCATCCACTAATACTGGCTCCCATTTATTTAGACCTATTATGTATATTGCATCTAGCATTTTAAAGCCATCAGTCCATACATTAAGGTTTACCCATGATTTGGTATCATTTGTCTTTTGTCTACTACAACTGTGTGATGTTAAAATTACTTACTTTGCTCTTTGTACAGATGAGTAAAAGTTTAGGGAGTGTGCATAATATGCTGAAATTAGAGAGCTACTAATCAACAAAATCAGAAAGTCCTTCAGGTTATATAATTTTACATACTAAGAAATTTCTCTGGTTCTATCTTTAGTCTTTACAATATCCCATTAACTTTGTACTGCAGAAGAGTTTAGATACTTATAGAATTTTGAATATTTTTCATATGGTAAATACATAGTTGGATAAATGAATGAGAAAATTCACAGCATTTAAACTATATTCTGCTTGGGGCGCCTGGGTGGCGCAGTCGGTTAAGCGTCCGACTTCAGCCAGGTCACGATCTCGCTCCGTGAGTTCGAGCCCCGCGTCAGGCTCTGGGCTGATGGCTCGGAGCCTGGAGCCTGTTTCCGATTCTGTGTCTCCCTCTCTCTCTGCCCCTCCCCCATTCATGCTCTGTCTCTCTCTGTCCCAAAAATAAATAAACGTTGAAAAAAAAAATTTAAACTATATTCTGCTCATATATCCTAATCATTATATCAGCTTTAAAGGAGATAATTCTAAACAGCATTTCAGAATTGCATCTTCTTACTATCTGAAGTAGAAGCTACTGTTAGAATAAAATTTTTTTCTGTGAGCCAACTACTTCCATGACAACATTTTATATGGTTGCAAATTTATTTTCATGGGAAGCCAATTTATTTTGTTATAATTAATTGGGAATTATATGCAGGAGTTGTTGAAAATTACAGTGTCATTTTGTCAAAGCAAATGGGGAACCAGATTATATATAAATGTGTGGGTTTTTTAAAACATATATTTCCACTTCAATATAAAATATGCATTCATGTTTATATTTATGTGATCACATCTGCTTAAATACAGTTTTGAATTTCACTTTTAATTTTTTTGTATGTAAATGTTAATTTTAAAGTGTTTCAAGTATACATTTGCATAAAGTAATTAAACCTATGATAGGGAGAAAAAAAAATAAAACAGGTTAAATAAACAGAACAGGAAATCTGTGCAGAATAGAATCACTACCTGGCATTCAAGCAGCATATTAAAAACTAGGTTACCTGGTTAAGGCATCTGGGTGATATAATTCCTCCCAATTCTTCTATGTTCATAAAATTTAAGGATGCTGTCTAGCTGACAAAAATCACACAGCTTGGCAATTAATTTACAAAAACAAATGGTAGGTGATAAAATATAGCATGGAGATGGCATGTTAAATAGAAAGAAATTAAATGTAAAAGGAAAAACAAAACTGTACCAAAGTTAGAATTTTCTCTGTTGAACCCTAAGAAATCGTATTCCTCAATGCACACCTCCCAGAAAGTACAAATGCAAATAATAAAATCTTCTGATATTTAAATAAACACAACAAATGTAAGAGATGCCATAGTGTTTGAATACTTTAAACTACTGTAGATCTTCTAATTTGTAATGTAAAGTTCTCAATCAGATTTTTGAAGAATGAGTGAGAATTCAATAAAATCTCAAAATGTTAGGACTGAGCAAATCTCCATAGAAGATCTCATCCTCTTAACACACACACACACACACACACACACACACACACACACACACAAACATACACACAAACACCCATACCCAACAGCACAACAAAGGACATGAGGAAACTCTGGAAAGTGTTGGATATGTCTAGTCTCTTGATTGTGGTGATGGTTTCTCTGGTGTTTGCATATGTGAAGTTCTTTGTGTATTAATTATACTTCAATAAAACTATTTAATTTTAGCAGAAAAATGAAGTCCTTTAGCAATACAAATGTTCTTATATTTGTTCAGTAAAATTTAAGTGGGTATCTACTTTGGGAAAGACGCTGTGCTGATTTCTACAGGTATGTGGTAGTTCCCATGCGTCTGCTTTATGATTAGCAATTCGATACATAAAGATATATTTGAAAATGCACCTCACTTGTTCTAATTTTTATTCTTTCAGAGGCTCTCATTATAATATTATATCAAATGTAGCTAACAAGGCCAGAGCCTATACTAAACATAGAGCAAGATATCTTGATGTGATATTTATGTGCAGACACCATAAAATGAAGTGGCCAAAAAGTCAAGAAAAGAGTGCAGTCAGAGCGGTTGATACTTGTAAATGCATGGAGGTGAAGCAAAAGGAGGGGAGAGAAGAGATTCCTTGGATTACATAAATATTCAGTCCCAGATAATTTTGGAGTTACTGATTCAGTACATAAATTGGCTGTAAGGAAGTAGCTTTCCTTTCTCATTGCTGGGGGACCAGTGCAAACACTAGACTGCCAGAGAGTGCATCTCCCAGTATTATTCTGTCTTCACATTGGTAGCTTGCCATCACCATCGTGGGGGTATTTACATCATGGAAATTTACAGTTGCTATAAATTAGGACTCTCTGTGTTTCCCCTGGAGATGCTTCATTCAATTTTGCCTGCACACCACTGATCCTTCCTCTAATGACTTAATTGCTACATATGCATATTGTGTGCATGTGTGCATGTATAGTTATTTTTGCCTATTTTTGAAATATATAGAAATGTATAGAAATGATAATCTGAGAATTGGTGAAATCACTTGAATGCTGATATTTAACTGCAACTAAGTTATTTTATTCAACTCTATTTAGTCATCACTGTTCTCTAATGTTCTGTTATATGGATGTATCACAATTAATTTCTTAGTTATCTAGTCTATGATATTTAGATTGTCTCCTGTTTTTCATTACTGTTAACAATGCTATACAAATTTTTGTACAGATTTCTTGCTTTGAATATGCAACATTTTCTCTTGCATGTATAACCACAACTAGAATGACTCCTAATAGTTATGAATTTCTTCAGTAATGCCAATTTTTGTCCAAAGCAATTCTAGTAATTTAGATGCCCATCATAAAGAAATGGACTAATGTTCTTCCTATTCTTTCTATATTTTGATCACAACATAGACCTTAATGACCTTAATTCTTCCAGGGGATGCAAGCTGGCTGGATCTGTGGGACGCAGAGTGGGTCCCACAGGACCAGCCAAGTGTGTTCCTGGCTTTGCACAGGATAGAAATCAAATGATAAATGGATAAAGAAATTGTGGTTTATATACACAATGGAATACTACATGGCAATGAGAAAGAATGAAGTATGGCCTTTTGTAGCAACGTGGAACTGGAGAGTGTTATGCTAAGTGAAATAAGTCATACAGAGAAAGACAGATGCCCTATATTTTCACTCTTATGTGGATCCTGAGAAACTTAACAGAAGACCATGGGGGAGGGGAAGGAAAAAAAAAGAGGTTAGAGAGGGAGGGAGCCAAAACATAAGAGACTCTCAAAAACTGAGAATAAACTGAGGGTTGATGGGGGGTGGGAGGGAGGAGAGGGTGGGTGATGGGTATTGAGGAGGGCACTTTTTGGGAGGAGCACTGGGTGTTGTATGGAAACCAATTTGACAATAAATTTCATATTAAAAAAAAGAGAGAAATCAAACATGAGCCAAGAAAAAGTGAGAGCAGAGTGTAGCAGACGTCTGGGAGATTCAGAAAGGGAAGGAGAAAGAGTCTTGTCTTTGCTTGGGGTCTGTAGTTTTTATTGAGGACAGTAGTCTGGTATCTGTGTCCTCTCAGGCATCCAGGAAAGGGCCAAAATAAGGACGAGTGCTCAGGTGTCTTCGTCCTCCATGTGTCACTTATGCCCTGGAGCCAGGGGTCATTGATGTCAACGTGTCTGAAGTCAGTGTTCTCAGAAAACCATCATGCTGACCTCGTCTGGTCACAACTTAGATGTTATCTATTGTGCTAGAAGACTCCAAAGAAATCATTAATTCCTTGAACTTTACAGGAGGATATACATTAGGGCATGTGTAAGGCAGAGGTGTAGGCCCTAGCAAGAATAGAGGCAGCAAAAGAGCAGTCTTTTATGGAGTCACTTTCAGTTTTGCTGTCTCACAGGTACATGGGCAGAAAGTCTCATTTTGATCAAAATTTTTATTTTTTAATAAGTGACTTATTTGGGCTTCGCTTTGTGCGTGTGTGTGTGTGTGTGTGTGTGTGTGCATGTGTGTGTGCGTGCGCACTTGATATTTAAAGCCATATGTACTTATTTTCTATGAATTGTCAAATTGTCATTTGCCATTTTTCTATAGATGGTTTCATTTTTTTATTTACTTGGTAGGAGTTATTTATATATTCTTGATGCTACTATTTTGTTAACTATGTGCAGCTGATATGATCAAGTATGTACACACTGATTGTTTACAAGTACTTCCCATCCTTATAGATACATGTGTATGCTTTGTTGGTTCCTAAAATGTTTGAATACTAATCATAGAGCATACATTACAGTTAACTTCTGCCTAGTTTATAGCTTCTCTTCAACTTACTTGAGATGTCTTTTGATAAACAGAATTTCTCAATTTAGATGGATTTGAATTCGTATACTTATATACGTATATGTATATGTTGATTATATTATGTTGACATGTTGGTGGAGAGGCTGTTAAATCCTTCCCTACTTCAAGATTGTAAATGTATTTACCTATTCTTTATTCTAAGAGGTTTGGACATATTTCCTTTCTTCTCTCTCCTCTCTCTTCTTCCTCCTCATTCTTCCTTCCTCCTTTCTTTCTTTTTTTATAAGCATAAACATTTCTTCTCTAGCCTAATTGTTCAGTCTATTTTATTCTTGACAGTGTTTTCCTATCTTCGTCAAATATCAACATTTCCTCTATATCCATGTCTATTTGAGAACTTGTATTTTATTGCCTTCAATTTGCCTTTTCTTACACTAGAGCAACACTGTTGTGTTTGTTATAGATTTATAATAAATCTTGATAATATTTTAGAGTAATTCCCTCCTCCTTTTCTTCAGAGAGTCTTGGATAATCTTTGATCTTTGGGCTCCTATATTCAATTTAGAATTAACTAGGAAAGGCCATAAAAACTCTATTTGAAGTTTTATTAGAATACCATTAAAGTTCTAGAACAATTTTGAGAGGATGACATCCTTATGGTAGTAAATTTTTCTATGCGTGGACTTTATATATTAAATTAAATATTTTGGTGCTCTTTAATATCTTTCACTGTAGTTTCCTAAGCTTTAATGCATAGGTTTCACACAAATTTTTGTTGGCTATTTCTCAATTACCTTGCAGTTCTGTAACCAAACCAACTTGAGTTTGCTTCTTGGAGAGTCACAGATGCACCCAGTGGAGTTGTTACACAGTAAATTTTATTTGCAGCAAATATGGAAATCACGGGGAATAACTTCCAAAGCCTTGACTCCCCAAGCAAGGGTGGATACGTTGCTTTTATTTAGGGTTAGGATGAATATTTAAAAAAAGGATCCTTGTCACTGTATATAGAGACGGGCATAAGGTTGCACATGTACCTTAAGGAAACATGTCTATAAATACATCATTGTATGTTATGT
This sequence comes from Leopardus geoffroyi, assembly GCF_018350155.1. NCBI lineage: Eukaryota > Metazoa > Chordata > Mammalia > Carnivora > Felidae > Leopardus > Leopardus geoffroyi. The sequence continues at coordinate 122,684,874 of NC_059338.1, read as the reverse complement.
AAATGAGTTTTGTGGGGCGCCTGGGTGGCTCAGTCGGTTAAGCCTCTGACTTCAGCTCAGGTCATGATCTTACAGTCCGTGAGTTCAAGCCCTGCATCAGGCTCTGCGCTGACAGCTCAGAGCCTGGAGCCTGCTTTGGATTCTGTTGTCTCCCCCTCTCCCTCTGCTCCTCCCCCGCTCATGCTCTGTCTCTCTCACTCGCAAAAATGAATAAATGTTAAAAAAATTTTAAAAAAATGAGTCTTGTGATCCTCTTTGAATGGAGATTTTAATGTTATAATGAGGTAAAGGTAATTGTTGGTCATTCTGGAGGTCAATCCATGGTCCATCTGCACAGAAGCAAGCAAGAAAAGGAGTGTTATGCTCACACTGGTCTGGGTGCTGTGGGCCAGCGAGATGTCTTGTCAGGGCAGTTGCTATCACTTGAAGTGTGGTTTTGCTTTCCATATCCCTGAGTTAAGAGATAAGCTAGAAAGAAGAGCCTAAGGAAAAACATGTGACAAAGGTTTGTGAGTCAGGTCTGGTGGTCTAGCCGGTGATAATTTTATTTAAACTTAAATAAACTTATTTTTATGTTTCTATTTCTTGATTGTGTATATACAGACAACATATGTATACTGATCTTTTTACAGCCACTTTGCTAAACTTTCAAATTTTATTAATTTCTTAACAAATTCATTTGGATTTTCTGTGGAGACAGTCATATTATGTACTAATAATTACATTTTCACTTTATCCTTTTTATTCTGATAACCTATTATTAATGTATGTTAAGTAGTTCTGTGCAACTTTAAAACCTTGTGCAACTTTAGAATCACTTAAAAAGTATAGGTTTTATAATCTAAAACAGTTCTAAAATTTTAGTGTGCATTTGCCCCAACTAGAAAGTTTTTTAAAATACAGATTACTTCATCTTACCCTCCATGTTTTTGATTCTGATAGGTTAGTTCTGAAGTGATGCTCACAGATTTGCATTCATTGTTTTCACATGTTGCTAAGGATTCTGTCAAGTTTCTAGATGATGCAGATGATTCTGGTGTAGGGATCACCATTGGAGAACATTGGTCTAAAGATTCAGAGTGGAAGGTCAAATATATCACTTAGAAATTCTGTGTCTTAGGGTGCCTGGGTGGCTCAGTCGGTTAAGCGTCTGACTTCGTTCGGTTCAGGTCATGATCTCACGGTTTGTGAGTTCAAGCCCCGCGTTGGGCTCTGTGCTGACAGCTCAGAGCTTGGAGCCTGCTTTGGATTCTGTGTCTCCTTCTCTCTCTGTCCCTCCCCCACTTATGCTCTGTCTCTCAAAAATAAATAAATGTAAAAAAAAATAAAAAAAAATTCTGTGTCTTTATTGAAGTAACTTCACATACCAGATACTCAGTTGCCTATACTATAAAATAAGGATAATATTTTATATTTGTGGTTTCTATAAAGATTTAATATTGGAACATTATGAAATGGTTATCCTAGTATTTTGTACAAAATACATTGTGCCTGTAAAAATTACCAAATAAGCTAAATGAATTGCAGAGATGGTTCTACAGAGCATTCTACAGGGATTCTACAGGAATTCTAAATTGAGTTGAGGGTTATGATCTCTGAGATGAAAATGCATTCTAATCTGACCTTAGCTAAAACAAGTTTTTTCCATAAAGTCTTGGGGGTGGATGAGAGTAAGAGCTAACCCAATCTTTCATTGGCTACATCCATATTAATCAAAGGATTAATGTACAATTTTTGTGTGATTATTTATATTAAAGCTAACAAAAGAGGACATCAGCTATCTCCATTTTGACCTCAAACTTTCTAGTTGGATTCTTCTTTCTAGCTTATCTCTTGGCTAAGGCAGAAGACTGAGGGCATCCTATTATAGAAACCAAAACAATCCCTTCAAACAATAAGGACTGCCTTGAGCCTGCAAAATCCTGCCCAAGAAAATGATCCATTTAACCTTCACTGCCTGCCTGGACCTACCTACCCACCTTTGCCCCACATTTTTCTTATGTAAACCTGGAAGTATTTTCAACATTTTGGAGACAATGTTTGAGACACTAATCCATTGTCTTCCAGGTGTTGAACTCACTGAAATAAAATCCTTTTTTTTTTTTTATCACCACCCATCTCCTTTGGATTTTGTCAGTGGTTAGTGGCCGAACCTGGTCTGTTTGGGACGCTCCAGAGCCAGGTGCTCTTCATCCTGTACACTGGCTACACTAAGTCACAATTACCTGGGGAAAAATCCTAAAACCATGGATAACCTTAAAATGATGAATTTAAACACATAGCTTGCCGGTGGTGTTGCAACAGCTTACTTTATCATTTCTCATCAGCCCCCAAATCCACTAAAGACATATTGAAAATAGCCTACAGGTTATGCACAGGCTATTGCATGTTTTCCAATAGAAATCACCAGATTTAAAATCATATGAAATACAAGTTTTGCCTAATTTCCCTCTTGAGATTGGAAAGTATAACTAGCCAACTTATCAAAAACATCAAGAGAACTGATTGACTAAACAAACAGACAAACAAACAAACAAAACCTAGATCCATATATCTTTCTAAAGGAGATGAGAAGGACTTCATTTTTATATCATCAAAGTATGTGTATGGATAGACAGGCTAGAATCACCCTATTGCCTTTTGAAACTTGTCTAATTAAATTTTAGCCCTCTTACTTGAGGATTTTTTGCTTGCTCATTCTGCTTATATAGGTGGTAAATCATCAAGCTAAGGGAATAGCACACCATTGGAAAATATCTCTTCTATTCTGTTTATTGGATTAGAGCAAATACTATAACTGTAATCAAATCGCTATATATTTCAGAAGGTATTAATTATAAAGATAATAAAAATAATGCCACTATCATGGTACTCCATTGATGTATACTCATTTATCTTGAGAAAACATTATGCTTTTTATTGGACTGGATCACCCAGGAACTTGATCTGAGAATATTCTTTGATTCAATAAAAAGTAAGAATTGTCATCTGTAGTAATACCATTATGAGAGCTTCTTGCATGAAAAATACTTTAATTCACTATATTCATAATGTATCCTGCTCCTCAGGAATTCCTGAAAAACTATACTAACATACATTTCAATTGTAAGATGCATAGCATTTAATAAGAAATGAATCAAGATGTCTTAACAACAGAAAATGTTATGCTAAGAAGGCAGCAAAACTTTCCAGGAAATCTTTCTTTCCTTGATGTATGTATAATAATATTTTAAAGAAAAGAAGTTAAAAAATATGTTCTCTTTTATTTCTCCCTCTTATCTTCCCTTTATTTAAAACATTAAAATATTATCTAGATATGTCTGACCCTGACCTCATATCACAGTTTGAGGAAAAGATAAATGCTTGAAAAGAAAAATCCTTTGCTGGATCTATCTTGCCTTGTCTTGCCTTCTTGCCTTATCTTGCCTGGCCTGGCCTGGCCTTTTTCTTTTCTTTTCTTTTCTTTTCTTTTCTTTTCTTTTCTTTTCTTTTCTTTCTTTCCTTTTTTTTTTTTTTTTTTTTTTTTGCAGGGGGAGAGCAAGGGCAACTAGATATTTTTATAGTTGACATGCATATTTGTTTGTGTTTCTACCCATCCACCACCTTTGTTATAAACTTTCTTTTCTTCAAAGTACTTTAGTTATTCTTGCCTTTTCTCATTTCATACACACCCAGAAATGTGACATAATCTTAAAAATAATAATGAGTTAGAAAGCTATCATTGGCCTGTAGTCACAGATTTATATTAAAAAGATCCATATTATCTGGGAGGCTCCAATTAGGAATAAGATGCTAGAAATTTTCCTTAGACTGTGATTTATTTTTAACCTTGAGTATTTGATCAGACTATGATTTTATGTTTAACTTTGAGTCTTTGATCTCAGTATCATAAAGAAGCTGAGCACTGAAGTTTTAGATAATATTTCATATTCAAATGATCAATGAAATTATAGAATGAGATCTGTCTTATCAAAGGTTAAAAATCAAGGCAGTTATTTTTCATTTTGCTTACAAAACATATAAAATAAATGATTAAATTTATTTAAAACTTAAATTTATTTGAAAAAAGAAGTTTTGCTGCCTTCTTAGCATAACGTTTGTTGTTTCTGTTGTTAAGACATCTTGATTCATTTCTTATTAAAATTTAAATTCTAATGATCTCAAATAATTAGGTTCACATTAAAATTAAATATGCCATGAATAGCAAGCAAAAAATTAGTAAAAATCAACAAGTGTTTGCCTGTTTTTATGCTATGTTCACATTCAAAATAAAGATGAGTTTTATTAATTGTGTTAGTATTTTATGCTCTTTAAAAAAATGAAGTGACATTCTATCATACCAGTCATGATAAGTAGTTTATACACAAAATTACTTTTTTTATAAAAACTGTATTATATGTAAGTACTTTAGAAGACTGATTATTTAGATAAATAATAAGGTGAATCTGTATTTAATAAGATGCTTGTCATACAAATGATTGAATTCTTTTCAGATTTTTTGTACTTTAAAAGTGATGATATGCTAATAGCTTCCTGTGAGCATTACCCCAAATAGGTGAGCTACAGAGACAAAATCTAATTTGTTTCCTTTTAGCCATTAGCTCTGTGCCTATCTCTATGGTAACAAGAAGGTGTTGCTGGTACCTAGAGAACTAGAACATTAGAAGCATCAACTTAATCCTTGAAGGGATACATCCCTGTTCTAAGCAGCCTATATTAAGGAAAACTTATGGAAGAACAAGATCTTTCTGAGATTCAAAGGAATTCTAAAATAGACATGTCAGCATGAATTTTTCTTTTTTGACAGAAGAACAAAGGTGGCAATAGAAGCAACCACTGTCTGAACTAACACAAAGCCTAAATTTTATGACGTCTGCATTCTGACATCCTGCATTAGCGTTTCTAGAAGAAGGGGTGAGAGAGAGACTTTGATCGCTAGTACCTGGCATAGAGCCATCCATCGGATGGGCACTTCATGTTGGCAGTTGTGATAAGGAAACTGAAGATCTCGATGCAGAGAGCAAACTGTTTTAATCTGCTCCTACCTTTATTCTAGCTCTATCCTCTCACCTTTACCTGTCCCTTTCAGTTATTCCCTCTTCTTTATTCTTTTCCTCTTTCTTCCTATTCCCTTTTCTTCTTTTCCTCTATTCTTTTGTATGCATTCACTAATCTGTGCATTCTTTTCACCTGGGCTCTGTCAGAGAACAAAGCAAACGAAATGTAAATCCCTACCTTTTTGGAGCTTTCATGATAGTGGAGGAAAATAAACAATAAAAAAAACATAAATAAGGGTATTATATTGTATGTTAAACGTGACAAGTGGTTTAAAAAAAAATCTTCACAAAGATGACATTTGACCAAACACCTGAAGCAGGCATGTTAGCTATTTGTGTATCTTTTGAGTGGCCTCAGTTGAAGAAATGGACAATCCAAAAGCCATAATGAGGAAGACTGTCCAGAGTCTTAAGAATGGCAAATATACAAGAATTCCAGAATAGCTAGAACTGACTAAAAGCTCTAGGAAAAGAAGAGAGGTAAGAGAAAGTGAAGGATGTAGATAAAGTTAGAAGTGAAGGATGGGGCAGATTACCTAGAAACTAAGAGACCATTGTGGAAATTTCAGTTTTTGTTCTGAGAGAGATCAAAGTCTCTGGAGATGTGTGTGTGTGTGTGTGTGTGTGTGTGTGTGTGTGTGTGTGTGTGTGTTTATGTATATGTGAGTTTTTGCATTCGTATATGCGTGTGGACTGTGTGTATGAATATGTGTGCATGTGTGTGCGTGTGCGTGTGAATGTGAGCACTCTCAGCCTGTATGATAGAAAATTTGAAAGACTGTCTGCTAGGGCACAACTTCATCACTTCCCTCCAAAACTCAGAGCCTAAAATACCTATCTTGAGTCAAGAAAATTACTGAGGGATTATGAATGGAGGACTATAAGCACTTTGGCTGTAGCTACCTGGAAATCACTAGAGTATGTGCACATTTTCCCAGGAAACTTTTGCTGTTTTGTCACCATGTAAGTCACAAAACTATTGTTAAGGCAATGAGCCTGAAAAGAGTGGAAGAAACATGGAAGAATACAGTTTTCAGAAAACGTTATATAGATTCATTTTAAATGGGATGAAATTAGAAATCGTAAGTTGTCATTTTGTCTGATGTTCCTTCCCTACTGTATCCCACACGTCTTTTCCATATGAGTACTCCTAATTTTATATAGGTTTTGCAGGGATCACAAAAAGCTATGCTTACACATGATGAGGGGTACAATTGATGTGTTAACAAATTTTTATATGATTGTCAGTGCCTTCTTTCCTGGTACTTTTGCCACAGATTTGTTCCCTCCACTAGGAAAGCTGATGCAGATAGAAAAATATAGAGGGAACACTTAATTGCTTGTTCACTTTGTATTTTCTTTTTTTTTTTTTTTCAACGTTTATTTATTTTTGGGACAGAGAGAGACAGAGCATGAACGGGGGAGGGGCAGAGAGAGAGGGAGACACAGAATCGGAAACGGGCTCCAGGCTCTGAGCCATCAGCCCAGAGCCCGACGCGGGGCTCGAACTCACGGACCGCGAGATCGTGACCTGGCTGAAGTCGGACGCTTAACCGACTGCGCCACCCAGGCGCCCCCACTTTGTATTTTCTTATCTTTGTCGTCTTTAGTTTATCCATAGTATATTAAATATAAATTGCAATTGCTAAATTAGCTTGATAGAGAAAAGACAAGCTGCATCAATAAAACCCAAAGGAAAATTTTAGTCATTTGGGCTAACGTGGTGAAGTCTAAATTAAGGTCTGCTCTCTCCCTTGAGAACAAGGAATTTGTGCATTCATTTTGGGTGTTGGGCTCTGTAGGATGCTATATGAGTGGGGAAGTCTTGACTGGATGAAAAAAGTGACCCCTTCAATTGGTACTTTAAAAGATCTCTAATTGAAATATCATGAAAGAAAAAGATACTTTTTTATGTTCTATAAATTTTTGGAGCACATTGCCTAGAGGGTCATTAAATTAAAAGCTATTTCTACAAAAAGAACCATCTATAAATTAGTACAGTTCTTATCCTTGCTAAGCCTCAATATTTTCATTTGTGAATTTTAAGTATAATATAAATAGTTGGGAAATGTGATATTTTATTTTGATGAGTTTAAATCACTGCCCTTTTAAATGCTATTTTCTCTCTTAAAGCTACCTAGAAAGTATCTTTTTAAAAAAACAAAAGAGAATAGGAAAAAAAATTGGAACATAAGCCTTAGTCATGATAGGAAAGTATTTTAATATTCAGATGTGTAATGACCTAATTTTTTCTGAAATATTCGTAAGAATCTAGATTGCTCACATTTTTGAAATGCTGTATTCCTCAATTTCACTCATTGGGGTATACTTTTAGCATTATATTGCCAAGGACAGCAAATAATTCAGTGATTTTTTCACATTTATTATCGTTTCATTCAATGTCCAAACACAATGAATACATTTCATGGGCATTTGCTGTTTGGAGCCTACCATATTTACATGTTACAAAAAATTTGTTTTCATTTAACAACGTTTAAAAAATCTTATTTAGTCATATTTTTTTGTCTCCATGTCTTTGTAGCTTTGAAGATATTATAGGTTTCCCTGAGAAGAATATAAAATATGAAAAGTTTTATACAGGCAATCCACAAATTAAAAATATGTTATCTCCTAAGATTTTATTGATAATTTAATATAATTCAGAGAAGTGTTTATGAGTATCAAGTACTTTTGGGTCCTAAGTAATTTGCAACTCATTAGAAAGTACTTTGACTGCCTTCATTAAAATTTCTCCAATTTAACACCCCCATCCTCATAAAAACAATTGCCTCCATCTGTTTCCCTCTCTTTATTTAGATGTTTTCTTTTCAAATGTATTAAAGGAGTTTTTAAAAATTAATCATTCAGTTCCTTAATCCTTTATGATCTAATTTTCATTCCCAGTGCTCCATTTGATTTGCTCTTTGTAGGCTCATCAGTGTCTTGATATTTTCAAAATCCAACAGTAATTACACCAGCTAACATCTTCCCCTTTGACACTATGGATTCTTTTATTGGAAAATCTCTCCTGGCTTTGTTTTCTGTGATAATATTCTTCCCATCTACTTCTCTTGTTACTTGTTCCAGTTTCTTTTGCTAGAATGACTCTGTCTCTGGCATTTATCTTCTATTTTTTTTGTCTCATCTTTTACTTTATATGCTTATTGGCTTCAAGCATTGCTTATGTCTTTCTGATTATAAATCTATTTTTGGCCTTCTCCTCAAGGTGTACCATTGGCATTTCAATCTTAGTATTTTCAAGATCAAAATCAGTGCCATTGAATAACTCTCTAATTCTACCTTACTCTTCATTCTTATTTTATTGTGATTTCCCCAGTATCTTGTCCATACTACTAAATTTAACCTTCACCTTGCTGAAACTGTTATGCTTCTAAAAGATAGATGAGCTTTGCAAACTCTTGTTTATTTACATTATTTTTTGATGAACCTTTACTACAAGTCATCCTATTCAAATGACTATGACATTCAAGTTGTATACAACATTATTCCAATCTAACTTTTTTCTTACCATTTTTTAGCCATGCTCCATGTTTTTGACTTGTCCTTTGAGTACCTTGAGCTTTTAGCTCTTTATCCATGATGTTCATGCTTCTGGAATGTATTTATAACTCTCTTTGCTTGGAAATTTGGAATATGTGAGTTAAATAACTCTATGTTTTTAGAAAAGTTCCTGGTGCATAATACATGCTCATTAAATGCCAGCAAGTATTATTGTTGTTAATCATAGTTGTAGCCATGGCCATAATAGTAATAACAGTTCAATGTCCACTTTATTAATAATCACTTTTATTGAAGCTTACCTACCACCTTTCATCCCCTTTTTTCTTCCTTGTAATGAGAATTATTTGCTCTTTTCTTATTTTCTCTAGTTAGACAAAGTTGCCTCATTATTACTTCTAGTGCAACTTGACTATATTAATATACCATTTGTAAATTTCATATATATCTAAGATATAATTTGAGTGATATATGTGCATATATTAATAAGATCTATCACCCAAGAAGAGATAGTTTAAGAATAAGATATATACATACACACACACACACACACATACACACGATATAGGAAAACAGATAGAAAAATATCTTTTATATGTATAGGTATATGTACATATATCCAAGAAGAAATAACATATATATATATCTTAGTCTTAAATTATTTCTTCTTGGATAAAGTATGTTTATAACATCTGTATAAAAGAAGAATGATATGGATAGAAAACTGTTGCTTCTTAGATTTGTCAGAGATACTGTGTCATTTTAAATAAGACTATTAAATTTAAATCAGGGAACACTGGGATAGGTATGCTTATAGTCATTTGAATTCATATGTTACAAAGATAATTAATTTTCCAGCAGGGACTCCTTTTAGGCCAGAGTGCTTTAAGCACACCCATTTTTATGAAAATCTTTGTTTTGATTTCTAGCTTGCAAGAAAAGTCTTCTAATATTCAAATAAAACACAGGTATAAAGACTCTATGTTTGGAATTTCAAATTAAATGGAGGGTGGAAAATACTTACCTGTGGGCTTATTGTACTTTTTAGAGTTAGAACAGGGAGAAGGAGGGAAGCAAATTATTCTCTGCTCAGCACTGAAAAGACCTGCTTAGTCAGAATATGCAGATGCCAATTATTCAAGGACTAAGAGGCAAGACTCCAGAGAGCCTCCTACAGCCTCCTAAAAGGATGACAGTTAAATTCGATAAATGGGTTCAATTCCTGGTGGATCTTAATGTCTTTCAGAAAGAAAGCCAAATGGCAGCAGAATGAAAAAGAAATAGAATTCAGCTTTATATAATTATGGATAGGCACTGCAGTTAGTGGAGAATATTTAATTTAGAATTAATGATAAAAGCAGTGGGTGGGACAGAGTTGCTAAAACTAAGAAAAGTTTCATATGATCAAAAACACAAATGAATTTGAGTTTTAATCTAAATGAGATATCAGAAGACATAGAAATAAGGACCTCCCATGCAAGATTGTATGTACTACCTAATAATAATATTAATAATTAATACTTCAGCAGTAGATACTATCTCTCAGGCATCCTATTAACTGATTTAACTGTCATAATGTTACCAGAGACTAGGGGAGTTCTCAGGTCTTGAGATTTCAACCATCAGCTGGTGCCAGATTCTTGACTGCACTGAGAGAAATAATTCCAAGACAAGTCAGAGTAAAGCATAGCAGAAGTTTTATTGAAAAGAGAAAGTGTACTTTCAAGATATGAGAGCAGATAAGCTCAAGGGAGAGCTGTTCCCACTGGGGTTTGGGTTTCTATCTCTTATTGACACTTGTTAACAAAGGGGTGGGATATTCATTACGTGAGGCATGTATTTCTTGGAAGCAGGGTTACGTGCTTTTTCTTCCTTATTTGGTCAAGGATTTCCTGTCATGGTACCAGGAGGGGGAGGGGATTTAGTATGTTAATGTGGTACAATGAAGGAATAATGTGAACTTTGGCCTACTTTATCAGCCATCTTGGGCCTGTCTGGTTTGATTTGGTTTCTTGTTGCTTTGTTTTGGACTGCTACCAGGACAGGTTTCTAACTTCCTCATAGTTAACCATGAGTTCCTCTTTGCTGGCCTCCAGGCCTTCTCTTAGAACCTAACTAACTGCCTACTTTAATAATAATAACCTATAATTTAGGTACTACTAAGATGTGAGTGCTGGTATCATCTACCCAAATAGCTAATTTAGTAAGTTTGGACCCATATTCACCTTGGAGGCCAAAATCACTGTTGAACACCCAGAAGAGTGGAAATAGGTGGAAAGGATGATGTATGTAACAGTTTTACAAATGAATTTTCTCACTTACGTTGATTTCCTTCTGCCCGCTACAGCTTTCTGGTTCTTTTTAAAAAAATTAATCTGTTGCATTCATTATCCAAGAAACATTTTTCAAAAAGGACACATTAGAATTTAGAAGAATTGAAAGTTGGAACATTGCTAACAAAACTGTTTCCCTGTATCCCTATTACCAACCTCAGAGACCTTACCTATCACTAGTAGCCACTAACAGTAAGTGAGTGCATATAATTTCAAATGTCTTACTATACTTCTTAAAAATATTCATCTGCTACATATATATTGATTTCGGTATAGGTACAAGTAAACGGAAAGGTATGTGTATATCCACTCTACTAGCTTTATAACACTTCCTTAACAAATTATCAGAAATGTAGTGGATTAAAACAGCACAATTATTATTTTATAGCTTTTTAGCTCAGAAATCTGGCACCTGTCTCACTGGGCTAAAATTAGTGTGTCCACAGAACTGCATTATTTCATAGAGGCTCTAGGGGAGAATCCATTTTCTTGCTCTCTGCGGCCTCTGGAGACTGCTCACAGTCCTTGGCTCGTGATTCTCTTCCTCCTTCTTCAAAACCAGGAATTATTTCTTTCTGTCTAGCTGTTCTACATTAGTCACATCAGCCTCGAACCTCAGAATGGAAAGATTGAGTCTACCTGGATAATCTCTCCTTCTCAAATTCCATAATCTCATCTACCAAGTATATTTTGCCATTAAGATAATGTATTCACAGCTTGTGATGATCAGGAGGTGGGTATCTCTTAGATGTTATTCTGTTACCACACACAAACATGCTACTACTTTAAATTAAGTGACAGGACTCATATGTGGAATTTGAGAAACTTAACAGAAGACCATAGAGAAGGGAAGGGAAAAAAATAGTTTCAAACAGAGAGGGAGGCAAACCATAAGAGACTCTTAAATACAGAGACCAAACTAAGGGTTGATGGGGGTGGGGTGGGATGGAGGGGAAAATGGGTGATTGGGCATTGAGGAGGGCACTAGTTGGGATGAGCACTGGGTGTTGTATGTAAGCGATGAATCATGGGAATCTACTCCTGAAACTAAGAGTACACTGTAAACACTGTATGTTTGCTAACTTAACAATAAATTATACTGGGGCGCCTGGCTGGCTCGGTCGGTTGAGTGTCCAACTTCGGCTCAGGTCATGATCTTGTCCTCCGTTGAGTTCGAGCCCTGTGTCGGGCTCTGTGCTGACAGCTAGGAGCCTGGAGCCTGCTTCAGATTCTGTGTTTCCCTCTGTCTCTGCCCCTCCCCCCGCTCAAGCTCTGTCTCTCTCTCTCTCTCTCTCTGTCAAAAATGAATAAAAATTTTAAAAAAAGCCAATAAATTGTACTTAGAAAAAAAAACAATAAAATACTTAGGAATAAGTTAAAAAAAATAAAGTTGATCTGAAAGAAAAAAGTAAATTAGGTGAGAGGAAATATCATTGCAAGTGTCATAGCTTCTGTTTTTTTGTTTGTTTTTCTGTGAAGAAGTTAACATCACCTGCTCAGTATGTACGGAACTATTGAGGAAGCAGTCTGGAAGAGAATTGAGTATTGTCTGTATGTGTGTGTGTATGTAAGAGATGGAGGTTATGGTGGGGGATATATATGCAGGCCTCAGTGAAAGGGATTGGGATGGGGATAAAGACTATGTTTGGAAAGACATCTTGCCATTCTCCTGAAGAATAGGAGGATGAAGGCAAAAAAAAAAAAAAAAAAAAAACCAAATAAACAAAAAAAAAACAAAAAAACTCATAAGGATTGAGAATGCAAGGAAACATTTATTTGGTGACTTAGGATTGTGATTTGAATGAGCTCAGGGTTCTCAAACATACCACTTTTTTTTGTTTTCAAAAATCATTTCAGTGCCAGAAGTGCTTGAGAGTCAGGCATCTTGTTTGACCCATAATGAATGCTGCTAAGGCATTTTGTAGATGGCACCGGGGCATAGATTATGTCTCTCTGCTGAAATCAAGTGCAAATTATTTTTCTCTCAGTGAGCTTTTTTTTTTGTAATGTTTACTTAGAAAAGATTAGTAAAATGTGTTTATTCAAAACAAAAAGACTTTGCTATCCTAGAAAACTAGGTATATTTTATATCACTTAATTTTAACTTTTTAGATTAGAGAAACTTTATTATTATTATTATTATTTCTAAAACTAAAGGCATTTCTAGGATTTCACTCACTGATCTGTGATGGATTGATAAAAGAAATAATATTAAAGTATTTTGGACACATTGTGGCACAAATAAACGTGCCATGTCTTTCCCAATTATTTTGTTTACTGTGATACTGGCTCATTTCCATAAGTTATGTCTTATCCTAATATTTTGGAGTTAATATCCCTGAAAACATTAGTGATAAAACAATGTAACTAAATAGCTCAGTATGGGTATAAACGGGTATAAGTACCATCTCTCCTAAACATGGATAATAGTTCATTACAAGACTAGTTTTTAAAAATTTGAATCCTAAAGAAGCATCTGGATGGCTCAATTGGTTAACCATCTGATTCTTTTTTTTTTTTTTTAACATTTTATTTATTTTTGAGACACAGAGAGAGAGAGCATGAACAGGGGAGGGTCAGAGGAAGAGGGAGACACAGAATCCGAAACAGGCTCCAAGCTCTGAGCTGTCAGCACAGAGCCCGACACGGGGCTCGAACCCACTAACCGCGAGATCATGACCTGAGCTGAAGTCGGACGCTCAACCGACTGAGCCACCCAGGCGCCCCAACCATCTGATTCTTGATTTCAGCTCAGGTCATGATCCCAGGGTCATAGGATCAAACCCCTGTTGGGCTCTGCACTGAGCATGGAGCCTGCTTAAGATTCTCTCTTTCCCCCTTCCTCTCTTCTCTCTCTCTAAAAGATAGATAGATAGATAGATAGATAGATAGATAGATAGATAGACTTAAAAAAATTGTGAGCCTTGAAGAGACATGACAAATTTTAATGTTGTTGAATTTTACCTATATGCCGAGTGTTTAATTTGACTTTATATATCACAAGTGATGAGCTATGTTGAATGCCCTACATTTTCCAATAATACCTATTTTTTAATCTTTAAAATTGTTTACTTATGCTTTATTTCAAGTGCTCCGTTATTATATTTTATGGCATCTTATTTTTGGAAATCAAACGTGTGTCTAATCTGACAGGGCACCTTAAAATACAATGTTTAGAACCTAATAAATAGAAATAATTGATTTCTAAGTTGAAAATGAGTCAGGTCTAAGCCCAACTTAATTAAGCTACTTCAGAGAAAGCCCATAGTAACAAGGGAGAATAACCAATTATAATACATCATTTAGTATCATGCCTATCACTCTTTCTGATCCAAGTAATATTTATTTGCACTGAGTGATTTCAGTTACATGATACAGTTAGAGTTGAATTCTTTTGCTAGTCTAACTTGGCAATGCATGTTCTAGAAAGATATATGGTGTAGTGAAAGAAGATGATTTAGTAAGACAAGACATTTTTCCTCTCTGGACTTTTTGCTACATAAAAGCCTTGTCAGTTTGACATTTGCTACTTTTGCTTTATGATCTTGTTCTATTTTCTCTTCTTCCCATGCCATCTTTATCAAACTACTAAAACACATTTTGCTAAATACTCCAGATGGGGCAATGGCATACTTGGCTTCTGGATAGAAACTAGGAAAATTGCCAAGCTTCTATTCTTTTTATAGTCCCACATTTTGACCATATTGCATAATTCTACTTTTACACATAACTATATTATTATTACTAATTATTTATGGATTTTTTTCCTGAAATTCCCAATCCCACAATTGAGCTATGTCAAATGCATGGTAGAACAGTAGATACTAAAAATTTATCTGCCGAATGATGAATATTTGTTTTTACTTTCAGTGTATCAGAAGGGGATACTTTTATTTTGACACAGAAAATATACTATGCATGTATGGGATGTGCATAGATGAAAATAAACTCAAAGTGAGTCTTTTGCTTTTAGCATGCTATGAGTTAATCATACACGTAGATAGAATCTCAATAAATAAAGAATGAAAGAATGCACATATATGTTGTTTAATAGGCCTTACTGCTTTAGAATGAAAGGGACGCTGACTGTAGAGTAACTCCCAACAATTCAGTTTTGAGTAGTTATAAAAATGCTAGAGACTTCAACTTTGATTAATGGCAGACATGATGGTTTGCAGAAGCTCTCTCATTCAGAACACCTAGAACACATGAAAGAAGTATCAGTGTTGTAAAACATCACCCAGCCAAGGACTAAAATTGGACATATAAGGTGAGCCAGGACAGAAAGCTTAACAGATGAGAGGATGAATAATACTTTTGACAGCTTTGCAGGAATGGAAGTATAAGAATTCAAGTGTAGGGCTTGAGGGGGTGGGGAAAGGGAAGGGTAGCCGAGTAAAGCATCTGCATTTTAATTTGGGACCATGAAATACTGCAGCTAAAGATAAAAATGAAGTGAAAGTAGGGGCACCTGAGTGGCTCAATTGGTTGAACGTCCGGCTTCGGCTCAGGTCATGATCTCACAGTTTGTGAGTTCAAACCCCGTGTCAGGCTCTGTGCTGACAGCTCGGATCCTGGAGCCTGCTTCGGATTCTGTGTCTCCTTCTCTCTCTGCCCCTCCCTGCTTGTGTGCTCTCCCTCTCTCTCTCTCTCAAAAATAAATAAAATGGAAAAACAAACAAAAAAAGAACTGGAAGTAGACTGTCACTTGTCTACTTAGAAGGAAAATAAAGAGACATAACAAATAATTGCACTGTAGTGTCTTGGATTAGACCCTGAAACTGAAAAAGGCATTAGTGGAAAAGCTGGAGAAATTGAAATAAAATCTGTAATTTAGTTAACGATATTGTACCAGTGTTAAATTCTTAATTTTATAATTGTACCATGGCTGTGAAAGATGCCATTATTTTGTTAACTGGGCGGTATGGAATTCTCTATACTAACAGTACAATCATTAAACAAATTATAGTTTGTGTAACTTACCCAGAACTGACACAAGAAGAAAGAGAAAAATTGAAGAGTCTTATTGTTATTAAATGAATCTAAACACATAACTATCTATAATTATTAACTATCTTTAATTAACATCCATCATAAACTAAATTCCAAAGTATGAAAAAAACATTATAAAACAAGGAAAATTTATGGTCTCAGTCACAGATATATAATCAAAGATTATAAATAAAATATAAGAAAAATGAATACAGCATCTTAAAGGGACAAAACCTCCTCATTTCAGTGATAAAAATTTTAATACAGAAAGCTTACAAGAAATTTCTAAATCTGCTGAGTAACAATGATATTACTAGTGGAAGATATCATATATAAAAAGATATCATATATATATCATATATATATTACAAACTTTTCTTTTGAAGTAGATAGTAAGGAAAATGTGGCTACTTTTAACACTTCTAATTCACAGATCTTAATCATTATAATACCAAAGGGCAAATTTAATTTTTGTAATACATTTGAAAAACATATTTTTGAAACAGTCTCTCCCATTCATTTTGCACAATCTTGCAAAACCTTAAAACTCACCCAACTATATGTGATATATGTTCTCCTCTCCTTCAGACTGATAGGATTTTGCAGCAACTGTAAACAATAGAATACGGTGAAAGTGATATTTTATGAATCCTAACACTAGGTCAGGAAAAAAGCTGTGATTCTTTTCCTTGTTGTTTTGGATGCTCACTCATGGAAGCCAGCCATGAGTAAGTTCAAGTAGCCCCTGGAAAAGACTACGTGAGGAGGAAGCAAGACTTCTAAACTGCCGCTTCTCCTGTTTGCAGCTGAGTCCAGCACCAAGTTGCTAGATTTCAATGAGGCACTTTGAAAATGGATCCTTCAGTTGCCACGTATTCAGAACTTCCTCAGCTTGGTATATATGCATTGACAAAAGAAACACCATGAGGCCCTGATACAATTTGAGATATGGCCAAAACATAATATTGTTTTAATTTATTAATTCTTGTGTAGCTTTTTATGCAGGAATGGATAACTTCTATGACAAATATTAAAATTCATAAATATTGAAGACATTTTAATATTGCCTATTTTACTTTTTTTTTTTTTTTTTACTTTTTTTTTTTTCAACGTTTATTTATTTTTGGGACAGAGAGAGACGGAGCATGAATGGGGGAGGGGCAGAGAGAGAGGGAGACACAGAATCGGAAACAGGCTCCAGGCTCTGAGGCATCAGCCCAGAGCCTGACGCGGGGCTCGAACTCACGGATCGCGAGATCGTGACCTGGCTGAAGTCGGACGCTTAACCGACTGCGCCACCCAGGCGCCCCTAATATTGCCTATTTTAAACTTTGAGATAATAATTGACTTCAACACAAATTCTATTTGTAAAAAAGGACTCAAATTTTAATCAGGCAGTTTTAGATTACTTATAACAATTATTTTCTTTGTGTTTAACCACATTATAGTAATCTATAGTATCTATTTACTTATAAAATAGAAGTCCCAGAGGACACAGATATTTACATTCACATTTGTGACCCTAGATAAATTGTCTAGATGAATTGAAGAATATAAAATAAAAGTGGGAGAACTCATGATATATTGCTGACCATAAAACCCTTGGATATGTGGAAACAGAGTTTTGTTACCACTCATAGCCTGGGGGAAATCAAATTGAAATCCCATAATAAATCTCTGCAAAGTATGTTTTTATTGCTAACCCTACAACTTAATAATTCCCAACATTCTGACTGTGATAGATAACCCCTATGATTCCCAGCTTTGAATCCTAGCCCTTAGGGGATATTAAATTATTATTCAGTGATGTTTTGGAAAGATACTTTCTCTCGATACAGTTATCATGATATTATTTAATGTTATTTTTTGTATGAATTAAATGAGGTTTGTATGAGGGAAAATGTGGGGCAGTAAAATAAGCAATTTTGATATCAAATAATCCTAAATTTAAATCCCTGATTTTCAAGGTATGTTACTTTAATACTATTATTACTATATTTGGAACCAGGACAAAGTTTGAGTTAATAATTTTTCTTACTTCCTGGCAAAATAGTGTTACTCCATGCAAAATCCCATTTTATTACCCTACTGATGCATTTCCTTTTCTTTTCTCCACATACTCCACTCTCATCCCACCCCATTGCCCGTAGGAAATAGTTCTAGGCTGCTGGATATGGACTTTTGAGATTGTATGCAGCTTTTTAAAGCATATATTCTTTGAAAATGTATTTATTGTTAATTTCCACAAATTTATATAGATTTACACAGTTGTCTCTAAATGTTTCCACTAACCACAATTTTTGGGTCCTATGCAGCCCACTGCGTACACCTAGTTTATTGTTTTTAACTCTTTTTGATGGTATAGATCTACCTCATTATATTTATCCATTCAAAACCTAGATTTTCTCCAATAATCTGACACAGTATGATTCAATTATTGTTATAATGAACATCTTCACACATATTGCATGGTCCTTAATGAGAATTCCCATATGAGTATTTCTCTAAAATATCAACTCAGGAGTTTATTATTGGATCACCTGACATGTGGAAATTCAGTTTGATTGAACACTGTCCGATTGGGTTCAAGAATGGATATATAAATGATCTTTCCCACTATTGTAACTGAGGAATCATATTTCTCACATTTCCACCAATTTTTGCCATTATGGTACTGAAAGACAAAATATAAATCAAAGGCATTTTTCCTCCCAATTGCCTAAACTATACCCTTAGAAGACAAATACACTGAGTTAATCATTACCATCAGAAATAATTTTAACAATTAATTTACCATTATAGATCTATTTCTAACCTCCCAACCTGAAATAGAGTACATTGTTAGGTTACCCAAGTCTATTTTGTATTTGTTAGCAGTCTTTCATTGGCAAGCATAACAATACAAGATTTACACTGGCTTTAAGACTATGCAAAAATTGGGGCTTCTGGGTGGCTCAGTCGTTTAAGCGCCAAACTTCAGCTCAGGTCATGATCTTACAGTTCATGGGTTCAGGCACGATGTCCGGCTCTGTGCTGACAGCTCAGAGTCTGGAGTCTCCTGCTTTGGTTTCTGTTTCCCTCATTCTCGGCCCCTCCCCCGCTTGAGTGCGCATGTAAGTGTGCTCTCTCCCAAAAATAAGCGTTAAAAAAAAATTAAACCAAAAAAAAAAGAGTATGCAAAAATTGTTCTAGAGTTAGGATGAAGTTCAGAAAGATTGATCTAATGATTCATTCCTACTGTCATCAAAGACCTATTTTATTTGTGTCTTATTTGTCTGTCTTTTTTTTTTAATATATGAAATTTGTTTTCAAATTGGTTTCCATACAACACCCAGTGCTCATCCCAAAACATGCCCTCCTCAATACCCATCACCCACTCTCCCTTCCCTCCCACCCCCCATCAACCCTCAGTTTGTTCTCAGTTTTTAAGAGTCCCTTATGCTTTGGCTCTCTCCCACTCTAACCTCTCTTTTTTTTTTTTTTTCCTTCCCCTCCCCTTGGGTTTCTGTCAAGTTTCTCAGAATCCACATAAGAGTGAAAACATACGGTATCTGTCTTTTTCTGTATGGCTTATTTCACTTAGCATCACACTCTCCAGTTCCATCAACATTGCTACAAAGGGCAATATTTCATTCTTTCTCATTGCCATGTAGTACTCCATTGTATACATAAACCACAATTTCTTTATCCATTCATCAGTTGATGGACATTTAGGCTTTTTCCATAATTTGGCTATTTTTAATAATTTGGCTATTTGGTCTATTTTTAATTTTTTGAGGAACCTCCACACTGTTTTCCAGAGTGGCTGCACCAGTTTGCATTCCCACCAACAGTGCAAGACGGTTCCCGTTTCTCCACATCTTCGCCAGCATCTATAGTCTCCTGATTTGTTCATTTTGGCACTCTGACTGGCATGAGGTGATATCTGAGTGTGGTTTTGATTTGTATTTCCCTGATGAGGAGCCATGTTGAGCATCTTTTTATGTGTCTGTTGGCCATCCGGATGTCTTCTTTAGAGAAGTGTCTATTCATGTTTTCTGCCCATTTCTGCACTGGATTATTTGTTTTGTGGAGTTTGGTGAGCTCTTTATAGATTTTGGATACTAGCCCTTTGTCCGATATGTCATTTGCAAATATCTTTTCCCATTCCGTTG
Organism: Leopardus geoffroyi; assembly: GCF_018350155.1. Taxonomy (NCBI): domain Eukaryota; kingdom Metazoa; phylum Chordata; class Mammalia; order Carnivora; family Felidae; genus Leopardus; species Leopardus geoffroyi. The sequence continues at coordinate 122,664,819 of NC_059338.1, read as the reverse complement.
GTTGCCTTTTAGTTTTGTTGGTTGTTTCCTTTGCTGTGCAGAAGCTTTTTATCTTCATGAGGTCCCAATAATTCATTTTTGCTTTTAATTACCTTGGCTTTGGGGATGTGTCAAGTAAGAAATTGCTGCGGCTGAGGTCAGAGAGGTCTTTTCCTGCTTTCTCCTCTAGTGTTTAGATGGTTTCCTGTCTCACATTCAGGACTTAATCCATTTTGAGTTTATTTTTGTGAATGGTGTAAGAAAGTGGTCTAGTTTCATTCTTCTGCATGTTGCTGTCCAGTTCTCCCAGCACCATTTGTTAAAGAGACTGTCTTTTTACCATTGGATATTCTTCCTGCTTTGTCAAAGATTAGTTGGCCATACTTTTGTGGGTCTAGTTCTGGGGTTTCTATTCTATTCCATTGGTCTATGTGTCTGTTTTTGTGCCAATACCATGCTGTCTTGATGATGACAGCTTTGTAGTAGAGGCTAAAGTCTGGGATTGTGATGCCTCCTGCTTTGGTCTTCTTCAAAATTACTTTGGCTATTCAGGGCCTTTTGTGGTTCCATATGAATTTTAGGATTGCTTGTTCTAGCTTCGAGAAGAATGCTGGTGCAATTTTGATTGGGATTGCATTGAATGTGTAGATAGCTTTGGGTAGTATTGACATTTTAACAATATTTATTCTTCCAACGCATGAGCACGGCATGTTTTTCCATTTCTTTATATCTTCTTCAATTTCCTTCAAAGCTTTCTGTAGTTTTCAGCATACAGATCTTTACATCTTTGGTTAGATTTATCCCTAGGTATTTTATGCTTCTTGGTGCAATTGTGAATGGGATCCGTTTCTTTATGTGTCTTTCTGTTGCTTCATTATTAGTGTATAAGAATGCAACTGACTTCTGTACATTGATTTTGTATTCTGCAACTTTGCTAAATTCATGTATCAGTTCTAGCAGACTTCTGGTGGAGTCTATCAGATTTTCCATGTATAATATCATGTCATCTGCAAAAAGTGAAAGCTTGACTTCATCATTGCCAATTTGGATGCCTTTGATTTCCTTTTGTTGTCTGATTGCTGATGCTAGCACTTCCAACACAATGTTAAACAACAGCGGTGAGAGTGGACATCCCTGTCGTGCTCCTGATCTCAGGGGGAAAGTGCTGAGTTTTTCCCCATTGAGGATGATATTAGCTGTGGGCTTTTCATAAATGGCTTTTATGATGTTTAAGTATGTTCCTTCTATCCCGACTTTCTCAAGGGTTTTTATTAAGAAACGTTGCTGAATTTTGTCAAATGCTTTTTCTGCATTGATTGACAGGATCATATGGTTCTTTTCTTTTATTAATGTGATGTATCACGTTGATTGATTTGCGAATGTTGAACCAGCCCTGCATCCCAGGAATGAATCCCGCTTGATCATGGTGAATAATTCTTTTTATAAGCTGCTGAATTCGATTTGTTAGTATCTTATTGAGAATTTTTGCATCCATATTCATCAGGGATATTGGCCTGTAATTCTCTTTTTTTGCTGGGTCTCAGTCTGGTGTAGGAATCAAAGTAATAATGGCTTCATAGAATGAGTCTGGAAGTTTTCCTTCCCTTTCTATTTTTTGGAATAGCTTGAGAAGGATAGGTATTATCTCTGCTTTAAATGTCTGGTAGAATTCCCCCCGGGAAGCCATCTGGTCCTGGATTCTTATTTGTTGGGAGGTTTTTGATAACTGATTCAATTTCTTTGCTGGTTATGGGTCTGTTCAAGCTTTCTATTTCCTCCTGTTTGAGTTTTGGAAGTGTGTGGGTGCTTAGGAATTTATCCATTTCTTCCAGGTTGTTCAGTTTGTTGGCATATAATTTTTCATAGTATTCCCTGATAATTGCTTGTATCTCTGAGGGATTGGTTGTAATCATTCCATTTTCATTCATGTGTTTATCTATTTGGGTCATCTCCCTTTTCTTTTTGAGAAGCGTGGCTAGAGGTTTATCAATTTTGTTTATTTTTTCAAAAAAACAACACTTGGTTTCATTGATCTGCTCTACAGTTTTTTTAATTTTTTTTTTCGACGTTTATTTATTTTTGGGACAGAGAGAGACAGAGCACGAACGGGGGAGGGGCAGAGAGAGAGGGAGACACAGAATCGGAAACAGGCTCCAGGCTCTGAGCCATCAGCCCAGAGCCCGACGCGGGGCTCGAACTCACGGACCGCGAGATCGTGACCTGGCTGAAGTCGGACGCTTAACCGACTGCGCCACCCAGGCGCCCCTCTACAGTTTTTTTAGATTCTATATTGCTTATTTCTGCTCTGATCTTTATTATTTCTCTTCTTCTGCTGGGTTTAGGCTGCCTTTGCTGTTCTGCTTCTATTTCCTTTAGGTGTGCTGTTAAGTTTTGTATTTGGGATTTTTCTTGTTTCTTGGGATAGGCCCGGATTGCAGGCCTATCTTGGGATAGGCCTGGACTGCCTTCGCTGCATCCCAAAGCATTTGGATTGTTGTATTTTAATTTTCCTTTTTTCCATATACTTTTTAATTTCTTCTCTAATTGCCTGGTTGACCCTTTCATTCTTTAGTAGGGTGTTCTTTAACCTCCATGCTTTTGGAGGTTTTCCAGACTTCTTCCTGTGGTTGATTTCAAGCTTCATAGCATTGTGGTCTGAAAGTAAGCATGGTATGATCTTAATTCTTGTATACTTATGAAGGGCTGTTTTGTGACCCAGTATGTGATCTATCTTGGAGAATGTTCCATGTGCACTCGAGAAGAAAGTATATTCTGTTGCTTTGGGATGCAGAGTTCTAAATATATCTGTCAAGTCTATCTGATCCAATGTATCATTCAGGGCCCTTGTTTCTTTATTGACCATGTGTCTAGATGACCTATCTATTGTTGTAAGTGGGGTATTAAACTCTCCTGCAATTACCACATTCTTGTCAATAAGGTTGCTTATGTTTGTGAGTAATTGTTTTATATATTTGGGGGCTCCCATATTTGGCACATAGACGTTTATAATTGTTAGCTCTTCCTGATGGATAGACCCTGTAATTATTATATAATGCCCTTCTTCATCTCTTGTTACAGCCTTTAATTTAAAGTCTAGTTTGTCTGATGTAAGTATGGCTACTCCAGCTTTCTTTTGACTTCCAGTAGCATGACAGATAGTTCTCCATCCCCTCACTTTCAATCTGAAAGTGTCCTCAGGTCTAAAATGAGTCTCTTGTAGACAAAAAATAGATGGGTCTTTTTTTTTTATCCATTCTGATACCCTATGTCTTTTGGTTGGAGCATTTAGTCCATTTACATTCAGTGTTATTATAGAAAGATACGGGTTTAGAGTCATTGTGATGTCTGTAGGTTTCATGCTTGTAGGGATGTCTCTGGTACTTTGTCTTACAGGATCCCCCTTAGGATCTCTTGTAGGGCTGGTTTAGTGGTGATGAATTCCTTTAGTTTTTGTTTGTTTGGGAAGACCTTTATCTCTCCTTCTATTCTGAATGACAGACTGGCTGGATAGAGGATTCTTGGCTGCATATTTTTTCTGTTCATCACATTGAAGATTTCCTGGCATTCCTTTCTGGCCTGTCAAGTTTCAGTAGAGAGATCCGTCACTAGTCTTATCAGTCTCCCTTTATATGTTAGAGCACGTTTATCCCTAGCTGCTTTCAGAATTTTCTCTTTATCCTTGTATTTTGCCAGTTTCACTATGATATGTTGTTCAGAAGATCGATTCAAGTTACGTCTGAAGGGAGTTCTCTGTGCCTCTTGGATTTCAATGCCTTTTTCCTTCCCCAGTTCAGGGAAGTTCTCAGCTATGATTTCTTCAAGTACATCTTCACACCTTTCCCTCTCTCTTCCTCCTCTGGAATACCAATTATGCGTAGATTATTTCTCTTTAGTGCATCACTTAGTTCTCTAATTCTCCCCTTATACTCCTGGATTTTTTTTATCTTTTTTCTCAGCTTCTTCTTTTTCCGTAATTTTATCTTCTAGTTCACCTATTCTCTCCTCTGCCTCTTCAATCCGAGGTGGTCATCTCCATTTTATTTTGTACCTCATTTATAGCAATTTTTAGCTTCTCCTGGCTGTTCCTTAGTCCCTTGATCTCTGTAGCAATAGATTCTCTGATGTTCTTTATACTGTTTTCAAGCCCAGCGATTAATTTTGTGAGTATTATTCTAAATTCACTCTCTGTTATATTGTTTAAATCGTTTTTGATCAATTTGTTAGCTGTCGTTATTTCCTGGAGGTTTTTTTGAGGGGAATTTTTCTGTTTTGTCATTTTGGATCGTCCCTGGAGTGGTGAGGAACTGCAGGGCACTTCCCCTGTGCTGTCTTGAATAACTTGCCTTGGTGGGCGGGGCCACAGTCAGACCTGATGTCTACCCCCAGCCCACCACTGGGGCCACAGTCAGACTGGTGTGTACCTTCTCTTCCCCTCTCCTAGGGGCGGGATTCACTGTGGGGTGGTGTGACCCATCTTGGCTACTTGCACACTGCCAGGCTTGTGGTGCTGGGTATCTGGAGTATTAGCTGGGGTGGATCGGCAAGGTGCACGGGGGGGCGCGAGGGGTAGCCTCAGCTCGCTTTTCCTTCGGAGATCCACTTCGGGAGGGGCTCTGCAGCACCAGGAGGGAGTCAGACCCGCTGGAGGGATGGATCCGCAGAAGCACAGCGTTCGGTGTTTGCGTGGTGCAAGCAAGTTCCCTGACAGGAACTGGTTCCCTTTGGGATTTTGGCTGCGGGATGGGCGAGGGAGATGGCTCTGGCAAGCACCTTTGTTCCCAGCCAAGCTGTGCTCTGTTGTCGAGCTCAACAACTCTCCCACCTGTTGTCCTCCAGCCTTCCTGCTCTCTGAGCAGAGCTGTTAGCTTATAACCTTCCAGATGTTAAGTCTCGCTTGCTGTCCGAACACACTCCATCCGGCCCCTCTGCTTTTGCAAGCCAGACTCGGGGGCTCTGCTTTGCTGGCTGGCCGCCCGTCCGCCTCAGCCCCCTCCCGCCAGTCTGTGTAGCTCGCACCGCCTCTCCGCCCTTCCTACCCTCTTCTGTGGACCTCTCGTCTATGCTTGGCTCTAGAGAATCTGTTTTGCTAGTCTTCTGGCAATTTTCTGGGTTATTTAGGCAGGTGTGGGTGGAATCTAAGTGATCCGCAGGATGCGGTGAGCCCAGCGTCCTCCTACACCGCCATCTTCCCACTATTTGTCTATGGTTTTAAAGAATTTTACAAATTTAATGTGAAATAAAAAAAATACAAATAGGAAGAAGTCCATGTTCTTTAATTATGTACAAAAAAGTATGAGAAGAACCAAAAGTAAATTAAACATTATCACATTTGTTTTCACCATTCTCTAGTTCTTCATATTAACTTCACTATTCAAATGACAGAAAGTAGGTAGCAATTTAGGGATTGGGAAAGAGATAAAAAAAACCAACAACTTTTTCTACCATGTTTTTTCTATACTGTATAGCTGTGCTCATAGAGACAACTTCTTTTACTTTTACACTGTGTGGAAATCCAGTTGTATATAAAATTGAACCTGCTCAGAAACGGAGGGACACTAGAAATGATGGGTCCATAACCTAGAGCACTGTTGTACAGTTTAAACAATGGTGCAGCTACCAGCTTGTAATTTTTAGGGACTGCAAACAAGGCTTCTCTTGAAATTGAACCAGAACAGCTCCATCACATTCCTTAGGTTTTCTAAAATGTGGAAGAATATATGAATACTAAGGAGGTTCAGTATTTTGCCTCCACCCGTTACCAATGCAGTCATCAATGACCCCATCTTGCAGGACTACATTTTGATAACCCGGTATCCTTGTCATTAAGCATTTGAGTTCTTCAGCTTCATCTTCTCCTGGGTTAAGTTCACCACCAGGTAATGTGAAGAAAGTTGTTGCCAGCTGTAGCAGGAACACGTGCAGTAGCAGGTGCTCGTGTACAATCAGGGCCCCTTCTATAGTCCTTCTCATTCGATTTTATCAGATTCCTACCTCATGTGCTGAAATGTGGCTGCGACGGAGCTGGCCTTCTCATACAGGGACTCCTTTGTACCAAAAATACAATTGATAAGAGGGTACATGTTGATGGTGAACTCCAGGGTGAGGGGCTTGGTCTTTTGGATGGACTTGTTGCCAAACTTGTTGATCCCACCCCCCTATGCCAGCCAATTTGTGAACATTTGGGTGGCACCATGGACATGCTGGTGAACTCCAGCACTGGCAGGGAGAGGATATGGGGCAAGCAGGAAGGTTTTCCTCTGCCAGCAGCGGTTATTTGCATCCCCCTCAGCAGATGCTACCGACCATTAGCATGAGAACACAAGAGGAGACTTAATTTGTCTGCCTTAAGGGAGTATAATTTTTCTTGTTGTTGATTTTTCTCAGACTCATAAAATAGCTTCCAGGAAAACCCATGATCTTTTAAAAACCCTGCTTTACATCACACAGAAAGAGAAAGTATCTCCCAGAAACACTTGAAGCGTGGGAAGTTATGTTTCGGTATGCCCAAATACGTTTTATATATCTCCTTTGCTTGAAATGCACTTCTTACATCAATCACCCTAAACTAAGCCAGCTAGGGACTAATCCTAGAGTTGGTACTGATGTCTACTTTTCTAAAGTGTATGAGCTTTGGAAGAGTGGTAAATACAGAATTTATAATCAGGATAAAACAATAGAAAAGAAGGGTAAATGGATGTGGAGAATGGAAAGAGCAAACATTTTCATAAGCTAGAACAACTGTGTACCTTGATACAAAACAGTTTAGTCATTCATGAGCAATTATAATTTTCATAAAACTTTGACTAATCTTTAAAAAATTTAGTTTTGCTAAGGGCTCCTGAGTGGCTCAGTCTGTTAAGCATCCAACTTCGGCTCAGGTCGTGATCTCATGGCTTATGAGTTTGAGCCCCATGTCTGGCTCTGTGCTGACAGCTCAGAGCCTGGAGCATGCTTTGGATTCTGTGTCTCCCTATCTCTCTTACCTCCTCCTCTCATGCTCTCTTTCTCTCTCTTGCTTAAAAATGAATAAAAATTAAAAAAACACTTTGTTAATATTTTCACTACCAGTATTAGTTATTAAAAATGAAATGTATGCTGTATCAGGTTAAATAATTTTGAGATTCATAGAGGTTATAGTTTTGCGCCTTGTCTTACTGCCATATGTATGCTTGTGTAAACATGTTTCATAATATAAACAAATTTTGTGAGAACAGTTTATTAACACAGACTTTCATAATTTCACAAAGTAAACATCCTTCTGTAGCATTCTTTTGTTTTCATGAAATGATATTTTGTGAACTTTTCTCCATTGTCAGTGCAAAGGGATTTAAGTCATTAATTTAAAAAAATGTATAATTGTCTTTTTTTTGCCTCAAGGGCTGGAATTATACATTTTAGCAGGAGCATGTTCTAAAAGAAAATAGATTTTTGTGTTTTGTTTTTTTTTAAGTTGACAGTAGGGGAAGGGGCAAAGAATAATGATCACCCTTTATAGATTCCAAGAAATTAGTAAATCCCCAAACCCAGGAAGTGCCTATCAATTACCGCAATTGCAGATGATTAACAAAAGCCCACGTGGAGCTTGCTTCATGCTTCACATCTGTTCAGCTATTTATCTCTAACAGCAGAGAATAATGGTTTCCTTTTTTTCTTTTCCTTTAAATATTACACAAGTGCTTTTCATTGTGGAATCTAAATGAGAACTTTGTTCCTGGAGATATAATTAAAAGTTGACAAGGTTGGAGAAAAAGATAAGTATCACTAGAGAGTAAACAGTTCAATATGCTCCATATATTAGTAGCATAGTTTATCCACCCATTCCTGTACTGATGGACATTCAGATTACCTATTGTTCTTTGTTAAATTAACAGGATACTCAAAATAAGCATTAATTTATATACCATTAATTTAATTGGGCCAAATGATATTACTTTTCTACTCCAATATGTATTTCACAAAACAGAGATTTAAATAGACATGCTATTAAGTGAACCTTACTGTGTAGTGGAATTAGTTATTAATTTTTGAATTACCTTCTGTAGACTGAAATAAATTAGCACATATGAAAACTCTGTGCTGCAATGCTATATTTATTTGACAAGAAGTTGTATTTTTCCAAAGAAACACTTAAAAATTTTAAAAATATGTATAGAAATATTCAAGAGAGTGCATATTCCTTTATTTTGTAATATCAGAATAATTTAATATTCTGTTACAATAAACTGAATCTGGCTAATCACTTGTAGCCTTCATTTTTTGCAACAGCTCAGGAGTCTGTCTATTCCTTTGATCAATGTAAATTGTCACATTTCTTGTTATCATGGGTCTACCTCTAGGAGACTATTGTATTTACATAGTCTCATCAAATTTCCTACGTTAAATTTTCCAGAAACTCATACAAAAGATTCTGTATTGTACAAAGTAAATGGCATTCTGATTGCAAAAAATAAGGACTTTAATGCCAAAATATGGAGACACTTTTTTCCCGCTGGGTTTCAGAGGACTGACCACCCTAGGGAGCATGCAGGTTACTATTATTTATAGAGAGAGGAAGTAACAGTAGTACAATGCTGACTAGGAAATAAAAACAAAACACATAATCTTTCTAAATAAATAATGATTCTAAACTAGTGAAAAGTTCCACAAATCAAATGAACCTTGGAAAGTTGTTTGTTGTTGTTTGTTTGTTTATGCTATTCTTATTTTTAGATATGAGTGTTTTGACACCTGTCTCAAACTTTAAAATGATACCATCTGGCAAAAGAAATGAAAGTGCATCCCCTGGTGTATTTGCACTTTTATTAAGTAAAATAGTGTAAAAGTGTTCATTCTCTTACTTGAAAACAACAATAACTTTGGTAACAATAAAATAGTTTTGAAAATTCTACACATTCTTCAATTGTAAACATTTTATGTTCATAGTTTACTGAAATCCAGAGGGTAATATTCTAGGAGTATTGTATTGTTGAAAGAGTGTGGGATATAGACTTGAGACCTGACTTTGCATTCTGGTTCTCCCATTCACAAGTTATGAATTTATCATTAAACTTTTATAATCTTTATTTTGTCACTTCTGAAATGTGAATAATAATACCGATGCAAAGTGCTGTGGAAATGAAATGAGATATTATTAGCGAAAAAAATGCATATGGACTATAATGGACCAAGTCATTTATCATGCCCTAAAAATGTTTCATAAAATTCATACTACTTTATTTACGATATTCTAAATTCAAAACAACATATCTATCTATCTATCTATCTATGTTATCCGACACCCAACATGAGACTTGAACTCATGACCCCAAGATCAAGAGTCTCATGCTCTTCCAATGAGCCAGCCAGGTGCCCCTCAAAACAACTTTTAGAACAATATGCTAAAGGGGCATCTGGATATCTCGATAACTCAGTCAGTTAAGTGTCTGACTCTTGATTTTGGCTCAGGTCATGATCTTGCATTTCATGAGATTGATCATGGAGCCTGCTTGAGGTTCTTTCTCTCTCTCTCTCTCTCTCTGTCTCTGTCCCTCCCCCTCCTTTGTCTCTCTCAAAATAAATAAATAAACTTAAAAAAATAGAACAAGATGCTAAAAGTGATGGTATAAAATACACACAAGCATGCACACACACATGCTCGCACACACACACACACACACACACACACACACACACACACACATGCTGGACTATTACTCAGCCATGAAAAAGAACAAAATCTTATTTGCATCATCACATATCGATCTAGAGGATATAAAGCTAAGTGAAATAAATTAGAGAAATAAAAATACCATATGACCTTACTCATATACAGAATTTAAGAAACAACAAGCAAACGAAGAAAAAATGAGATTAAAAAAAAAAAGACTGAAATATAGAGAATAAATTGGTGGTTGTGTTGCCAGAAGGTGCATAGGAGGGATGGATGAAAAAGGTGAAGGGGATTAAGACCACATTTGTGATGAGCACTGAGTAATGTATAGAATTGTTGAATCATTGTATTATATATCTGAGATTAATATAACATTATATATTAATTATCCTTGAATAAAATATTTATTCAGATTGACTAGGAAAAAAGGTAAATGACTCTAATTACTTAAATCAGAAAAGACAGGAACATTTTACTGAATTTAAAGGCATAGAAAGGATTGTAGGAAAATACTATGAGCAACTATATGCCAACAAATTGGAGAAGCTAGAGTAAATGGTTCAATTCTGATAAATACACAAACTCCAAAACTGTCTCAAAAAGATAAAAGTAATCATAATAGATCTCTAGCAAGTAAGCAGATTGAATCAATAATTAAAAATTCAAAGAAATACCCTCCAACCAAGAAAAGCAGACAACTGCTGGTGAATTAATCACTGGTAGATTTATACCAATTCTTCATAAACTCTTCTAAAATGAAGAGAGATTAATACTTCCTAACTTATTTTACGAGGTTAGCATTACCCTAAAAACAAAGCCAGATAAAGGTGCTACAAGAAAAGAAAAATACATCAATATCCCTTGTCTATGATATTGATGCAAAAATTTTCAACAAAGTACTACTAATGTGATTTCAGCAGTATATTAAATGGACTATAAAGATGACCAAGTGGGCTTTACACAAAGAAAGCAAGGATGGTTCAACATATAAAAATCTGTCTATGTATTATACTACATTAATGTAATAAAGGAAAAATGCCTGCATGATAACTTTAAATGATGCATAAAAGTATAATTTGTCACATCCATCATGATAAAAACACTCAAAAATGTTTAGAAGAAATCTTTCTCTACATGGTAGAGGTCCACAACTAACCTCATACATAATGGTAAATGACTAAAAGCTTTTACTCTAAGATAAGGAACAAGACAAGGATATCTGCTTTCACCACTGTTACCTGACATAATCATCTGATGTTCTTGCCACAGTAATTAGGCAAGAAATGTAAAGAAAAGGCATACAAATTGAAAAGAAGAAGTAAAATTATTTCTGTTCATAGATGACATGATCTTGTATGTAGAAAACTTGAATCCACAAAATATTTCTACATCGAATTTTAAAATTCAGGAAATTTGATAGATGAAAAATGAACTTTCAAAAATGATCTGTATTTCTTACATTAGCAACAAATAATCTGAAAAGGAAATTGAGTAAACAATTTCATTTTCAATAATATCAAAAAGAATAAACTATTAGGAATAAATGTAACCAATGAGGTACAAGACCTGTACATTAAAATCTATAAAACATTGATGAAAGAAATTAATGGAATAAATTTAATATTAAATATATGCAAGACTTAATATTGTTAAGATGACACCACGAAAATACAGAATCAATGCAATTCCTGTCAAAATGTCAGAGATGTTTTGCATTAAGATAGACAAACCCTTATAAATTTAATATGGAATTTTAAGGGACCTTGAGTAGGTCAAACCAATCTTGAAAAAAAATAACAAAGTTAAGCTCATACTTCACAATTTCCAACTTACAAAGGTATAATAATCAAAATCATGTGGTAAGGATATCCATATGCACCACAGGAGTAAAATTGACACCACAGAAATATATATATTGCAACTGACATTAGGCAAGGATGCTATAATCTTTCAGTGGGGAGAGTATAGTTTCTTCAACCACTGGTGCTGGGGAAATTGAATATTACATGCAAATAATTAAGATAGACCCTCATCTTATACCATATATAAAAATAAATAAAAATGGATCAAAAGACATAAATTTAAAGCTAAAACTATAATCTCGTAGAAGAAAATATAGGGATGAATCTTCATTACCTTGGACTTAGCAATGATTTTTTAAATATGGCCCTAAAAGCATAGGCCAACGGCACTATCAATAGAGTAAAATGACAACCAGAGAAACAGAAAAAAAAATATTTGCAAATCACATTTTTGTGGTAAGGTTTTAGTATATAGACTATGTAAAGAACTCTTACAAGTCAACAACAACAACAAAAGCAAACACTGTTATAAAATGGGCAAAGAACCAGACATTTATTCAAAGAAAATGTGAAAATGACCAATAAGCATATGAGAAGATGCTCAGCATCATCAGTCATGAGGGAAATGCTAATCAAAACCACAATGAGATTTCATGTCATACCTACTAGGATGGATATAACACACAAAAAATGTAAAGTAATAAATGCTGGTGAAGATGTGGAGAAATTGGGACCCTCGTATATCCCTGGTAGGAAAGTAAAATGGCATAGCTACTGTGGAAAATAGTTTGAGAATTCCTCAAAGCATTAAACATAGGATTACCATATGACTCAATAATTTCATTCTTAGGTATATATCCAAAAGAATTAAAAATAGGGATTCAAACTGGTATGTGTATACAATCATAGTAGCATAATTTACAATAGTCAAAAGGTGGAAACAAACCAGGTGTCTTATCAACCAATGAATAGATAAACAAAATGTGGGATAAACAATATACCTTATTATTCAGCCATAAAAATGGATTATGATACAGGCTACAACATGGATGACTCTTGAAAATATTATGCTAAATGAAATAAGCCAGGCATAAAAGAACAGATATTGCATAACTGCACAAATGGGCAAATTCAAAGAGTCAGCAAGTAGATTAGAGGTTGCCAGGAGTGGGGTAAAGGGAAGATGGAATTATTGCTTAATGGGTACAGATTTTCATTTGGAGTGATGACATTGTAAATGTAATTAATGCCACTATAATTTACACTAAAAATAGTTAAATACGTATACACACCACTATGTATAAAATATATAATTAGAGTTACTCCATTTAAGCTTTAATAAGTTAGATTTCTCAAGTTATTTAAAAATGAAAATGGTAGGTTTTTTTTTTCTTTGCATTCCAGCAGTTTCAAAACCATTATTACAATTGGTAACCAGTTCATAAAACTACTTTAAAGGAGCACTATTTACTTTTGTTTTCATTATTTTCATTCCTAAAATCTCAATTCAGTTTTAATACATCAGTGTGTTGCTAAATGTGAAGGCTATTGTAGAAATACTTTTTAACACATAACTTTACTGCCCTTGAAATAGGAAATGTGTTGCATTGTAATAAAAAGGTAACTTTTCAATTTCAAGAGCAATAGTATCTCAAGGGTCATTTTCTCCATTTGGTTTCATACCCTCATACTGTTGACTTGAACAAGGAATTTCCATTGATTTCAAAAGGGCTGTATACAGAGATAGGCTGTAAAAGGGTCTAGAGCCCATATGAAAACAGGATCGAGTTTTGAGATGATCTGGAATCTGCTTTTGTGGATTCACTCAATCAGAATATGGTTATAGTAATATGTAAAATAAGGTTTATTTTCTCATACGCAAACTGTACCATGATGTCCTGCAAAATAATCAAAGTTTAAAAAAAATGATTTTCTTAACAGATAGTGAAGTTAAACCTAGCAGTTATTAGGCTATTCTGCTGTCTCCATATAAGTTTCTTGATTAAAATTAAGTTCAGTAAAACCCTTAATTTTTACATTATGGCTTTATTTCATTCACTAAACTACTTAATGCAGTCACTGAAATGCAAAAGTAAATAAACTATATGGACATACATGGTATAGAACTTAGGTTGAACTACTATGAATATATAATTTATTATTGTATAAGTTTACATTATTTTTATTTACCTTAAAATTTAAAAGTAGTTATTATGAGTTCCACTGCATATTTGTTTCTCAACGTTTTTGTGGATAGTTACTTTAGGGAATAAAAGTTGATGAGTAAATGAGTTTACCAAACTTGCATGATACAAGATCCTGTCATCTGCAAATGTAGTTTTACTTCTTCTCTTCTAATCCCAATGCATTTTATTTTCCCTCCCATCATAGGCCAGATTCTTCTATTACAGTACTGTAGTAGAGATGATGATGAACAATCCTTTCATTGTTTCTGATCATAGAAGGAAAGCATTCAGTCTTTACCATTAAGTATGATGTTAGCTGTAGGTTTTTCCATAGATACCTTTCGTGAAGATGAAGAGGTATCCTTCTATTTCTAGTTTTCTGAACGTTCTTATCAGGAATGTATATTAAATTTTACCAAATGCTTTTTCTGTGTCCATTGAGATGAATGTATTGTTTTTGTTTTGGTTTAGTTTATTTTTTGTCAATATGGTGAATTACAAATGGTTGATTTTTGAATATGAAACCAATTTTGTAATCCTGACATAAATCCCATTTAGTTATGATGTTATCCTATGTATTGTTGCATTTTACTTGCTAATATTTATTAAGAATTTCTACTTCTATTTATGAGGGATATTAGTCCTGTTCCTTCACTCCCCTCAGCTCCTCCTTCCCTTCCCTTCTTTTCCTCCTCTCCCCTCCACCTCCCTCCCCCTCCCCTCCCCTGCACTCCCCCTTTCCTTCCTTTCCCCTCCCTTCCCCTCCCTCCCTTTTCCTTTCCTTGTAATGTCTTTGTTGATTTTTTGTATCAGAGTGATGCTGACTTCATAGAATGATCATAAACTTTTCTTTCTCTTGAATTTGTTGGAAAAGTTTGCATAAAATTGGTGTTATTTCCTCTTAAATTTTTGATAAATTTCATGAGTGAGGCCATCTGGTCCTGGAGCTTTCTTCCTGTGAAGGTTTATTGTTTTGTTTTGTTTAAGTATTTTATTTTTTGTTTTAATAAGAAAGAGAGAGAGAGAGAGAGAGAGAGAGAGAGAGAGTGAGCGGGGGAGAGAGGGGCGGAGGAGGAGGAGGAGGAGGAGGAGGAGGAGGAGGAGGAGGAGGAAGAGAAGGAGGAGGAGGAGGAGGAGGAGGAGGAGGAGGAGGAGGAGGAGAAAGAATCATAAGCAGGCTCCATGCTCAGCATGGAGCCCCAGGCAGGGCTGGATCCCATTACCCTGGAATCATAACCCGAGCTGAAATTGAGAGTCAGAAGCTCAACCCACTAAGCCAGTCAAGCATCCCTCCTATGAAGGTTTTTAACCACAAATTCAATTTCATTAATAGATATGGAGCTATTTAGGTTATCTATTTTTTATGGATGCTCTTTGGTTATTTCTGTCTCACAAGGATTTTGTCTATTTTATCTGAATTGACAAATTTATTGACCTAAATTTGTTTTTAATATGCCCTTATTATCTAAGTAGTATCTGTAGAAGCAGTAGAGATACTTTATCTTATTTTTATATTAGAAATTTTTCATATCAGTTTATTATCAGTTTGAGTAGAATTGTTGATTTCATTGATCTAAAAACAATGTTTGATACTATTGGTTTTCTCTGTTTTGTTTTCTCTTGTTTTCCTCTTTGATTTTTATTGATCTATTTTCATTGTTTTGTGGATTAATCTTTTTCTAATGTCTCAAAGTGGTAACTGAGGTCACTAAAGTGGCATCTTTTTTTTTCTAATATAGGTGTTTAATATTATAAATTTCCCTCTAAATATGTTTTATATGCATCCCAGTAATTTCTATTTATATATGAATGTAATTCAAAGTACTCTTTCTTTCTTTCCCCTTCTTTCACACATAATTTTAATATAAGGGAGTGTTTAGTTTTCAGTTATTTGGGGATATTTCAGGTATCTCCCCATAGTTGTTTTCTAACTTAATCCCATTATAGCTAGAAAAATATGTTGTCTGACTTGAACCCTTTCAAATCTTATGAAGCATGTTTTATGACCAAGAAAATGCTTTAACTTGGATTTTTGTTTCTCCATGCACTTCAAATAATATGCATTCTGCTTTTGTTGGGTAGAATGTTTTAGAAAGCTTATTAAATCAAGTTGTTTGATAATGCTTTTAAAATCTGATATAGTGATACCGATTTTCTGTCTACTTGTTATGTCCCTTATTGAGAGAGGTATACTGAAATCCTCTTAGAATTTTACATTTGTCTGTTACTCCTTGTACTACAACAGATTCTGCTTCATGAATTTGCTGCTTGTTTTTAGGGGCATATATGATTAAGATAGTTTTGTTTTCTTGATAAATTCATACCTGATTTTGATAACATTACCTTATTTTTCTCTGATAATGTGATTTGCCAAAAGTTGTATTTTTTCTAGCATCAGATAGCCACTTCAACCTTGGCGTGGAATACTTTTTTTTTATACATTGATTTTTTTTTATTGTAGTAAAATATACATAACAAAACTTACCATTGTAACTATTTTTAACTGTAAAATTAAGTACATTCACAGTGTTTTATAAACATTATCAGTATTCATTTATAGACCTTTTTCATCATATCAAACTGAAACTCTGTACTCATTAAAAAATAACTCCCCATTCTCCACTCCCTCAGCCTTTGGCAAAGCACTGTTCTATTTTTTGTCTTTGTCCGTTAATTTTTGACCTATTTGTGTCTTTATATATAAAGGGGATTTTATGAAGGAAGTATAGATTTAAGTCTTACTTTGTTAATGCAATATGATAATCTCTGCCTTTCAATTTGAGTGTTTTTACCTCTAAATTTAATATGATTGTAGATATCCTTAGGTTTAAATGTATCATTTTGCTAATTGTCATCTCATGTGTTCTTTCTTACCCATTTTAATTTTTCTGTCCTTTTTCAGATTGAGTGTTTATATGATTCCATTTTATATTATTTGTTGGATCTTAAACAGAAAAGTGACTTATAGTTTTTAAAAGATCACTCTGGCTATGGGGAAAGGATTGATTATGGACAGCAAGAGTGGAAAGAAAGGAAATTAGTAAATGCTTACTCTGAGATGGTTTGGGTGAAGTCGTTTCTTTACTTGCTATTTTGTTCGTTTAAATAGTGGAAATAAGAGCTCTGCTTAGGTCATATGATCTCTGAAGTAATGGCCAGGAAGCCAAATCAAATAACTAATTCTATATACACATCTGATGATAGAACTTAATGCAAAAGTCACTATTAGAAATGTACAATTGATGTCAACAAATATATAGATAGCAATGAATTCTATTTAAATCCATAGGACTGACTATACGATCTTGGGACAGTAAAGAGAAAAGATAAAGTATCTGACCTAATCTGGGCAACTATAACATTTATATTTCATCACATAAGGAGATTAAAGAGGAGCAACCAGCAAGTAGAAGAAACCACAGATGAATATGGTGTCATCAATGACAAGGAAAGCTGCATTTTTAAAAAGAAGAAAGTGTTCAATTGTGAAAAATTCTGCCTAGAGATCAATTAAAATGAGGACATAGAAACAGCTATGGATAACATATATGAGACCACTGGTGATGTGATAAGATTACTATCAGTAGAGTAATTTGGACAAAATCAGTTTTGAGTGGGATGAGCAAATTGGGAGTTAAAGAAGTGTAATTTAGTGACTATAGATAATGGGTAAGTCTAACAAGGATTATCTATAGTTACTATAGATGATGGGTAAGCCTAACAAGGGAAATAGTGTTGCACAGAGGGTAATGTGTGGTGAATGGAAGTTGTGGCCCTGATCTTAGTTTTCTTAGTTTTTGTTGTGTGTTTGTAATGCGTGAGCACAAGAGCATAGTTATATTCAAGAAAGAGAGATAAATTAATAATTCATAGAGAAGTGAATATTACAATATCAGGTACTTGTGAGGTACAAACATGTGGGATCTAGGGTATAGGTGGAAGAAGTAGCCTTTAATGAGAGAGGAGCTACCTTGACCTCTGTAATTGGAAGAAATGCAGGTGGACCCAGGTTAGATAAACATATAGATGCATTGGTATGAAAATATAGGGGTTCGTGATTGATTGCTTCAATATTTGTAAGGAAGTTTGAGACAAAGCTTTTACCTCTTGCAGGTGAGGAGTCGCAGTGAGTAGAAATGGAAGTTGGAGGTGTGAAGAGAAGATACCAAGCAGTTGCTTTGGAAATGAGACAAAGAACATGCTAGCAAAGTGTGGGAGAGATTTTGGGTACTGTTGAGAGCCCACCTATATGAACTGAAAGAGAGACCATGGCCATGTGATCTTTCTCAGACAATATTCAACATTTAACCTGGCTCAAGCACCATATAGTTAACAATTCAATTAGAAACATCTTTGGAATTTTGCTACTTTATATACAGAGAGGAGTACAAAGGGGCAAGGTTTTAAGAGAGCTTGTGATGGGTTAATTATACTAATGGTAGAGTTAGTATATTCAAGGTCCCAAAGAGGCACACAGTCAGATGTCCTTCCCTTTTAGTTATTTGATGATGGATATTTATAGAGTGATGAGAGAACTTTTGCATTGATGGCTGAAATTGACAATTCGGTCTAGTGGAAAATATAGTATACTGGTAGTCATAGTATTAATAGGAGCAAATACAATAAAAATAATAGCTAATATTTATTTAACACTTCTATGTGCAAAGTATTACACTAAGCCCTTTACCCACTAAATTTCTAAGCTTGTTTATCCATATTATTTTCACAAAATCTCATGATGTATTATTGTACTCTTGTTTTTTTGTTTTTGTTGTTTTTTGGTTTTCTTTCTTTTTTTAATAGGAAAACTAAGACTGAAAGAGATGAAATGACTTGCTGACGGTCAAAAAGTCTGTAAAATACAGATTAAATTAGAAAAGACTCTCAATCTGGGGACCACGAATACTTTGCTATTCTGTTGCCAGAGAGCTGGGTTACAACTGTGGCTCTGTTATTGCTTGGTTGTGTGAGTCTGAGGTCACATTACTTTGTTTCCATTTTCTCATTTGTATTGTACTAAATGCTATATCACTTTGTCTCTAATTTGATCTTTAGTTTTTGGGATGTTGTCCTAAAAAATTTCCAACTAGGGGCATTAAAAAAAATCCATCTAACTACTTTGGCATATGCAGGTGACACTTTAGTTAATGTTTTGTGATTACTCTTTAAAATCACTATTAGATCTCATATTTCACTACAATTATTGATAATACAAATCGTGTACCTGTGTAAAGGTATGATTCTTTACTATCGTAAATATGTTTTCCCCTCATTTTAATAGGATACTATGCCTAGTGCTCTCACCCAAAAATAATATGTATAATCATTACAAATAATGAAGAGCTATTTAAATTATAGTGGCTAAGTTTACACTCAAAATACTTACTGATTTCAACATAGTTTTGAATAAGACACAATTCATATAATAATAAATCAGCATAATGTTTGCATGATATGAGGTTGGTTGGTGCCAAAAGTTCTTGAATTACATATGTAGTATGTTATATAATTTGTTGTATGATACACAAAAGCACTAGATTTTGGGTCAGAAATTAATTAGAAATGCTGAACAATTGTAGAAGCAAGGGCAGTGATTTGTTCTAGAGAAAGCATCATAAATAAAACCAATCACATGCATTTCTAAATATTCTTATACAACTCCAGTCTTGATTATTATATACAAATATTATTATATAAGTTAATATCAATATGTTCATATTAGCATTATATATACAGTTTCCCCCTTCTGCTTTGATCATTACTAAACATGCCAGGAACTCAGTGCAGCTCACAGTGCCTTTTAACTCTCCAAGTTATAGTAGAAAGTACATAAACTTAGGTTATTGTATTTATTCACACTTTGATTCCCCAGAAATTGTCATAATATTGTGTGTGAAGGAATAAATGTCTTGCCTCTCAATTGCATGAGGTTCATGATTTGGGGTTATAGCTTACTACTTTGGCACATCTGCTCACTTTTAAAAAAGAGTCATGAAGACTAGAATCTCTACAAATTGTGCATTGCTAATGTCCTTCAAACAAAAATGGACTTGGAAGAGTAAATTCTCTTTACCTTGGTTGAAAGTTTCTAATAAATGTTATTAATAGAATGTCAGGGCTACATATTCAGGTAAAATACTTATGTCAAGTGGAATGTATGTGAGTGCAACAGAGCTTAGGTGTGACTAAGATTCTCCATTTCCTCCTTATGTCTCTGAAATATGTTTTTGCCTGCAAATCATATAGAAAGTCTCAATAGCTAGGTAGCTAGATAAATAATAGGTATACTTTAGAAAGGTGTGATTATTCCATTCAAATTTATTTCAGTAAATCATAAAACATTAAATTTAATTACAAAATTTATTGTCTTCTCAGAGGTAAAAGCGATGTGTTTAATTTGTACCCACATTGACATTAAACTGTGCCCAAGATGACCTACTATGCAGAATTTGAATACAAAAATATAAATTATGAATTAATAGCTTTATTGCTAGATCATATGTATATTATTATATAAATATATGTATATATGTGCATATGTATCTATGCACACTTGGGTGTGATGTATCAGGTTTGTGAGTTTTCATGATATAGAGACTATAAAGTTTGTCAGACAATGTGAATCTCATTTAATCATGTATACTAGGAAATAAATTTTTTAAAATGACTTATTTTTACATTGTTCTGGTTTAGAGAAAATTGTCCAAAGTGATTTGTGAGTATAGTTATATTTAAAGACAAATTCTACATATTTCATAGAGCCCTAAATTCCAGAATGTTAATTTGTGTCAAAGAGCAAGAGGTATATGGAGAATTCTATCTGGAAGAAAAGATGAGGCTAACTGATGTTATGGCTCAACTGACTTAATCAGATCTAAGTAACATTAGTATTTGTAACTTTGACATATCTAATACTGGTGGTGATTTCATGACTATACATAGCATAACACTCATACTTTTGAATAACCATAGAACTTAAGAGAACTTGAGAAATTATTTTGTTCCACTTTCCTTCAGGAAATTATTTATCATTCAAGAATCATATTTACCTTCACCTTTTCTTTTAGGATTGTCTCCAAGGTCTCTTAGAATTTATTACAGAATGCAAAAATCCTTATTACATATGCAAGTATATTTGTTATATTTTGAATAATTTTTAAACATATCAAGAATTTTGGAAGAATCCAGCTGGAAATATATCTAATGTATTTCAATAAACAATATGAAAATTACTTCCAGCACTAAATACCTAGATGAGAAGAAGGTTTTATTTAGATACCAGCTAACTATTATTTATAAGCTATATAAGCTATATAAGCTAACTTTTATTTAGATACCAGCTATCCGAGTACATACTCGGGATAGTCCAGCACTACCATCTTATAAACCTTTGAATATTTATTTCATATTTTTTTCAAATGTAAAAGATAAAATAAAATAATAAAAGCAGCATAAATGTGATCAATTTTAATAAAGATGGTGACTAAAAAATAGATGTTTTCATTTCTAGGTGATTGTATGTTTAGCTAACATAGATAATTCATATGTCAAAAATTGCAAATCTCTGATATTCAGTGGAATGAATCTAGTGAATCAAAAATATTTATTAAAACTTTAAGTTTAGGAAAGTACCAGATTTCTTACCACAACCTAGGAACAATTGACCAGATATACTACAATCTGCGTAAATTGAAGACCCTATGGTATGATCAATACAGAAATCAGTCTCTTAAACTTGGAGTTGGGGGAAAATGCTGCTGTGTGATTTCAGCTTGGGGAATGTCACTGAGATCTATTCAGCCATTGCAGCTGAAGAAGGTGGCTGTAGAAATAATCAGCAGCAGCAAGGAAAGTGGGGGCAGAGAAAAGGAGCCTGACCACAAAGTGTGTTCTTTTTACTGTGTCTTAACCTCAGTGTGGGCATGATATTAAAAAAAAACCTACTTGGTAGTTGCATCTACTCCTCCATTACCTGGTCAAAGTCTGTTGCCTTTTGAATGGGACAGTTTTCCAAAATAGTGCATTTCAGGTTCAGGAACTCAAAACAATTTTAGAAAAGACTCTAGAGGAGTAAAAATACTAGATCATGGTTTTCCTGATTACTATTCCTTTCTAGTTCTCTTTACGCCTCCTCCAGACAACTAGATATAAGTTGTCATTGTCTAGCTGTACAAATAAGTGTAAATTAAGTGCATACAAGGCAAGCATGAAGCATAGTTAGAAGATCATGAGACTATCTCCACACTATTTGGGGAAAATTACAGCCCTAGAAAGTTTCCCCTTAGGAGAAAAAAAGCAGAAAAGTATTTTTGGATATTTATTCTAAAAGTCTATAGCAAAAAAAACAGGCAAGTAACACAGCATACAAGAACCAGAAAAAGAAAATATTATGGAACACCTACTATTTGGAAAAAAAAAAAAAAAGGAGGGATTTAGAAAACCTTGGGATTTTTTTTTTAATGTTTATTCATTTTGGAGAGACAGAGAGAGACAGAGTGTGAGCAGGGGAAGGGCAGAGAGAGAGGGAAACATAGAATCCAAAGCAGGCTCCAGGCTCCCAGCTGTCAGCACAGAGCCCAACTCAGGGCTTGAACTCAGAACCATGAGATCATGACCTGAGCCAAAGTTGGACGCTTAACCAACTGAGCCACTCAGTCACCCCGGGACTGTTTTATAAAAAAAAAAAAAATAAGAAGAAATCAGAATTAAATAAACTAACAGAATTAAAAAAAATAATGTAGAAAAATAAAATTAAAGACAAAATAGAAAGATCAGCTAGCAGAAGCAATGATACTAAAACTTAAGTAACAAACTAAAATACGGAAAAGATTCTAAGATTCCAGAGAGAGAGAGAGAGAGAGGAAAAACAAACAAGCCCCTTATAAAGAAATTAGAAGCAGAATGTTATATGAGAATTCTAATAGCTATATGATCTATTGATTGACAAAGGACAAGCTCTTCTAATTATGAGTGCAATTATTGCATATTATTTCTTATCACAACATTTCAAACTCTCTGTAATATGGCAGATCTTTGTCAGTGATTTTAATTTTTATGGTCAATTTTGTCAATAAACTATGTTATTTTTAGGTTTTAAGAAGCCTAATATAATCTAACATCAAAATTTCAATCTCTCATTCAGTTTAACGTATTCCCCACTTTCTCAAACATCTGTCTGACCTTCAGCCTCCTCTCCAGCTCAAACCTGATCTAGACTCTGAAGTTTATAGGAGGAAACATGGACGCAAATAGTTTCTATCCTCCTTTTCATTCCATCTCCTTCTTTCCTCAGTAGGTACTATTTCAGTGTCCCTGAAAGATCAGTTTCACAAGGGACAGGAGGAAAGTAGAAAAGGCAAAATTTTTATGTAGCTGGTGCTGTAATTGTGTATACAGGGTTAGGATTAGGGTTTCCTGCTAACATCTTAATTTTTCTCCATGGTTCCCTTGAACACCATGTACAGGCTTTCTCTTAGGAAAGCAGATCAGCCTTTCTGATTTCCATTGGCAAGCAGATCTCTTCTAGAGAGTTTCTCAAAATACCTCGTGTATGATACCCTTTGTGTTGCTTATTTTGCCACTGGGGAAAAGTTTGCATCTTAACAAAACCAGAAACTAAAAATGCAGTATGCATCCATCTCTCCTCCTCACTTTTTATTCTGACATGACAGACAGTCCTACCTGCCTCTTGTTTTTCACTTTTTTTTTTCAGTCAGTATCAGACACCAAAATCTGTATTGTCTATTGCACGGACCATAGTGTAGGGAGCACACTCATCTCACCCAGTGGTTCTCTTAAACCCTCACTTAGATGAAGATTAGAGCAGCCATGGGTGTGGCAGGAAGTCTTCAGAGCACTGTGTTCAACGGGATTCACATTCACTGGTCATCTCTATATAATTGTTTGGCAGACTCTCATATTTAAAGTGAAATTGCATAATGGGCTATAAGGACTGCCAAACCCATTTTGAGCTGTCATTTTACATGTCTAGCAAAGATGATGTAGTATTGTTCTTTAGGACTTTTTGTTTTCAATTTTGGACCTCAGTTGATACATCTGGGTAGGAGAAAATGAAATTTTACAATTGTATTAATAAGTGTTGACATAGAAACATAGAGATGGACACTTTGTCAATCAAACTAGAATTCACAGCAACCGTAATGTCCTTACCATAATGGGTCTGCTAAGCAGGGACTCTGCGTGTGGCTATGAAGATTTTGCACTGCACCACGGCAGACAATATTATTCATGTAGATTACAATCTGATACAGTATGTCAGGTGGCAGCAAAAGCGCTGTGACCACAGATGGCTATGCTGTGGACTCCACATCTTTTAGAGAGGGAGCAGTTGCTCTCAGTAGATGTGGGCTTGATGGGTTGAAGCTCTTTACAAATGAAATATATCTTTGTTTGGTGTCTTTGAGCACAGGTAATGACAGATTTGTTGCAGGCTTCAAAACAAGTAGGAATTTGATCTTGGAAGCAGAAAAAAAGTGTCTTTATTTGGATAAAGTGTAACTCTCCTGCTGATTTGAAATAAGAGTTAACTCTCCTATGTCCAGGGGTTTCACATTCCTTAGAAAGCCAGGGAAGTAAATACATGGCAGCTGATATAAAATGTGAGATTAAGTGGGCATCAGTGAGCTTAAAGTGGGAGAATTTTTACTTACGTTGTCCATTTATTATATTTTTTTATTCAGAAATACGTAATTTGTTATGTTTGACTTTGGGTCACAATAGTAGGTATATAAAATTTTGGCTGTGAATTGTTAAAAATAGACATTTTAGGTGACACTAGATCCAAAATTTTTGTCCTTATTCTTTTTCTTCTTCTTATTTTTTTTTTCTTTTTTTGACATGCTTTATGAAGAACACATTTGGGAGAGATTTGAACTCAAATAGAGCATAGTTGTCGTATTCTAATCACTAGTGTCATTGTGATTTCAGAAATTCAGATAATAAATATGTGGTATAGTTTATAAAGACACAGAACTGAATGGAGAAGACCTATTTTATGAGGGAAGGCTATATTTTGGGACCAATTAAAGTGTAATCCATTTTTAAAATCTTTTAGAAAAGGTCTTACGTTTGGCATACTTTGAAACTCGAAATCAGGTTTTCTAAAAAACATCTCAAGGGGAAACAGTTGTAAAATCAAACTCAAACAAAAAACTCCAGAGCAAAATGGATTTTGACTTTTTAACTCAGAATAAATGCTGAAGGAATAAAGGAATAGCTATAGATCTTGGTGTTCTGGCTAAACAGAAAATAAAATAAAATTGAAATAATAACTATCTAGATACTCTAAAAGGTTATATTAGGAAAGAGGGCTAAAGTCACTATTACAAAAACATGGAAGTTGAGAAGGGTCCAAAAAGAGGTTATAGCAAGAAGAAAGGAATGGTTTGTGGATCTCTGAGGAACCTTAGATTCAAGAAATTATAGAGAGACCCTTATCTACGACATGGGGGTAAAAAGCTGATGATTGAGAAATCTATCCTGGGTGGTTACACAATAATTTAAACAGGGGTGGGGAGAGATTACCTATTAGATCACATTAAATACTTAGGCAGTGTTAGATGAGTTTCAAGATGACATCATTATTTCAGGAGGAAGGAAGAACATGGCATGTTCCCTAAGGGAACATGTCTAAGAAACTTATGGAGTTAGGACTCTAAAGAAAGTTATAGTTGAGAAAAGAAAAACCAAACGGGAGACAGGCAGGACAACAATAAATGTAATTCAGGCATGTGTTTGATTTTCTCTGATGGCATGGAAACAACTGTGTGTAATAATAAATCTACTCAGGTAGGTGAAGATGGAGAGGATCTGTTTGAATAATAGATTTTTTTTTGACCTAGAAATTATTGACTTCTTATCTTACATTGTGAGTAACCTTACATGAAAAAGGAATGTATTCAGAAAGCAAGAAGTCTGAGTTTGAAATAAAGTGAAAACAAATGGTAGACACATGTAATTAAGGAAGTGAGGTTGGTTGCACAAGTATCAGAAAAATAAATGGATACACTTAACTAGGCTAAAAATGTTTAAACTCAGCAGCCTATATTTGAGGAGAGTAGGGGAATAATGAGAACACATGAAGGAAGTGTATTGATCTTCAGTGGATCACTGGGGTTATAGAATTTGAAGAAAGCTTTTTTCGTGTTTATAAGGAATAAAGCCTTATTCGTATTTCACTTTTTGTTGCATTGGGGAACACATTCTGAACAGCAATAATTATTAACAGTTATAGCATACTTCATTGCTGTTTTCTTAGTATTAGCATATCTCTACCTTTTGAACCTTAATATCATTTTGGCTATTTTTATGAGAAATATATTCCTCACTTAGCTACATAAGTACATATATGCTTTAAAATTTATGAGAATTTCTTTATTAGATGTGGGTAATGGATTTAATTGAAAGGTTTTTTTTAGTATTCGTTGAAATCATAAGTTCTATTGGTATTTCATGTTGATATTTATACAAAAATTAATCCTTAGGTATCCTAGGTTCTTGAGCTGAGGAAATAATATTTAAATATGGTAAATTCTTCTTTTAAGAGATTGTTCTTTTTTACATGCTAATACTTTATGAATTTAATAAAAACATTCATATATGGGAATTTAAATATCAGGTTTTGTAAAATCCAGTGCCAGTGAACCATTATTCTTGAAAGTATTTGTCAAAAACAAGGCTTTGTAGTTAAATAGATACTATAAATATGCTGCTTTATAAAATCTTTTTCAGAATATACTATGTATTCACACATTAAAGCCTTTGGAAATTAATCCATGTAATCCCCCATTAAAGAATTCACTTATTTGGTCTATTTTTATCTATTTTTTTGATATTTGTCTAGCTTACTGTTTGAACACATCTCTCTCTTCTCTAAGATATGTATGTGTGCTAGTCAGAATTAGGATCCTCATGACTTTTGCCCCTTAGTCATGGCTCTGAATATGTTACATTACATGGAAACAGGGACTTTGTAGATACAGTTAAATTTAGTAATGATTTGACCTTAAAATAGGGAGATTATCCTGTTAGGTCCAATATATTCACAGGAGCTATTAGAAGCAAAGCTGTCTCTCAGCTCTGAGGAGAGAAGATGTTAAAAGAGATATGCAAGAGTACAAGTCAGAGAGATTCAATGTGCCCCTGCCAGATTTGAAAATGGAGGGGGCCACAAATCAAGAGATATGGGAAGTCTCAAGAAGTTAATAATGTTACTTCCCTGATCAAGGGAAGGAAGACCTTAAACTTACAACCACATGGAATTAAATTCTACCAAAAACCTGAAAAAGTCTGTATGTGAATTCTCCCCTAAAGTCTCTGTATAATAGTTCAGATTGGCCAACATTTTGATTCGAGCCTTATGAGATCCTAAGCAGAGAACCCATTTGAGCCCATTTAGACTTCCAACACACAGAACTATGAAATAATAAAGTTTAAAGTTTAAAGTTCCTAAATCTGTAGTAATTTGTTAGGACAATAGAAAACTAATATAGTATATAATATAGTTTGACAAATAATAAGTAATAGAAAATGTGCATTTTAAATTAAATAGGGATAGTATGTTAAACTGTAGGATTCATCTAGAAAACATAATTTTTCCTCTTGAATGACCCTAGATTTTACTTTAAAGATAAGGAAAAAATTGGTTCTGAATTCACACATTAAATTATAAGTTTTACTTTAGTGCATTTAGGTTGAGTTATGTTTAATTGTATGTGCACTAATTGATATTCTCATTGTATGTGAGAAAAGTAAATCAACCTCAAGGGAATATCATGCTTCCTATGCTATAGTGATTAGTTAATATACAATGGTGAAGGTGATACTATTCTCCAGAGGATACAAATCATGTTTGTGCAAATTTTGTAATTTTGGTATTTTTTTAATAACCTGAGCATAGTTTCTCCAATGAAAACTCTGTCCATGAAATGTCCATCAAAGATTTCACCATTTAAATGTACCTTTTCTGGAATCAAAATGCTCAGGTGTTGTAAAAAATGTATATATTAAATAAAAGTATTTGTATAATGTTTGTAAAAGCAGAAGTATTTTTAAAATGATTACATTACTAGCATTATGCATAACAAATGAATTGATTTTTTTGTATGAAAAGTGACCATAGAATTGCTATTGAAAGATTTAAATAATATGAAATTATTCCTGAAGTCAAAGGAAGAAATCTAGCAACTGCCAGAGATACTATTCAAAGTAAAAAAGAAAGAGACAGAGATACTCAAATTAGAGAGACTCAGAGACAAATTAGACAAATTAGAGAGAGAGAGAGAGATTGGGACTCATTTTGGTCTTTCTTCTGCCTTGTCATTTGGAAGGCACTAACTGAATCCAGCTGCAAGGTGTCAACAGGACAGCCTGGGAACTACTGCCAGGAGGAAACAGCCAGTTTGTGATACCAAGCAGACCAAGCAAGGGCGAGAAATAGATTTAATAGGAAGCAGGACAAACTTGGAACAAATGTCAAATCAGCTTTGGCCAATTACTTTTAGGGAATCAGTGAATTCACACTTAAAGTATTTCCTGTAAGAGAATGATAGAGATATCTTTCCTGAGCAATAGTATATATGCACATAGGATTGATACATATAGCTTTATAGTTTTTGAAACTTGCTTTAGTGTAATTATTTAAATTATTAAAATTAAACACTATAGAATTTTAGAGACTGTTTTAGGGATCATCCAGTTCTCCATTTAACAGATGAGAAATTTAAAACCAGAAGACTGTGACTTATCAGACCCTCATCTTCTTACTTTCAGTTAAAGTTAGTGTCTGTGGTACTACATATTCCCTTTTAAAAGTTCTGAGAAAATATGTGCTTACTTTATAGTAAATGATATACAACTCTTACATGTGGGACTGTAATAATCTCCATACAAAATGTGTATGCAATTGCAACTTAGAAGAATCATAAATATGATCTAAAATCTATATGTTATATGTAATATGTGTTAATGAAATATCTACAAAATGACAGCTCTGGGTTCTATTTCTATTTTTTTTTTTTTTTTTGAGAGAGAGAGAGGATCTTAAGCAGGTGCATTACTTGCAGGCATGAAGTATTCTCATTGCTGGTACAGATCATGCAGTGTTGAGTAGTTCTAGAAGGCAGCAACTTTTCTCAGTGGTTTCCTAACAGTGCTAGAGGCAGAAGCTCTCTACTCTACACAAATTTTGAGAGTCATCTATAGAAGCGAAGCCCATGAGTCTCCTTCTTCAGCCCTCCTAATAATGCTTTGGGCCATGTATGTGTCAAAAAATTTATCATGCTTTCTTTATGTTGCTATAAACTAAGAAGTCTCATTACTAAATAAATAGAATCTGGAAGTCATTCCCTGTAACAGATCTGAAGAAAATAGGGATTATAATAGGTTATTTATCCTGGTTTGTTGGAAGGGTGTGAAAATCCATAAACTCTAGAAAAAGGAAGTCCAGCACACTCAGTGCTAAAGTAGTTAACTTAATTCTTGTGATTTCCTACCAAAATATATTGAAGACGAACTATGCTGGATCACATAGCTGGTGCAATTGAGTTAAGGAATTAAGAACTGTGGAATGGGCTGCTTGCTTATAAGTATAGTGGAGAATTTAAAGCAAAGATATTAGGCTCAATATGCTCAGCTAGCTCAGTTTGGAATCAGAAAGCCATGGATGTTGTAATGCTATTCTAAAATATTGTTATTCTTGCTGCTGCAGAGTTTGTATACCTGAAATTCAGATACAGCTCAGATTCATCTGATATGCTGAAATGGGGTTCGTGGTGGTTTAATACTACGTCAACTTACCTAAGAAAGGACTAATGTGTGCAAAATCCTCTTTATTATACAAATCCAGTTTGGAATTGCTCAAGACAGAATTTTGCAAGAAGTTCAGAAAACAGAAGTGAATAACAGTAGCTATTACTCTCTGCAGGCCATTGTGAATAGAGATGAGAGAAAGATATGGAGATGCTGCCAGATTCCAAGGCCTTAGGCCTTGTCGTGACAAACTCTCATTACAAGTACGGATCCTAGTATTGCCCCATGAACCATATAAAATCAATCTCGAGAAATTTTTTAATATTAAAAGAATTTCAAATCTCCCGTTTATATTGGCAAACTCTAGGGAGTATGTATAGGAGTGGATTCTGTGAATGCTGTACAAAATAGGATCAGGTTGGGTGCAATATGAGTGCTCTTAAAAATGAATTTCTATGTATTATCCTAGCTTGATTAATGGGAAATGGTTCAAATTGTTTTCTTGATTGGTTGACTAAATCATAAACTCAGTCTTTGATCTACATTGGACTAAAGGAAAGTAACAGACAATCCATTAACCTATCATTAATTATGTCCATCACAAGGTCAAAAGTATCTCCCTTTATAATGGCATACATATTTTGAGTAGTGTCCATAACCTTGAAAAGTACTACCATAACTCTCATAGCCAAGAGGCACTTAAGGATACATGATAATTAAATGTATGTGGTCTCTTTTATGGGATCCTGGAACAGAAAAAAAACACACATTTGGAAAAACTAAAGAAATCTGAATAAAGTGTGGATTTTAGTTAATAATAATGTATTAATATTTGTTCATTAATTGTAAAAAAATAGTACAATGCTAATGTAATAATAATGGTAGAAAGTTGGTGTGGAGTATATGAGGACCCTCTAGTGTCTCTTTCCAGTTTTTCTCTAAATCTAAAACCATTCAGAACTAAAGTTAATTTAACAAAGGGAGTATTCTACTTACTTTTCCCTGATGTCCTATGATAAATGTGGGAGATTGCCATTTTGAAAAGGACTCTCTGATTTTATTGAGAATGATGATATCCTGGCTTACAGAGGCAAAGTTTCAGGCCCTAACTACCAGAAGTAATGGGCATTGTGATACACAACAAGGCTAATGCAATAATGAGAATCCTTTTGCAAACAGGGATCTTTGAAGGTGACAAATTGCTCATGGTATGCCTGGCTTTGTGGACAACTCCCATATGTCCACAAAACACAGACAATAACACAAACACAAAAGCTTTGGTTCTGGTTAATAGATGTTAACCTAACAGATGTTAGTTAGTCTGCATGATAGTTTTGGTATCTCATCAATATTCTGTGTTGATGTACCTAGAATCAGTTAATATACCGAGAGTACCTTGAATGAAGCTTTTTAATATTCTTCTGGAAATGCCGTGAAATATAAATGAAATGATGGTACCAATAAATATGTTGAGTAATGTTGATAGTCTTGAAAAGTACTTTTAACTTTCATGGTTACTGCAGTATCACCAAAGTCTCCTGCTGGCCTTCCCCAAAGAGGTGTACAACTATTTACCTGTTTCATTGCATATTAAAAAGCAATTGTCAACAAATCCAGTGATTATGGGGCAATTATTTTAGAAAATATGAATCCCTGGGTCACAGAGTGGGGACTTACAGGGTTCAGGTGGCAAGTAGAGTTTGGCCTGAGTCCATCCTGGGTGATTCCATGAACCATTATATGTTGGTAGCAGACATTTAGAAGTTGAATGAAGTCAAACATGCAGACCACCCTTGCCATAGCTGATCCCATTACCATCACTACTACCTCTGTAAGCAGCAGAAGCTAATGTGAGTACTAAAAAGACATCATAACCAGGGTGGAGGGGAAGGGTAGGGAACACCCAGCCACTTGATTTTATTTTTATTTTATTTAATGTCTTACATCGTATAGGAACCAATAATTTGTTTACATTAGAATAGATACTTATACTGGGTATGGATTTGCCTTCCCCACTTGCTATGCTTTACTTGCAGTGCTAAGTGCAGAATTATTAAAAGTTCATTCTAAGGTGTGTCATTTCTTACAAGATTGCTTCTGAGCAAGTAAGTCATTTTATAGCAAAAGATATACCCTGTCATTTATAAACAGCTGATTACACAGAAAGATGTAATAACTTATTCAGGATTCAGTTATGGTTCCAACTAGGAGACAAAAGCTTATGAGTATGGATTTATCTCCTATTGCTGGAGATCTACATTCTGATTCAGTGGGGAGAATATAATGCTGTTTCTTTTGTAGTTAGAGGAATCAATAGGTGGAAACGGGAGAGATACCTCTGGTCATTGTGTCTAATTATCAATTTTTAGCTTTTTGATTCCTGTACTTGCAACAAGAAAGCATGAAAAGAGTTACGTTGAACAGGGATTTGAAAGTGGCACTTGACAATATTGAGTCAACTGAACTCTATTTTTTTTTTTCAACGTTTATTTATTTTTGGGACAGGGAGAGACAGAGCATGAACGGGGGAGGGGCAGAGAGAGAGGGAGACACAGAATCGGAAACAGGCTCCAGGCTCTGAGCCATCAGCCCAGAGCCTGACGCGGGGCTCGAACTCACGGACCGCGAGATCGTGACCTGGCTGAAGTCGGACACTCAACCGACTGCGCCACCCAGGCGCCCCGAGTCAACTGAACTCTAGACCAATAAGACTGAAGAGTAAGATAAAGTGATGATTGGAATAATTAAAGTAGATTATCAAGAGAAAATAAAGTTGCTACTACGTGATGGGGATAGGGAAGAGAATACATGCAACTTAAAAAACTCTCTTAGGATGTCTCCCAGTATTTCTGTATGTCTTATGGTAAACTGTAATACAAGGTCTGAGCAGTCTAATACAGGAAGAAATGACAGGTGTGAAACACTTCAAAAAAGATTTGGGTTTCTTACTAGTAGAGGTGAGAGCTTAAAAAATACTGTCAGCATGAAGAAACTTGTTGGGGTTATAACATCATTATTATGTTGAATATTTCACAAGTATATGTGGGTGTAACTTATAAAAGTGTACAATAGAAACATATACAGTTTACTGTATGTCACTTATTAATAAAGCTATTTTAATGTGAAATATATAACCTCACAACTCTATCGCTATTAAGGAAATTGGATTATTTAAAGATGTGTGCACAAATAAAATTTCAGGGTGCCTGGGTGGCTCAGTTGGTTAAGCATCCGACTTCAGCTCAGGTCATGATATCGCAGTTCGTGAATTCAACCCCACATTGGGGCTTTGCGCTGACAGCTCAGAGCCTGGAGCCTGCTTTGGATTCTGTGTCTCCTCTCTCTGCCCCTCTCCCTCTTGCGCGCATGCTCTCTCTCTCTCTCTCTCTCTCTCTCTCAAAAATAAATAAAGATTAAAAAAAAATTCCATGTCCAGATGGCTTCACTGGTAAATTCTACCAAACTTTTAAGAAGTAAATAATAGATTTCAATACAGAACTACACAAAATCTTCCATAAAATTAAAATGGAGAAAATACTTTCCCTCTTAATGAGGTCAACATTACCCTTCTTACAAAACTAAAGAAATGATGACAAAATAATCCTATATGAATATAGATGCAAAATTCACACAAGTTTTAAAAATCATATCCAACTATATGTTAGAATAGGTAATGGGGATTAAAGGAGTGCACTTGTGATGAGCACTGGGTGTTGTATGTAAACACTGAATTACTAAATTATACACCTAAAACTAATATTACACTGTATGTTAACTAAGTGGAATTTAAATACAAACTTGGAAATCAAAAAACAAACAAGCAAAATAAAATTCATTTATTAAAAACATATCGTGACCAAGGAAGATTTATCCTAAGAATGCAGAGTTATTTTGACATTTAAAAATTAATTAGTGCATGGAGCACCTGGGTAGCTCAGTTGGTTAAGCATCCAACTTTGTCTCAGGTCATGATCTTGCAGTCTGTGAGCTCAAGCCCCTTGGTGGGCTCTGTGCTGACCGCTTGAAGTCAGGAGCCTGGAGCCTACTTCGCATTCTGTGTTTCCCTCTCTCTATGCTCCTCCCCCACTTGTGCGTGCTCTCTCTCTCTCTCTCTCTCTCTCTCTCTCTTAAAAATAAGTAAACATTAAAAAATTTAAAAAGTAATAAAAAAATCAATCTGTGTAATTCATCACATTAACAGACTAAGGAAGAAAAAGAATATGATTATATACATAGATGCAGAAGAGCCATTTGACAAAAACTAACATCAAATCCTAATGAAAATTACCAGTGAATAGAATCCCTCAACCTGATAAGGAGAATTTGCGAAAATCATAGCTTTTATAATACTCAATGCTGATAACTTTAATAACTCTTCCTAAACTCAGGGCTAAGGTGAGGATGTTAGCTCTCACCACTTCTAGTCAACATTGCATTGGAGCCCTAGCCAGTGCAGTAAAGGTAAAAAGAAAAAAAAAAATTCAGATTCATAAGAAATAATTAATCTATCTATGTTTGCAATGTTCTTGTTCTTAGATGACATGATAGTTAAATAAAATACTATGGAATCTTCAAAATATCCGCTTGAAATAATAAGTGAGTTTAGCTAGTTTACAGACTATGAGACCCACAAATAAAATCAATTATGTGTGCATGTGTATATGTGTATATGAATGAAATAAGCTGATATTAAATTTTTTTTAAAATTCCATTTAATAAATGCAAACATTCTATTATTTGTTCTACCCTTCAGTCCTCATGTAGTAAAAAATTAAAAAGAACAAGTAAGTTCATAAATTTTACATAAAACCTTACATGGTCAAAGAAAGATATAGAAAGAAAGGGAACACTCCTTGAATGAACTCTGGTGATGGATTGGAGTCAGCCATATAGGTATATATTCATATCATTTTAGTATTCATCCTTATGAATGGTTAAAGAAATAAATATTGAGTTGTGTGTATAGATGGACTCGTAAATATACATATATTTCCTGGGTATATCTGCTCAGAGGACTTAGAGACAGCAACCTCTTAAGGCAGCAAGCATGCCATCACCTGGATCTTTGTTTCTAAATGCAGTTCTCTAACAAATAGAATTGAGATCCCTTGGAGAGATGGATAATTTAAGAGCTGAGGCAGGATAATACAAGATGAGGCTAGAACATCTTATAAAACCAGAAAGTAAGAGAATGCAAAAAAATAATGAGGGCATTATTCACAAGGACACAGGAGCCAACTATATATAGTGAGCTCCCAAAGGCCAAATCTGTAACAAAATAAATGGCAATAGTATTGGATTATAATCCAAAAACAATACTGAGTATCTGCAAGTCTATGCTGACATAAATAAGTGATTAAATGACAGGATGGATGACTAAATCAGGGGAGGGGGAAAAAGCAGAGAAGAAGCAATTAGTTTGACTTACACAACATAGCACCAAGCTTTTATGTAAATTAAGCGCACACACACACACACACACACACACACACACACACTCTACAATCATGAATGTTTATACCTGAGTATATACTCTCTCTATATACATAGAGTATATATATATAACTCTCTCTCTCTATATATCCATTATATACATTCACACATTTTACACATTATATCCACACAATATAATATGTACACATTACATATTATAAATATATGTCTATATATATAACATATATATATATATATATATATATATATATATATACTCATACTAAAATAGATATAAATAGATATAGAAAGGGGAGAGATTGCTGTGTTAGGGACTAAGAAGGAAGGGAAAGAATGCCTTTAAAAATACTATGTGCCATATTTCTATATACAGAGTGCCTTTAAAAATACTATGATACTGGGGCGCCTGGGTGGCTCAGTCGGTTAAGCGTCCGACTTCAGCTCAGGTCACGATCTCGCGGTCCGTGAGTTCGAGCCCCGCGTCGGGCTCTGGGCTGATGGCTCAGAGCCTGGAACCTGCTTCCAATTCTGTGTCTCCCTCTCTCTCTGCCCTCTCCCATTCATGCTCTGTCTCTCTGTCTCAAAAATAAATAAAACGTTAAAAAAAAGACTAAAAAAATACTCTGATAATCTGTCATAAACTGAAAATATGTATCAAAATAATGATAAAAATAGTAAATGGATGTAAGAAAAAATAGTCCCTGATCACTAAATAATTACCAATTTTATCAGATATCTCATTTGATGATTAGTATAATTCTATACTTAATAAAAGGTAAATTATAATGTTTTCTCCAGAAGTTAAAATAATCATAAATCTATTGAATTTAAAATCTAGGCAACTAGGTCAGAAAAAAACAGATAAAGATTCATTAAAGTACCCATGAAAGACACCTAATACATACATATTATCTAGTTGAATTCTCGTATTACCATGGAAGTAGGTAATATGCTCTTAATTTGATATTAGAGAAAATGGAGTTTTGGAGAAGGTGTATAATTTGGCCAAGGTCACACAACTAGTTTGTGGGAGAGCAAACACAAGCAACCCATGTCTATCTGACTTTTAAAATTCAGCCTTTCCGTGGCACTATATTTACTTTCTTTTAATTAACCCCTGTGAAAACCTTTTTCTTTCTTGAGTCCCAGTTGAGTTTATAAAATATACAAAATGCTCAAAAACAAAATTGTGATATATCAACTATAAGTAGGAGTAGCTACTTACAGCTTTATAAGTGAGGGTTGGAATTTTATGTTCAAGCGATTGTGACTCTTCCTTTTCTACATATTCTGTCAAAACTGAACTACAGTGTCTGCAACTGTACAGAGACTATTAGGTGACATGACTCCTGTATTTGCTACCCGCTGGTTTTTAGATTAGAGATAATCACAATAGTGTGTCCTTAGGAAAACATTTGTGTTACCCCTGTTTTCATATTTCAGAAAATAAAACACTCCTTTTTTATTGCTATCAATTTTACTCTTTATTCTATGTCATGTTCTATTAAGTTCAAATGCTATAAATAGCCACAAAAAATTGTGAAATGGTATTATAAAAATGTTTAGAACATTTCCATTTTTAATGATCTGGAAATATTTGAATCCAAGATTCTAAAGAAAGTTTTTATTTAATGTGATATATTCACATATATTTGTGTTTATTTTATAGGAAAAGAAGTGAGACCATCTTTCAGTCAGATTTCTTATAAATATTTGACACAAAATTGTCTTTAATGAGCATTTCTTGTTTTAAAAGTCAATACAGCATGTCTTATCTAAAATCTTATCTGAAATCTTTACTGAGAAGTAATCAAAAATTATGAAGATAATTAAAATTAATAATGTGTATATATGGCAAGTAATCAAGAGTAAATATTCATTCTTATAAGGAAAATATAAGGATTAAGCTGATAAAAAGCAGACTGGTTAAATGTGCATTACTGGAAATAGACACGCTTTTTTTTTTTTGAACATGCTTTTCTGTAATGAAAAGTCTCTATTATAACAGGATCTTTAAAAGCAGAGAAAGGCATCAGCAATAAGGAAATAAGAATTTTGTAACCTGGTATTTTTTAAAGACCTGTGAGATGAGGTTAAATTATTTACTTAGTTCACAGTTAAAATTCAGTAGAGAAAAAAATTAAATCCTTACCTTAATTTCAGTGCTGTTTTATAAGACAATTTTAAATTAGAACCTGCGTACCTGTGAGCTGTTTGAAGAAACTCATTTATTCTTGTAATTTATTAATTTTGAAAAGCCGTTTTGTAAAATTTGCTGTGCTAGACCCTGAAGCTGCAATGGCAAACTATTCTATTTGCCTTAAAAGATATGGGATTCTCAAGGAATAATAATAATACTAACAACTAAAAAAGGCGATTATAGTGTATCTGATAGGCAATAATGTGTGAAATACACATTTCCATCAGAACCAGAAAAGGTCGCCTAATTCAGTATTCAGATATCAAGGAATGTTTTCTATAGGAAGAAATTCTGATCTCTAGATGGATGTAATGAATAAAAGTTTCACAGATAAAGGGCAAAGATAGAGGTGGGAAGTACTGGGGAGAGTGATGAGGATGAGTGCTCCGTGCTTAGACAAAGTGATACTGGGAGTCATTGGAAGAACCATAAGTAGTATAGTTTGGTAGAAATGTCACAGGCATGGCATATGCATGGCTACATAGAAAAAGAAGTAGGGAACAAACATTGAAGGAGCTTATGGTCTTTCCTAGGGAAATAAACGTTAGTAAGGAGGCTGGTGATATGTTTCAGGTGCTAGATTCATCTGGGCATAGTGATGGAAGTGCTTATGAAGAATGAGGAAAAAGGGTGTGGGGCTGTTTTGAGCAAGGACTGAGTTCATGTCCTGATATCTCTCATTGAGTGTGAGTTTAGTGACCTGAAAATATATTACGTAGAGAAAGAACAGTCCAGAATGGGTACTTTGAAGTATCAGACAGGCAAAAAAAATGAGGGGAGGATAGTGACATGAATTCAAAGGATGAAGATTCTCACAAAGTGAGTAGTCTACCGCGTCAAAGGCCATAGGGAAGAGTATAAGATAAAAAGCGTGCAATGGATTTAGCCATTGAGTTGGTTGCTCATTAACGTGATAAATCTGCTGTTCATTAATCTGAAGGCAAGGGTAAAAGAATTTTGGTAGTAGCATTTTTAGTATTAAACCCACAGTAATTATCTCTAAAGCAGAAACTACTGAATATTTTTCAAGGAATCAAAGATACTCATTTGCTTATCAAATCTTAGAACTATGATTAAACCATCAATACTTTCAAAGGGTGTATTGCGTAAAACAAATTTAAAGACGTAGTAAAGAAGGTTTTGCAGTAAGTAATGAACTCATGTCCCATTTTCCAAACAAGTTAAACAGGCTAAAAATAGGACTGGTTTTATGAAGTAGCTAAATGTTTTTCTGAGACAGATATAAAAATTTACATAGGCTAAGCAGAGAGACTTAGGAAACTATAGCTCTGTGTCTCACATTACTGAAGATAACTATCAAAAATTGTATTGTAAGAAGCAGTTTTCTGTTTCTGGAGCACTATGGAGTAGCTTATATTAACTACATCAAGGAAAGATGAGAGTGGTTATCATGCAGTTAGAAGTTTGATAGGAATTTTTTTTAATGACCTGATAGGTCTCTCACCGTGCAGTAAGTGCAGTGATTATCATACTTTCGGACTTGGATTATTGTGTGACCAGAATTTAGTTGCAATATCTAGAAATTATTAGCTATATGATAATACTTTACTTAATTTTCCCAGGTATCTAAATCTCAGTGCCTGCATTAGTAAAATGTAACGAATGACAGTATCTATCACATGGCGTTATGATGAGGATGACAGAAAATGATCTACAAATCAGTGCCTGGCATATGCTGGTTCCTTAATAAATCCTTAATAAACATTTGTCTTATTATTGTTGTTACTGTTTTTATTATAGTGAATCACCATAAAAATCACATCAAATATCCTATCTTCAGCTCAGTAGCAAAGGGATGGTATCAAGCTTGAGTAAACAAAATCGCTTGGTTGCAGTATATTATCATCACTATAATTTTTAAATTAAAGAAATATTGTACAGTAAAATTATTGCATATATAATGTAATATATATTGCTGCCTCTTGTTCCCTCTGACATGAAAGAGCAAACGCAAAACTAAAAGTTGCCCAGTTTATATATTTCAGCACACAGCCTTTGCCCAAGTAAGAAGCAACCGGAGTCTAGGAGTTCCATTTCTCACAGTGCATTTGCTTCAAGCAGGAAACTTTATTTTTCAGGGCTAGCTTCCTCGAGCATGTTCATTAGAGTAAGAGGCTTCATTTATTTCTAAGATTATTTTTACAGTCATACATACTGATTCCATTTTGCTAGCAGTGTGGAACTTCTGGTACTTTGAATCCCCCAGAGATTTAAAGACTATGGGGCAGAAGAAATTGCCCTCAATCAACTAACCTGTCTTCCTATCTTCTGTAATATATTTAATGCAAAACTGAACCAAATTTCAGTAACATTATATTATAGGAAAATGAGAGGAAAATCCATACTCATGTTGTTATGGGAAGGAATATAAACAGCATGCGGTAAGAGTATATATTTTTACTGTTTTACATAACTTTAAGTTGCTTACAAATTTTCTGAACTTTTTGTTGTCTTACCTTAGGCCAAACAAAACCCATTTTATTTTTAGTTTGTGTTTTATAATTTTGCTTTGGGAATCATTACATATAAATTATTCATAACAAATCCCCATTGCTCAGTCTTTCCATAAAGCTATCCATAAAATATTATAAATGCTATGGATGTTCAAAACATTTTAAGACAGAGATTTTATAAAAACAAAGTGAGGAATGAAAGCCATTAGATAAATTTTGAAGAAGTTATGCAGTGGCAGCATCTAGAAAAAAATAAGCAGCAACTATAACAATGAAATATATACACATACATTAGCTGTTTATTGTTTTTCTATTATTAGGCTCTGACTATAGAAATTAAATTAATAAATTACATTGATTATATTCTTAAAATGATGTTATGTATGTAACAAAACCTTATATAGGAATCAGAAGATATATTTGAACACTTTGAAGAAACTTTGTGGTCACATATGTCCTTTCGCTTTTCTTGAGTCTGTCAAAAAGCAGAAGTTTTACTTGGAGTCTTAAAAAAATACTCAGTGACAGAAGACCTGTAATTAGATCCTAAACATCAAAGCAGTTGCTACATTCTTTTTTTTTTAATTTTTTTTTTACATTTATTTATTTTTGAAAGACAGAGAGAGACAGAGCACAAATGGGGGAGGGGCAGAGAGAGAAGGAGACACAGAATCCAAAGTAGGCTTCAGGCTCTGAGCTGTCAGCACAGAGCCTGACGTGGGGCCCAAACTCACAAATTGTGAGAACATGACCTGAGCTAAAGTCAGACGCTTAACTGACTGAGCCACCCTGGCACCCCATTTGCATTTATTTCTTAACAATTTTGATATCTAGTTCACTGTAGATGTCTATATAGTTCACTGTAGATACCTATCTATCTATCTATAGATATGTAGATATATATATCTATATATATATGTAGTAGAGACATCTACAGTGAACTAGATACCAAAATCATTAAGAAATATGTATGTATATATTTAGTATATAAAATCTCTCTCTCTCTATATATATATATACATATAGTATATAAAGTCTATATATATAATATGACGTGTGTGTGTATATATATATATATATATATATATATATATATATATAGTATATAGTATAGTATGTAATATATAAAGTCTTCTCCTCCAAAGATCTTGTTCCAAAACCTACCTTAGCCTACTACCCCAATCATTTGGCTCATATCAATAAACTTGAGATCTCACAAATCTCAATTTCAAATATCCCTGAGTCATTCTATTACCTTTTTATCTTCCTGCCCCCTCTGTTAACCTAACTGCTACAATTTTTCACACCCACCAGAGCTACTTGGTCCACCAGCTGTTCACTGTTCTAACTGCTTTTTCTCCCCACCACACATCTTCATTTCCCTCTTCAAGATAGTTTTTATTGTCCATGCTTATAATCATTCCCTGATATACCTTTTAAATCTCCTTGTTTCTCACTCCCTCTATCCTTCAAATGACAAAAGCACCAACTTTTGTTCCATTTGGCACTCTGCCTGTTCTGTGCCGGCTCAAGCAACTACACAAAAACCTCAACTAAAATGTGCTTCCCCAACAGGAATTCTATATGGTTCCTTATTACATTCATTCTCTCTCTATTCTCGATAACTTTCATATTCACAACCCTTCTCATTATATCATACACTCTTATGCCTGCTACTTTGGATGAATTCCCTTTTTTAATATGCAGCCAGACTCTCATTTCATATACTAGCTTCTACACCGTTAGCCCACCTTAAAGATATGATTCAAATAATTGTTCTAATTACCTTTTGTAATATATGCCCCCCTCTCTATTGTATCATTTCCATCAGCATAGAAACATGCTATAATATCTCTCATATAAAAAAAACATGATTACACATTCATCTATAATTGTTTCAGCACAACTTTGCAGGGAGTCTCATGAGAACAATTACCTATTCTTGTGATGTCCACTGAAGGAGGCTTCAGTCATTCTCGAGACCAAAACCCTTAGAAATTCAGAAAATATGTTCTTCTTAAAGTCTCACATGACTTTCAAGTTTTCAATTCCATTGATGATTCCTCAGTACTCATTTACTTGACCTA
Source organism: Leopardus geoffroyi (assembly GCF_018350155.1). Taxonomy (NCBI): domain Eukaryota; kingdom Metazoa; phylum Chordata; class Mammalia; order Carnivora; family Felidae; genus Leopardus; species Leopardus geoffroyi. Next base: position 122,623,220 of record NC_059338.1, on the reverse strand, counting down.
GCAGAAGCATGTGACAATTGATCATGTTCTCCATTATGAAATACTTTACTTCCTTCACTTCCTTAGCTCCCATGTTCAACACCATGTTCGATTGATTCTGTTGTAATTCAGTGGCTAATATATCTCAGTTTCATTTACTTCCTTTCTGATATATTCATAATGGACTGCTTCAGGACTTAATGTCTAGAGTTCTCATCTCTACCTATCTTATCCATTCTTATGGCTTGATATACCATCAATGTGCTAATAACTCCCAAATATGTACTTCTAGCCAGACTAACCTATAGTCCAGACACATCTATACAACTAATTATCGTCTCTTGTGTGCCAGCTTTTAAACTTAACATCTCCAAAACCAAGCTTTCACTTCTTCGCACCAAAACCTGCTCCTCTCCCTAGCTCTTTGGTCTCAATAAAGTCTTCTTTACTCAGTGTCAAAAATCTCAGTCATTTTTTAGTTTCTTTCTTGTATATATCCACATGAAAGAAATTAGTAAATCTTGCTAAATTTACCTTCAAAATACACTGATAATCTTA